>NW_016803341.1:663509-729036 GCF_001698545.2 Rhinopithecus bieti | reverse complement strand
CTTGCTTCCATCTCTAAAGGCTAGCTCGTCACTGCACTGTTCTGCCCCTCAGGCTTGTCATATATTTTGGAGATCTTTCCACATCAGTGCACAGAAAGCAGTCTTATTCTTCCAACCAAAACCCTTGAATGAATGAAAAAGTATATATATTTATTATATATAATATAATATATATATATAATATTTATATATATATACACACACACACACACACACATATATTTGTCATTGTTGTAGAGATGAGATCTCGCTATGTTGACCAGGCTGGTCACGAACTCCTGGTCTCAAGCAATCCTCCTACCTGGGCCTTCCAAAGTGCTGGGATTACAGGCATAAGCCAGTGTGCCCAGTCCGAATATTTTATACAATGTTTCCTATTGATGGACAGTTCTCTGGCATTAAGTACATTCACATCGTGGGCAGTCGCCATCACCACCATCCATCTCCAAAACACTGCCAGCTTCCCCACCTGAAATTCTCTACCCATTAAATGTGACCTCTCCATTCCTCCCTTCTCCAGCTCCTGGAAATCACTGTCTGCTTTCTGTCTCCACGACATTGACTACACTAGGTATCTCATATAAGTGGAATCACATAGTATTTATTCTTTTGTGACTGTCTTATCTTTCTGCTATTACAAATCATGCTCTAGTGAATTTCACTGGAGTTATTATATTGTGAGAATTTAAAGAAAAAGGATAAATTATATAGAGATTTCTGGCATAATACAGAAGGAACCAATGACAAGGGAGGGAAAGTGGGCAGTTGGGGAGAGAAAAGGGAAAGTTTTTTTTTAAAAAAAATCCCTATTCTTTTCATACCTTTAGAATTCTGTATCTTGTTCATATATTACCTACTTTAAAATATTTGTTTAAAATTAAAGGTAACCACTAGAAAAATATAATAGAAGATGCACAAATTCCAAGCCCTTTATTGACCCTTATCCAACAAAAATCACATCCTGTTGTGTTGTCCATAGTCATAGAACAGAAGCTGGCAGGTGGCTGGCCTGTTACACAATTCCCAGCCTCCTCTGCAATGAGGCTCGTCCATGTGGTTGAGACCCCCAGTGGCATCTGAGGGGAAGTGATGTGCCTTTTCCAGGCCAGTGCCTCCCCCTCCATGCTTTCTGTCCCCTTGCTGTGAGCCAGTGCAAGGATATGGCTGCAGCCCAGCCTCAGCCATGAAGATAGCACAACGCCCAAAGACACAGTAGAGAAACATGATGGAAGGAGCCTGGGTCCCTGAATAATCCTGTGGGGCAGAGCTACTTGCCCACCTGGAACTTGAGCTGTTACACAGGACAGAAATAAACTGTCTCATTTAAGCTAGTGCATTTGGGGATCTTTTTGTTACAGCAGCTAGTATCACTTTAACTAATATAACCCATTTGGGGTTATTGGAAACTGCTTCCAGTGATATCAGGAAAAGATTTCCAGGGAAGAAAGGAAGGAATGGAACCTAAAGTGGTGCTTGAGGCTCTTCTTGAGGCATCTGACAACACACCAGCCTCAGAGGTTTTGGGGTGAGGTGGGAGGAACATCTCCATTTTCAACAAAAATTCCTAGTCATGATCTTATCTTGTTTGGGCTGATCCCATCACCAGGCCACGGTGACAACAGTCAGGATCATGGACTTTGGCTCTCTCTTAGTCACTAACTTACATAGTCTGCCTCTGCAAATTACCTCACAGCTTAGACTTGTATTATTTTTAAAATTAGGCAGAAGCAGGGACAGGAGGTAGAAGCAAGTCTCTCCAGGGTCCCTTCCTGTCCTACGGTGTATGAGGCCAGGCCCAGCTTAGGGGGAGAACAGGACAAGGACTCAGGTCTGACTCCTTGGGTCTAGGCTTTTCCCTAGGACCTACCTGCTGGATCAAACGTTGACTTTAAGGGGTTAAATGTTGGATGCAAAAATGGCACCAGGGAACGTACCACCCACAAGCCAAGAGCTGGTTGCTAGTTTGAAGTTTCACAAGCCAGTCCTGCGAACAGATGATAGAAAAGGATCATCCTAGGATGTCAAGAGTTCGACAGGAGGTCAAATAAGATGCAGTGAACAGGCCATCCATACTGGGAATCTAGGACAGGGAGCACCGCAGCATCTTCTCACTAGACCACTGAAGCATCTCCACTTTAAACTACAATTCCTGCTTAAGACCTCCTCTGGTGTGGGCTCAGTCCATCTCTTCTGTGCCTCTGCTGAGCATAAAACTATGCAGTTTTGATCCCTTGGGACCTACTGGCTCCAACAACAAATCAGTGTGGATATGAGACTTTGAACCTTGCTTGATTTCTCAACTTGGTGAATGAAGACACGGAGCAGGTGTGGAGAAGCAATCTGGGTGAGAGGTGGCTGGACAATCCCAGAAGTTGGCTAATTTCAAAAACAGCCAGCATCTCAGCTGAACTGCCATCTGAACCTATCTGAAGTGCGGTGTAGAGCCCAAGGGAGGGGCAGAGGACACTCACCAACCGGCCTTAGCCTTCTTGGGCAGAGCAGGGCACACCCCCAACACCCAGAGGGAGGAGGAACAGCCCAGCACCACCCCCAGTCTGGCTCGCTCCCCTTCCCCTCTGCCTCCTTCCAAGCTGCTTCTCCAAACCTCCCAAGGCAGCAAAGACAGAGCCTATTTAAAACAACCTCCAGAAGGTAATTAAACAGAGCCTGAAGGGGATCCTTCTGTAAGGCAAAGAATGCCTCCATAAAACAAACAAAAAAAACTTCCTAATTTATCAGTTGGGCCAATTGCATTATACCTCACCATTAATTTTGTTACCATGGTTACTCCCAGGTAGTATGTGCCTATTGCAAGTCTATGTCGGGTGAGGGTACCCCCAATTCTACAGACTCACGAAAGAAGAGAGACTCTTCGCCTAGTTCTGCAGCATAGCACACAGCAGCAGTCGCAACTTCCCTATACACAGTTTGTTTCTATCCAGACCCGGGTTTAAATTCTAGATCTCCCACTTGCTGGCTATGTGTTTTAGGGCAATATACTTAACCTTTCTGAGCCTTCTCTTCCTCAATTGTAATGTGAGGATGTGAATACTTTCAAAGTTATTGTGAAAATTAATAATTAATTTATTTAACAAATACTTATCGAGCATCTGCTATGTGCTGAACACTGCTCTAGGTGCTAAGGACACATCAGTGACAAAAACGGGCCAAAATCTCTGCTTCTGTTGAGTTTAGAGGGTTGCACAGACAGACGAACAATATGCAACACAAACAATAAATAAGCAAATTATCTGATATGTTAGAAGGATAAGTGCTTCAGGAAACTAGGGAAAATAGAACAGGACAAGAGGATAGCAAGTGTGAGCAGGTGGAAGAGATGGAGATTACAGACATAAGTAAGGTGGTCAGGGTGGGTCTCATTGAGGTGATATTGGAAGAAACACTGGAAGGAGAGAATGAGTCACGCAGTTATCTAGTAGGAGACAGAACAGCTACTGCAAAGGCCCTGAGGCAGAAGTGGGCCTGTCTGGTATGTTTGAGATACAGCAAGGAGACTGGTGTGACTGGAGTGGACCAAATAGGGGAGAACAGTAGGAGACAAGCTCAGAGAGGACTGGGGGCTTTGCAGGCCAGGTTAAGGACTATGGCTTTCACTCTAAGTGCAAAAGGGGACCACTATAGTTTCTACTAGAACAGTGGTTCCCAACTGGGGGGGTGGATTTTGCACCCAGGGACATTTGGTAACATCAGAAAACATTTTTGGTTGTCATGACTGGGGAGGGGAAGCCAATGGCGTCTACTGGATCAAAGCCAGGCAGGTTGCTAAACACCCTCAGTACACTGGACAGCCCTCACAAAAAAGAATAATCTGGCTCCAAATGCCAATTGTGCCAAGTCTGAGAAACCGTGGAGCAGAGGAACAAACAATGTCCTGTATAATTTCACAGATTGCTCCGTCTGCTGTATCAGCAATGGACAGAGAGGCCCAGGTAGTATGGGGAGATCATCCAGGAAGCCACTGCAGGGACCCAGCCCACAGATGCATCTACAGCACTCAGTACGACACCTAGCACATCATACAAATGACTCAGCTCCTACTGATCACTTGCCTGTTCTGTGCTCCCAGTTAGGGCTATGCTGGGGCTGGCCCAGAAGGGCAGGGTGCTGACCAGGATCCCCAGAGCTTGATGCTAAGAGTCAGGGTAAGACTAGTAGGTCAGCCAAGCCTTCCCTTCAGCATCTGACAAACCTGCTGATGCCCACAGAAGACTTGGGGCACAAGTATTTTTAATCCTGCCTCTGGTGTTTGCTCTGCTATTTTCAGCAAAGCCCAAACACAGCTGACCCCATTTCCTTTCTGCCAGAGAAGACTTGCAGGATCTCTTGCATCCCAGCAGCTCTTTCTCCTAGACAGGTTGCAGACAGAAATCCATCCTGCATAGGGGCTCCAAGTAACCCATACATTCATTACCCTGGGTGCAGGGTAGGCACTTAGGAAAGGCTGGCTGTTTCCCAACCTCCGGGGAATGTGGAATGAGGGACAAGCCCCGCCACTCAGGAGCTACAGTGGTTCCCAGTAACCTGCTTACCACACTCCCCATCACTCCAGTCGCTTCTGAGCTGGTTTCTGTAATAGCACTTACTCCTCCCCAGTGCACTCTGGCACTGCCACTGACTGATCCTACCACAATACCACTGTTGTGCTACTCCCTTGCTCAACAGCTTTCAGTAGCTTCCTCTTACCCCACACAACACATCCAGCATCTCTGCCTGGTTTTCAAAGACTTTCACAATCTGGCCTGTAACCTCCAACTTCCTTCTCAGCTTTCTCTTTCTTATCTCTTTTCTCTCTGTCTCTCTCACTTACAGAAGATGTCTCTCCCATTAGACCTCAGAGGCCCAGTATCAGATCCCTGCCCCACCACATACTAGCTATGTGACCTTAGGAAAATAATGCAACCTCTCTGAGTCTCACTAAAAATTGGGTTGATATAGGTACCTACTGACAAGTTTATGTGAAGATTAGCTGAGATAATATGTGGAAAGCGCTAGTACTTATGGTGCAATAAGCACACAGCGAGCGGTGGCTCGCCATGGGGAGGGGTCTTCTATATTTAGCCCCACCCACCTCCAGCTACACCAAACTCTTCTGGCAAAGCCCCAGCACATACAAATGTACAGATCAGAGTCAACATTCAGAAACTTAATTGGCTGTGTCTATGCTTACATTTTTGCACACTGTGGCTTTGTTTTTTTAACTAATAGCTACAGTCCGTATTGGGGTTCCTAGCTCTTCAGATTTTCACCTGCTAAACCCAAAAGGTAAATTATACTCATTTTTATTCTGTCCTCAGAACCAGTGATTCATTGGTATAGCAATCTTTTTTTTTGACACCGAGTCTTGCTCTGTCACCCAGGCTGGAGTGCAGTGGCATGATCTCGGCTCACTGCAACCTCTGCCTCCCAGGTTCAAGCAATTCTCCTGTCTCAGCCTCCTGAGTAGCTGGGACTACAGATGCCTGCCACCACGCCCGTTTAATTTTGTATTTTGGTAGAGACGGGGTTTCACCATATTGGTCAGGCTGGTCTCGAACGCCTGATTTTAGGTCTTGGCCTCCCAAAGTGTTAGGATTACAGATGTGAAACACCATGCTTGGCTGGTATAGAAACCTTTAAACAAGGCAATGGTCCCTGGAGGAGAGAGCAGCCACCCACAACAGAAGACCAAACCAAGGCCATCAGAAGTGAACAAACTATTAATACATTTGCGCATACCCACTGGTAAGGTGTTGTACCTGGAAGTCAGGTTAGATGACAAACTGGGTAAAAAAAGAGAGTGTCACAAGTTAATCAGCACTGCCCACAACACCAGGACAGGCCTGCAAGCCTCGGGACCCAGTTGCAGGCTTCTGGTCCGCACACCTGCAAAGGCATCAGAGCAGGCGCAGAGCCCAAATGCAAGTGAGGACGCTGTCCAGACAGACCAAGAACCACCCGGGCCACTTCAGATGAGCAGGGTCAGCCTGGGCCAGGAACAGTCACTGTTAATTATGGATTGCCAAGCCCTCCAAGCCCTGAGCTGCCATGTCACCACTTATCCCCTCTGCTCCTGTGTCTGCGGAGGTCAGAGGAGGATGTATATTGGCTGACTGAAGCCGAGGGAGGGAAGCATTTGTGAGAGCTGGTGCGGGGGCAGCCAGGAGGCTGGGGGAAGGAAGGGAGAAGGAGGATCTGCCTCTAGGGGGCCATAGTGGCAGGCTCACACCTAGAGCACTGTGCTACCCAGCCACCAGATGGACACTGCAGGCATCACCAACATGAGCCAGAATTGGGAAGCACAGTTAGTGCCAAGCTGCCCCGCTACCCAGTTCCCCTCCTCCCCAGCTCCCTGGAGGCACATGGGGGCTTTCAGGACAGAAAACAAAAGAGGCCCGGGAAACAGGACAGGCAGCTTTAAGCTACTGAAGGGAGCAAAGAGGAGGTAATGTGGCTTCATTCCCCACACTCTGGGAGCTGGAAGGGGTCCCAAGAGGCCAACCTCAGTAAGAAAGGGGCAGAGCGGAGCTTGGGCCAGGAGCAAACACATGGTCCAGAGGCCACAGAGGCAGGATCCAACTCTCACAGGTCTGAGAAGAACACGAAAGGGGCTGGGGACTGCTTCGGCCTGAGTAGGGTGGGGTACCAGGTCACACCATCCAGGCTCTTAGGTGCTCACGGTCGGAGAGAAGTCCCACTGCTCAGGAAAGAGGAGATTGCAGCCTGCCCTCCCAGCTGACGGCTGCCCATGACTCAGCACACAGTGCACACACCTTCAGATGGGCCCCATGTGGGTAGGTACTGCAAGTTTGTCACTCTCCCAGAGCCCTGCACAGGAGCATCTGGCCAAGGTGCTGCTTCTGCTCATGCATTTGCCCTCTACTCCCATCACCATGCTCCAGTCTAGCACATTTGTCCATTCTCTCCTTCTGTAGGGTCTCGCTCCCTTGATCTCCAGTACAGTGTGTGCCTCCTTGCCTGGACCACCCCCACCTGCTCTTCACCAGCCCTGTCAGCCCTCACATCTCAGGGCAGAAATCTCTTCCAGACACCCCGAGTCTGGGAGGGTCACCCCTTCCACGGCTCTGCCATGGTATCATGTGCTTTCAGTGTCACTGCCTGGTTTCTGGTGGTGCAGACAAGAACCTCATCCAGCTTCCTACCTGCTCTATCCCCCAGGCCCTACCCTCGCTTCTGGCCCATAGTGATGGATAGAAGAGAAAAAAGGTAAGAAAAGCTATGTGTCAGCCTACGATGGCTACTATTTGACTAACAGAAGTTCCAGAATGAGAAAAAGTGATGAAAGCAATTAAAAATTTTGCCAGAGCTGAAGACAGGAGTCTTCAGATTGAAAGGGGTAATCAAGAATCCAAAATGATAAATTTTTAAAGAAACAGCATTGTGGAATTTCAGAAACAAATTTCACAGATAAAGAGAAGATCCTAAATATTTCCAAAGAAAGAAAACAGACCGCAAAGAATCAGGAATGAAACGGCATCAGGTTTTTCAACAGCTATATTGGAACCCAGAAGAAAATAGCGCAATGGTCTTCAAAAATCTGAAGGAAAATGATTGTCAACCTAGAATTTTCTCCTCAGCCAAACTGTCAATTAAGGCTGAGTGCAGAATTATAATTTTCAGACATAAAAGACTCAAAACTTTCTTCTCATTTACCCTTTTTCAGGAAGCTACTAGAAGAGGTGTTCCAACAAAATGATGAAATACACCAAGAAAAGGAAGACCTGGAACTTGGAGGTAGGCCCCAGAAAGGAAAATTTCAGGAAAACAAAGAAACTCAAAGACAGAAATCTTCAGATTGAAAGGCGCACTGAAAATACAGTCATGCGTCACTTAACAACAGGGATATGTTCTGAGAAATGCATCATTAGGTGATTTCATCATTGTGGAAACAGCACAGAGCATCCTTTCACAAACCTAGATGGGCAAGCCTGCTACACACCTAGGCTACATGGTAGGTAGAGCCTACTGCTCCTTGGCTACAAGCCTGGGTAGTATGTTACTGTACTGAATATATAGACAACTATAACACAATGGTAGATATTTGTGTATGTAAACAGTTTGTGTATATTTGTGTATAGAAACAGTTCAGTAAAAATACGGCATAAAAGATAAACGAAGGTCATCTGCATGGGGCATTTACCATGAACGGAGCTTGCAGGACTGGCAGTTGCTGTGGTGAATCACTGAGTGTGTAGTGGGTGAATGTGAAGGCCTAGGTCATTAGTATACAGTACTGTAGACTTTATAAACACTGTACATTTAAGCACGCTAAATTTATTTTTTTTTTAAATTAGCCAGGTGTGGTGGTGTGTTACTCAGGGAGGCAGAGGTGGGAGGATCGCTTAAGCCCGAGAGTTTGAGGTTACAGTGAGCTACATCGCCCCACTACACTCCAGGCCTGGGTGACAGAGCAAGACCTTGCCTCTTAAAAAAAATTTCTTCAATGAAATGAACCTTAGCTTACTGTATATTTTTTACTTTATAAAATTTTAAAGTTTAAATTTTAACTCTTTTGTAATACTTGGCTTAAAACACAAACACTGTACAGCTGTACAAAATATTTTCTTTATATCCTTATTCTATAAGTTTTCTATTTTAAAACTTTCAACTTTTTTTTTTTTTAACTATTTAAACTCTTAAAACTAGCTAAAACTAAGACACAAACAAACAGACTAGGCCTGCACAGGGTCAGGATCATCAAGACAACTCCAGGCAACAGGAATTTTTCAGTTCCATTATCATCTTTTTTTTTTTTTGGAGACAGAGTCTCACTCTGTTGCCCAGGCTGGAGTGCAGTGGCGTGATCTCGATTCACTATAACCTCCACCTCCTAGGTTCAAGTGATCGCCCTACCTCAGTCTCCCAAGGAGCTGGGATTATAAGTGTATACCACTATGCCCGGCTAATTTTTGTATTTTTAGTAGAGACAGGGTTTCGTCAGGTTGGCCAGGGTGGTCTCGAACTCCTGACCTCAAGTGATCCGCCCGCCTTAGCCTCCCAAAGTGCTGGGATTACAGGCATGAGCCACCACGCCTGACCGCCATTATCATCTTATGGAACCACTGTCATATATGTGATCCTTTGTTGACCAAAATGTCTTTATGTGGTGCATGACTGTATTGAAAGGCCGTGGGAGGGTACAGTGAGAGTGAGAGATGGTACAAAGGAAAGTATGCCAAAGAAAAATCTGAGGTAGTTATTAACTCCAGATAAAACAAAGTTGAAAAAGAGACATAATCGTGATACAAACAGTCTGACTATGCAGTAAATGTTATTTCCATAATTTTAACAACATGAAGACTGAATACGTATAGGCCCCAAAACCATGATAACTATTTCAAGAGTGGATATGGATGGGGAAAAGAAGTGTGTTTAGAGGGGTGGATGACAAGAGAGCTGAATCCTCAACTACCGTAATAGATAATCCAAAGGAACTAATTGAGAAATAGCAGTGTAGATAAGCATATTGGTCTGAAAGATAAAATATAAATTTCTATCTGCAGAACAGCAAAAAGTAGTTGCTCCTGGGGAACAGGCATGGGAACTGGGAAGGGATGGGGAACATATACTATTTTTCCTTGCAAGCACTATTTTATTTTATTTTATTTTATTGATTTTGAGATAGAGTTTCGCTTTGTTCCCTAGGCTGAATGCAGTGGCGCAGCCTTGGCTCACTGCAACCTCCCTCTCCCGGGTTCAAGTGATTATCCTGCCTCAACCTCATGAGTAGCTGGGATTACAGGCACCCACCACCATGCCCGGCTGATTTTTTGTCTTTTAGTAAAGACAGGGTTTCACCATGTTGCCCAGGCTGGTCTCGAACTCCTGAGCTCAGGCAATCCGCCCACCTCGGCCTCCCAAAGTGCTAGGATGACAGGCGTGAGCCACCATGCCCAGCCCCTTACAAGCACTTTAGTACTATTTGACTTCTTGAATTATGCACACACATGACTTTGAAAATGTTTAATGTTTGAAAAAGCTTTTGAAATAAAGTTTATGAACAAAAAGATAGACTTTGGCACATGAACCATCAGTCTCTGTAATCATTAACTACTACATTCCCTTACCCTCTCCAAAACAAAACACCACCTTCAACATTTCAGGTATCTCTAATGCGAGTTCCTATACGATATTAAAAAAGAATAAAACAACAGTATCCTAATCCTAATCCTCAACATCCTCCCCAATTTCCCACCCTTAACTTGAATTTTTGAACAGTGGTATGCTGGTAAACGTTTAATAATCCATTCTCTGGGGAAAAAGTCCTGATTTGTAGCATTTGCCAACGTCTATGGTGTAAATACTCCCATCATGGCTGATTTCCCACTGTGTTGTCCCTGATCGTGGAATTGGGAAGAAATGCCCACAATCAGCTCTTGCAAGCCAGTGCAGGCTGGCTTCACCAAGCCACTGCCTTTGGACCACCCTAGCCTTATCGGCCTCCATGCTTTCCACTGGACCTAGAGCACAGGAGAGATCTGAGCATCTTCAAAGAGCTTTTAGTCCACAGGGGTATGTACCAGCAGAAGTAGATACAGGAAAGAAGTGGTTCTGGCTGCAGGGAAGGGGTTGGGAATTTCTCACTTTCCTTCCCTTCCCCACCGGCCATGCTCCCACCTCCCACAGAGTTACCTGTTCATTGGTGACTCCTGGGCGCAGAGTTCCGTGCTTATAGTCCTCCAGCAGCTGCACAGCCTCTCTGAGACGTCTCTGCAGAAGAAAGAAAGGAGACATTGAGGGGCACAGATCAAGGGCTCCTGCAAATTTTTCTTTTGTGGGATTATATCAGTATCAAATACTGCCAGCGCAAGGCTTCAGGACTGCCCTCAGTTCATGAGACACACAAAATCACAAAGAAATACCACCTAAATGTTCTTACATGGCAGTTTAAAAAATGAAGTAGAGCTAGCTACGTGTGCTCCCATGGTCATCTCCCCAAGATATTTTGTTGAGTGAAAAAGCGAATGGCCAAGCAGTATGATGCTGTTTGTTGTACCAAATAAACAACACACACGTATCAAATAATATTTCCTATGTGAACATTTATATATGTCGATGTATCAGAAAAGTCCTAGAAGGAGAACAACCAAACTGGTGGCCGGGATTACCTCAGGGTAGGAGGAAAGGGCCAAGACTTGGCAAGGGGTATCATAAGGAACTTTAATCTTAATGTAATGTTGAAAGCTTTTAGGCCGGGCGTGGTGGCTCACACCTGTAATCTCAGCACTTTGGGAGGCCGAGGCGGGCTCATCATGAGGCCAGGAGTTTGAGACAAGCCTGACCAACATGGTGAAACCCCGTCTCTACTAAAAATACAAAAATTAGCTGGGCATGGTGGTACATGCCTATATGCCCAGCTATTCAGGAGTCTGAGGCAGGAGAATCACTTGAACCCAGGAGACGGGGGTTGCAGTGAGCCTGGGGGATACCGTAAGACTCAGTCTAAAAGAAAGAAAAAAAAAAAAAGGAAAGCTTTTATAAGGAGGGTTTTTTCCTTTCTTTTTTTTGAGACAAGGTCTTATTTTGTCAGCCAGGTTGGAGTGCAGTGGCATGATCTCAGCACACTGCAGCCTCAACAGCCCAGGCTCAAGTGATCCTCCCACCTCAGCTTCCCAGGTAGCTGGGATTATAGACACGCGCCACTGCACCTGGCTAATTTATTTTTTGTAGAGACAGGGTTTTGCCTTGTTGCTCAGGCTGGTCTCAAACTCCTGGGCTCAAGTGATCCACCTGCCTCAGCTTCCCAAAGTGCTGAGATTACAGATGTGAGCCACTGTGCCCGGCCAGGAGAACGTATTTAAGTAGCACTTATATAATTTCTTTTCAACATTTTAAAAACACTGGCAGAGATTTACCTACTAAAGTACATATGGCTACAGTAACTGATGGGGAGAAAGAGAAAAAAAGGATAAAACTGTATGATTTTTTAAGTCTAAAAGCTAAAGAGACAGTAACAGTGACAGAAGGTAGCCTTTGTCCCCACCAAAAGACTTGTGCAAGAATGTTCATAGCAGCAGCATTTATATAGCCCCAAACTGCAAATAATTCATTGTAGAATGGGTAAGTAAACAGCAATATATGCACACAATAACTATTACGCAGTAGTTAAAAAGTAAATTATGGGCCGGGCACAGTGGCTTATGCCTATATATCAGCACTTTGAGAGGCTGAGGTGGGTGGATCCCAAGGTCAGGAGTTCAAGACCAGCCTGACCAACATGATGAAACCCCGTCTCTACTAAAAACACAAAAATTAGCCAGGCATGGTGGCGCCCACCTGTAATCCCAACTACTCAGGAGACTGAGACAGGAAAATCACTTGAACCTGGGAGGTAGAGGCTGCAGTGAGTTGAGATCACACCACTGCACTCCAGCCTGGGCGACAGAGCAAGACTCCATCTCAGAAAAAAAAAAAAAAATTGCCAGGCATGCTGTCGAGTGCCTGTAGTCCCAGCTACTGAGGAGGCTGAGATGGGAGGATCGACTGAACCTGGGAGGTTAAGGCTACAGTGAGGTGTGACTGTACCACCACACTCCAGCCTGGGTGACAGAATGAGACCCTATCTCAAAAAACAACAGGCTAGGTGCAGTGGCCCACACCTGTAATCCCAGAACTTTGGGAGTCCAAGCAGGTGGATCACTTGAAGCCAGGAGTTTGAGACAAAATCCCCATCTCTACTAAAAATACAAACAAATTAGCCGGATATGGTGGTGGGCGCCTGTAGTCCCAACTACTTAGGAAGCTAAGACACGAGAGTCGTTTGAACCTGGGAGGCAAAGGTTGCCGTGAGCTGAGATCGCACCACTACATTCCAGCTTGGGCGACAGAGTGACACTGTCTCAAAAATAAATAAATAAATAAACAACAACAGCAAAAAAACAATAAGCAGACAACAGTGACAGAAGGAAGCTTATGTCAAGGCCCAGATGAGGGACCCAGACACTAAGGAAGCCCAGCATGGGGGAAGAAACCCAGTGAAGCTGCCGTGTTCCCCTTTTGATAGAGAGATGAGACTCGCTAGGCACAGGAGTGCAGAGACCTCAACATAAACCCCTTAGTCTAAAAGAAGAATGTAGCCTCAGGAAGGGCCCTCAGTAGCGCAGACAGGGTTTTCTGAACTGGCTGCCAGAGTGGGAAATGAACAGCTACCTCCTGTACCATGGCAGCACGAATAACTGCCAACACAGACAAACCAGTGAGGCCACCCTCGACCCCACAGGCCTGCATGTGAAGCACCCACATGTGAAACGCTGTGGTGGCCAGCATTGGTCTAAGCCAGGCCTGGCCCAAGACAGAACTGTAGGCAGCCAGGGGGCCAGGAACACTTTTCTTACTTGAAATGGCCTGAAGTCTGAAAAGTACTGTCCCTCCCCTTCCAAACATGGAAGGGTCTAGCAGCTCCTAGATTCTAAAGAGCCCCTTCCTGGATACTGTTCATTTCCAAAGTGGAGATAGCTTTGTGGTTGTTTTTATTTTTTTCCCCATTGTACAAGTAATTCATGCTGTTTAAAGAAAATATCAGGAAAAAAAGTGGAAAAGTACAAAAAGTAATCTTAAATCTGTAAACATATCCCTAAGATAACAACTCCAAAAGTGAGGATGATTTTTCTTCTAGACATAATACATTTAATCAACAAAATTGGATTGTGTTATTTGTTTTAACTTGCTTAAGGTCACACAAATAGTAAGTGGGTGATTTAGTATTTGAACCAAGTTTAGTCAGACCCTCACTCTGCACACCCCACCACACACTCCTTCAATACCACCAAAGCCTCCTAGTGATGCAGCGAGGCCCCCACCCCTAAGCCTGCCCCTCCGGACCTGGACAATGAATGCTCTACTTTCCAACGCTGAATGGTGAATGGCCCCGTGTTCTCATTATTTTTGCCACTCCAGGGATTCTCCTGAGTTCCTATAACAACCTGGCCAGATTCCATCTTACTTGACACAGTCATCAAAGGGAGCCCTCCTGACAAAAGAATAAATTCCAAAGAGCCCTAATCTTGGCAAAGGGCATGGGTTGAGAGAGAACGAGATCCAAGGTTCCTGCAGACAAATCTGAGGGCCCAGGACTGAAGGAAGCTGGAACCTGCCTCTGAGAGCTACAGGCTGGCCTTGGACCTTACGAAACCTCTGTCAAAGGCTGAGGGGCTGGGGCTCCAGGCCTGTGGGACAGGCAAGGCCCTAGGCCACCTGTCTGGACAGGGCCCTGAGGCCTGGCTGTTCTGGGGGCTGGTGTCCCTGCTTCAGAGAAAGGGCCTATATCACAGACACTTGGGAAATGGGAGGAGAGTCTCCCTGTTCAAACCCTTCACACGCCCCTGGACTGTGACACTCAGCAGAAGGACCCGGGTATTTGAGGGGTGGGGAAAGCTGGGAGATTGGTGGCAGGGTGAACTTTGCAGGAAGTCTTTTCAACCAGGAACAAACAGGCACCAGCTCCTGAACACAAAGGCTGTGAGGGGCCCCGGCTGGGATTAGCGGGAGGACACAGCCCAGGCTGCTGCTTCCCAAACACTACTCCATCGCCAGCCTGCCAGCAAGTGTCACCATGAGAGTCCCTCCATGTATTTGAGAGGCGTGTGGTCTCCAGAAGATCCCTCTGGAGGGGTCTGCACCCAGGAGGTCAGCTCCAGCAGCACAGAATTTGAACAGAGGAGAATCCTGGCCCCAGTGGTCCTGCCTCAAGGCCCCGCCTGAGGGGAAAGGGTGGGAAGAGGGCAGGATACCCCAATGGAGGGGAATGGGGACAGAGGGACAAGGAAGAAAAAGGGACACAAAAAGGAAAGCTGAGGAAGAGTCATCCGAAGCAAAACTCATCTTTTCTTGGAGAGACCATGCCCTGTTCACATGGGATGTGGATAAGATTACCCCTTTGTATGTGCACACCCTAGAAACATGGCGGCCATCCCCTCTCCGAGAAAACTGGGGCCAAGAGGGAAGGGTACTTCCTTGCCCAATATCACAGAGTGGGTGAGTGACACCTAGAAATCCCAGGAAACCTCAACTCTAGTTCCAAGCCATTTCCATGAGACATCCACACAGAAGAACCTGCTGTACTCATGGCAGCAACCATCTCCCAAAGAAACCTCAGCAATGCCCAAAGCCCCCTAGAACTGATGGCCTTTGAGGCAGGGCACCCCAGGCTAAAAAAAGAAATGGCCTCTTTTACTCTCAAAGCTGAGTCCAGCCTAACACAGAAAAAACAAACATACTTAGAGGAAGCAGGTACAGCTGAAACATGGGCCATTTCAAGCAAAGCAGAGAGTTTGGAAGCTCCAATGGTTATAGAACTAAAAGACTGTGGCGGGGGTGCTGGGGGGATGAACTGGCAGTGGGGCATGCAGGATAGCAGGGAGGTTATGTTCCACCATGTCTTGATGGTTCAGTAGCTGACTGTTCTCACCGGGCCAATCTTGCACTGCTGAGGGCAGGGCCATGTATCCTTACCACGGCTTGACCATTACTAGAGTCACCTCCAAGCAGTGGGTCTTGGAGGCCAAAGGTAATGGTTACATGCAGGCAAAGTCCCAAGCCTTCCTCTTGTCTTCCCTCAGCCATCCCCAACTCCATGTTCCCATCCAGCAGTCCTGGAACTCCCAGGGTTCTACCTGTCTGTGCTGCGATGGGTCCTTGGCTCCCATCAGCCAGGAGCCCACCAGAGGCCCAAAGAAGGGGAACCAGGGACATGTGGCTTTCCCTGTCCTGACCTCTAGTCACCTTAGGAGGCCGAGTGAGGTAAACTGATGCAGTTCCAGCAGCATGACAGGAAAGAAACTGATCCACCTATCCCAAGAACTTTAAAAACAACCATGGCTTCCAGCCTGGCTACCCAACTCTTGGAATTTACTCTAAAATGTAAACTTAGCAAAAACTAAGTGATATGTTGGCTGGGTGCAGTGGCTTATGCCTGTAATCCCAGCACTTTGGGAAGTTGAGGCAGGCAGATTACTTGAGGTCAGGAGTTTGAGACCAGCCTGGCCAACATGGTGAAACCTCATCTCTACTAAAAATACAAAAATTAGCTGGGCATGGTGGCACACACCTGTAGTCCCAGCTGCTCGGGAGGCTCAGGCAGGAGAGTCTTGAACCCGGGAGGTGGAGGCTACAGTGAACCGAGATCATGCCACTGCATTCCACCCTGGGCAACAGAGCGAGACTCCATCTTGAAAAAAAAAAAAAAAAAAGTAGTATGTCTAAGACTATTTTGTCCAGGAAGATAGGAAACAACCTATCTGTTACACCAATAAGTCTAATGGTTTAATGGGATGGTTATTTATGCCACAAAACTTGATTTTTAAAAATAATAAAGACTTGGTATAGTCCCAGCTACTTGTGAGGCTGAGATGGGAGGATCTCAAGCCTGGGAGGCTAAGGCTGCAGTGAACCATGATCACTGCCACTGCACCCCAAAAATTATTTTTAAAGTTATAAAGACCTCGAAATGAAAAGAATAAAAAGTTTATGTTCAATGTCATAATTGCCAAAATGTTTGCAGATGGACAAGAACTTGAAGTATATAAGGGTACTGACAATGGGGATGTTTTAAATTTAAAAATTCCTTTAAAGATTTTAAAGTTACACTATCCAGCGCTGTCTAAAATACATTTTTTCTTTTTTCTGTTTGGTTATTTTTTCCTTTTTTTTTTTTCTACAATTCATTTAAATGTACATCCTCACTTGCTGCTATTGGGACTATAAACATAAAATCTTGGGACAGGCGTGGTGACTCACGCCTGTAATCGCAACGCTTTGGAAGACCAAGGCGGATGGATCACCAGGTCAGGAGTTCAAGACCAGCCTGGCCAAGATGGTGAAACCCTGTTTCTGCTAAAAATACAAAAATTAGCCAGACATGGTGGCAGGCACCTGTGATCCCAGCTACTCAGGAGGCTGAGGCAGAGAATTGCTAGAACCCGGGAGGCGGAGGTTGCAGTGAGCCAAGATTGTACAACTGCACTCTGGCCTAGGCGACAGATCAAGACTCCATCTCAAAAAAAAAAAAAAAAAATATATATATATATATATATATATGTGTGTGTGTGTGTGTGTATGTGTATACATATATACATATGTATATAAAATCTTGGTACAGGTTGGTATAATCTGCAGGACAATGATATGGTTTGGCTGTGTCTCCACCAAAATCTCACCCTGAATTATAATAATCCCCCCATGTCAAGGGCAGGGCCAGGTGGAAATAATTGAATTATGGAGCAATTTCCCCCATACTGTTCTCATGGTAGTGAATAAGTCTCACAAGATCTGATGGTTTTATAAATGAGAGTCCCCCTGCACAAGCTCTCTTGCCTGCCGCTATGTAAGATTTGACTTTGCTCCTCCTTCACCTTCCACCATGACTGTTAGGCCTCCCCAGCCATGTGGAACTATGTGTTCATTAAACCTCTTTCCTTTATAATTACCCAGACTCAAGAGTATGTCTCTATTAGTAGCCTGAGAACAAACTAATACAGTAAATTTGGAAATATTTATCTAAAGTCTTTCATCTGGATATTCCACTTCTAGAAATTTATCCAAAGGAATTAAAGGAAGTACAGTGAGATTTTTGTATGAGGATATTTACTGCAATATTATTTATGAAAAAGACTTGAAACCACCTAAATGGTCAACAAGAGTAAATAATTAAGTTATAGAATAACCATGTGATGAATTATTATGCAGTTAAACACATTTTGAAACATTTCATGACATGAAAAAATGCTCATATATTCATAGATAAAAGTATATACTCTAGGTATCATGGATACCATGGATATCCATTGCTATATAATCACGTATGACATCTATGTATCATGTATATACACATATCATGCATATGTACATATGATTCCCTATATTTATATAGAGATATAGATATATACATATTATATCAGTCATCCCTATTTTTTTGTTTGTTCTGTTTGTTTTTGAGACAGAGTGTCTGTCACCCAGGCTGGAGTGCAGTGATGTGATCTCAGCTCCCTGCAACCTCCACCTCCCGGGTTCAAAATTCTCGTGCCTCAGCCTCCTGAGTAGCTGGGATTACAGGCATGTCCCAACACACCCAGCTAATTTTTGTATTTTTAGTAGAGAGAGAGTTTCACCATGTTGCCCAGGCTGATCTCAAATTCCTGACCTCAGGTGATCCAGTGCTTCAGCCTTCCAAAGTACTGGGATTATAGGTGTGAGCCACTGCACCCAGCCAGTCATCCCAATATTGTACATATACATGCACCAAAATGTTAATGTTGATTATTTCTAGCAGGTTGGATGATAAACAGTTTTTTGTTTTCTTTAGACTTTTATATGTCTTCCAGTATTTAGGAATTACTACCAGAATCACATCACATCAGGAAACACACAATGTCAGTTTGTTTTCAATTGTTAGGGATGCTAAGTTTGGTCATCTTGCTAAAAGGTGTCCACCATTATAAATAACATTGCAATTAATACCCTTGTATATAAATCTCACTGTACTTAATTCCTTTGGATAAATTTGTGGAAGCAAGATTTCTGAATGAAAGACATTTTAAGGTTCTCCATTATAAAGGTACCCTTTCTCCTTTGTAATTGCTAAGTAATCCGCAGGGTGATACTTTGAAAGCAAATGAGCATTCGGTTTCCCAATAATATTTTACTCTTTGGAAATAGTATTTATTCATGATCTTGGACAGAATCAGTTACTTCACTGAGAGTTACTAAAGGTAAAAAGAAGAGTTTCCTCATCCACATTTTTAGTTTTACTATGTTATCTTAGACTATCTGTGCTGCTATAACAGAACGCCACAGACTAGGTAATTTATAAAGAACAGAAATTTATTTCTCACAGTTCTGGAAGTTGGAAGTCCAAGATCAAGAACCAGCATTTGGTATCTGGTGAGGGCAGCATTTTTCTTAAGGGAGGAAGGCTGTTCCTCAACACGACAGAACGGCAAGAGGGCCAAACCCTGTGTGAAGCCTCTTTTATTTTTTGAGACAGGATCTTGCTCGGTCACCCAGACTGGAGTGCAGTGGCATGATCACAGTTCACTGCAACCTCAACCTTCCAGGCTCAACCGATTTGAGTAGCTGGGACTACGGGTGCATGCCACCACACCCAGCTAATTTTTCAAAAAATTTAGCTCAAACTCCTGCGCTCAAGTGATTCTTGACCCTTAGCCTCCCAAAGTGTTGGGATTACAGCTGTGAGCCACCACACCTGGCCAGGCCTCTTTTACAAGGGCCTTAATTCCATTCATGAGGGAGGGACCCTCATGACCTAATTGCCTCTTAAAGATCTCACCTCTTAATACTATTACATTTGGCATTAAGTTTCAACACCTGAATTTTGTATGGGACACATTTCAGCCATAGCATCTTACCCTGCCCCCACAAAATTTATGTCCTTTTCACATATATTCATTCCATCTCAGTAGCCTCAAAAGTCAGTCATTCCAGCAGCAACTCTAAAGTCTAAAGTCCAGAGTCTCATCTAGAATCCTCTAAATTAGATATGGATGAGACCCAAAGGTGTAATTCATCCTGAGGCAAATTTCCCTCCAGCCATGAGCCTGTAAACTCAAACAAGGTACATGCTTCCAAAGTACAATGGTGGGACAGGTACAAGATGAATATTTATCTTCCAAAAGGGAGAAGTATGAAAATAAAAAGGAGTACCAGGTCCTCGGTAAATCTAAAATCCAACAGGGCAAACAACATTTGATCTTGAAAATCATCTTTGATTCCAAGTCCTGCCTTACCAGACACACTGGGGCAGGAGTTGGGCCCCCAAGCCCTTGGACAGCCCCAACCCCATGGTTTTGCCAGACAGCCACGCTTCAGCTCTCACACACTGAGGTTGCATTCCTGCGGCTTTTCCAGGCTGGTGCTGCATGCTGGTGGCTCTATTGCTCTGGGGTTGCAGAGACAGCCCTATCCCCACAATGCCACTAAGCATTGCCCAGGTGGAAACTGCAGTGGCTCCACCCCTGCAGCAACTCTCTGCCTGGGCCTCAAGGCTGTCTGCAACATCCTTTGAAATCTGGGTGGAGGTAGCGCCGCAGCCACAGCTCACACACACACCTGCAGAGTTAGCACCACATGGATGCTGCCAAGGCTTACGCTTCTGCCCTCTGGAGCAGTGGCTCAAGCTGCACCTGGGTCTGCCTGAGCCACAGCTGGGGTGGCTGAGAAGCAATGTGCCAGAATACAGTGGGCAGAGACAAGGGGCAGTGAGCCCTGAAGTCCCATAGACACTCTGCACCCCTCCTTAGAAACTTCTGCCCCTCAGGAGAATGGCATAAACCCGGGAGGCGGAGCTTGCAGTGAGCTGAGAACCGGCCACTGCACTCCAGCCCGGGCGACAGAGCGAGACTCCGTCTCAAAAAAAAAAAAAAAAAAAAGAAACTTCTGCCCCTAAGGTCTTGGCACTCTGGGTCTGTGATGGATGTGGCAACCTCAAAGATCTGAAATGCCTTCGGGGGTCTTTCTCCCATTGTCTTAATGAATAGCACCTGGCTTCCTTCTAGCCATACTAATCTCCTTATCAAATGGTCACTTGGCCACACTGCTGGCTTTTTCTCCTCAACATAATTTTTTATTCTTTACATGGCCAGGCTGAGAATTTTCCAAATATGTATGTTCCGCTTCCCTTTTCATTATAAATTCTACCTTTGAATTGTTTCGCTCTTCTTATATTTTACTAGAAGCAGTTAAGAGAAGCCATGAAGCATCTGAATGCTTTGCTGCTTAGAGATTTCTTCTGCCATATATCCTAGTTCATTGCTCTCAAGTCCTGCCTTCCATAGGCATAATTTAGCCAAGTTCTTTGTCACTGTAGTAAGAATGGCCTTTCCCCCATTTCCAGTACCTTGTTCCTCATTTCTGTCTCATGCCTTATCAGAAGGGTCTTCACTGTCACTATCCCGTAAGTTACTTCTAAAAGGAAGGAGGCTTTCCCTACGGCTCTTCTCTTCTTAGCCCTCACCTGAATCGCCTTTAATGCTCTGTTCATGGCAATGAGACTTTTTCCAGCACTTTTTTTTTTTTTTTTTTTTTTTTTTTTTTTTTTTTTGAGATGGAGTCTCGCTCTGTTGCCCAGGCTGGAGTGCAGTGATGCAATCTCAGCTCACTGCAACCTCTGCCTCCTGGGTTCAAGCAACTCTCTGCCTCAGCCTCCCGAGTAGCTGGGATTACAGGCGCCCGCCATCACACCAGGCTAATTTTTGTATTTTTAGTAGAGACGGGGTTTCACCATCTTGGCCAGGCTGGTCTTGAACTCCTGACCTTGTGATCCACCTGCCTCGGCCTCCCAAAGTGCTGGGATTACAGGCGTGAGCCACCACCCCCAGCCTTCCAGCACTCATTTCAAAACCATTCCAGCCTCTACCCTTTACCAAGCTCCAGAGCTGCTTCCACATTTTTAGTTATTTGTTATAGCAACACCCCACTTCTGTGGTATCAATTTCTGTTGTAGTCCGTCTGTGCTGCTATAACAGAATACCACAGGCGGGTAATTTATAAAGAACAGAAATGTATTTCTCACAGCTCTGGAGGCTGGAAGTCCAAGATCAAAGAACAAGCATTCAGTGTCTGGTGAGGTCTGCATTCCTCAGAGGGGAGAAATATTATGTCCTCACAGAGAAGAAGGCAGAAGGGCAAGAGACCCTAGCAGCTGTGGGAAGCCTTTTTTATAAAGGTCTTAATCCCAGTCATAGCCTAACCATTGCGTAAAAGCCCCCCCTCTTAATACTATCACATTCACCATTAAGTATGGAGTGGACACATTCAAACCATAGCTTATGAACTCACAGATTTTTTTTTTTAATTTGATGTGTTACAGTCCATTACTGTTTTTCTTAACGCTCAAATTGCCCCAATGCAGCCAAAGGATTTCCTTTTAAGCCAGTTCCTGTGTCTCCATCATTCTTTGAGCACTTCCTTGCTTTCTGTAGCAACACTTGCAGCCTCAGACCTGGAATTCACCATTTAAGAAGCCCTCATTCCTTTTTGTGGATAGCGGTATGCAGAAACCAAGATCTGGGTACTAAGTGTGTTCATAGTTACTGTGGTGTCGTAAGTTCTAGGCCCTTTCAGAAAACAGAGGCAGAAAATTAGAAAATATTAAGAGAGAGAGACAGTGTATGTGTGTGTGTATGTGTGTGTGATGAGTGCATATTGGTACCTCCAATTAAAATACAACATCACATAGTTCTGTCTTTTCCCCTACTCTATATTTGTATCTCTGATCTCCCACAGTGAAAATACTGGTTCTCCACATCAGTATAATTATTTATTCTATCCTATAATACACCCCAAATAGTTTCAGATTATGACACGAGTTCTAGTATTCAATTGTTGCTATTAATACTATTTCAGTTAGTTTTCTATGCCCTTCATGATGATAATCTGTCAGCCATTCATTTCCTTAAGTAATTATTGAATTCAGGATAGCAAATGCCTTCCATCTTTGGTCCATAATTCAGATGTCATACAGCCTTGCCCTTAGAGATCTAGATCTAATTCCCTGGCCTACAGAGAAAGCCAAAGATTTCTCCCTTTCGCTTCTGTAAGCTCCCGGTGGTTTCCTTCATTGAAAATAATTCTGCACACACTGCACCCTGGCAAGGAGACTCACAGCCCTTCAAGATTCCCCCAAATGGCCAAGCACTGTGGCTCATCCCTGTTAATCCCAGCACTCTGGGAGGCCAAGGCAGGTGGATTGCTTGAGGTCAGGAGTTCAAGACCAGCCTGGCCAAAGGCAAAACCCCATCTCTACAAAAATACAAAACTTATCCAAGCGTGGTGGCATGCACTTGTAGTCCCAGCTACTCAGGAGGCCGAAGCATGAGAAGTGCTTGAGCCCAGGAGGCAGAGGCTGCAGTAAGCCAAGATGCCACTGCACTCCAGCCTGGGCAACAGAGTGAGTGAGAGTCTGCCTCAAAAAAAAAAAAAAAAAAATCCCCAAATAATCTCTTGCAGAGATTTCACAAACCAGGCATATTTTGATGACAGCTTTCCAGGAATTATGGTAGAAGGAGTAACAGTGCAAATTCACAGTTCTCACAAACACAGTCAGCATCACTCATCTCAAAAGAGCCCCCAGCCACACCTCACTGCGGCATCTCTTTATTGGTCTTTCAGCTCATCCCAGTATTATGGTCTCCTTCCCACTGTTTTTTTTTTTTTTTTTTTTTTTTTTTTTTGAGACGGAGTCTTGCTCTGCCGCCCAGGCTGGAGTGCAGTGGCCGGCTCTCAGCTCACTGCAAGCTCCGCCTCCCGGGTTCACGCCATTCTCCTGTCTCAGCCTCCCGAGTAGCTGGGACTACAGGCGCCCGCCTCGTCGCCTGGCTAGTTTTTTTTGTATTTTTAGTAGAGACGGGGTTTCACCGTATCAGCCAGGATGGTCTCGATCTCCTGACCTCATGATCCGCCCGTCTCGGCCTCCCAAAGTGCTGGGATTACAGGCTTGAGCCACCGCGCCCGGCCCTCCCACTGTTTTTTTCCTCCTCTTCCTTCCCTCTCCTTTCTCCATTTAGGATCAAAATGCACCATTCTTCTCCTCTGTGAAGCAGAGCAACCTCCTCCTCCGAAGCTTTGTTCAAGGCATTCTTAGAACAAAGACAGCCTTCTTCCTAAGAAAAATTATAGTGAATAAAATTTCCTCTGCCTTATTACACATACAAGGGTTGGGATCTTTTTAAAGCATGGTCAGTTATAAACTACAAAGAAGTACCTGCAAAATTCCCTCAAGAGGAGTTTCTCCATTGGTTCAGCTAATGTCCCTCAGAACCAGGTCACCAGATGGCTCAAGCTACCTAGGATCTTTCTACTTCTGGACCCTCCAGCTTCCAGAGCCACCTCCTCAAGTCCTCATGACCTCTACTGCTCTCCCATCATCACAGACAAATGGGCTCATCCAAATTTCCTCCAGCTAAGCAGCAACCACCCCACATTCCCTCCCAGGGCCCTGGGAGGAAAACAGTATTTATAAGCCATGGTCTGTGGACTGACTCCAGCATTGAGGAGGAACCTGGCCCTCCCAGTGCCCCACAGCTCATGGGAGGGACTCAGAGGCCTCTAATTTCCCATTGCATTGATGGAGATGACCTCACTAAATAACCTGCCTAGGCTAGAGCCAATGAGGGGTATGGCCACTATCTTGCTAGCCTAGAGGTCCCATTCAGGGCCCTTCCAGACTTTTTAAGGCTAGAAGATCTTCTGTTGGCAGAAGCTTTCAAAAAGGCCAGTATATAGCCTGGAAACAATCCCTAACGGGGATACAGTGCGGAGGAGGGGTGCAGATCTTTCTAAAAAGTCTATCTCAATCTCTGATGAGGGAAAGGAACATTGAAATTTGAAAAATATTCTAAAATTGGAGTTGCCTTCATTATCTTCTAGTCAGTAAATATTTAAGTTGCTTTGACATTTAATAGTTTTTTTCAGGTACGAAATTTTAAAAATTTACTCATAGGAGAAACGGGTCAAAAATGATTGAGTGATGTAAAAGAATGTTGGGGTCTTTCAAAATGCAAGAGTTGAAGAATAAAATTGTAGTACAAGGAAGAGAGTAGTGAAATGAAATGGTCTGAGAATGGGAGGAGGAGGGACTGGGAAAAGGGACGGGGGGGCCCTCCTGGCACAGGTAGCATGCCGTCCCGTAGCTGCTCATCACCAAAACCCCTGCCTGTTCATGGTAATCTGGGAAGCAATGAAATACCTCCCTGTTCCCCCGTCTCCCTCTACCATGTCTCAATGTGCCTTGAAGTCTACCATTAGCACTTCTATCCTTTACGTCTCGGCTGACTCCTCCACCAAATACATGGCATTTCTGTTCAGATTTTAGGACTGCAAATGTGTCTTGTTTTGCACAGTTCTAGAACTTTCTAGAATCATACATTAGGTGGGCTAGATAAGTAGTTTCTCTAGTTTTGTGCTCTTCCAACTTTTTATGTAATTGCACTGATTATTCCTTGATCACTTCTTAGGAGAATCCAGACAGAGCCCAGGTCCGCTACTAAAATACCTATGCCCTTTGTCCTTCTGAGATGCAGTAGGAAACCACCTGTCAGGGTAATTCCCACATTTCATATTACCGGGCTGCTCCCCTGGACATGAGGGGCGATGGCCCTAGGCCCAGATGCCCAGCAAGCCTTGTGCTCCTTCTATCATGTCTTTTCTCTCCCAGAGCTGGTCAACTCCAAGGCTTAAAGCAAGTAACCCAATGTCAGCACAGAGAAGATGTGCAGTGAAGTGCTGCCCACATAAGGGCCAGGGCCAATGCTCGGGCCTTCTGCCATGTAATCTTAGGCAAGTTCCCTAAACTCAGGTTATTTGAACAGGAATGCAAATGGGGTGAGTATAAGGGTCTGGAGACAAGTGTACCCGGGTTCATACCCTGGCTCCATCACTTGCCAGCACCATTTGCATGAGGCTTAACTTCCAGTCTGTCTTTTTCTTCATCTGTAAACTGGAACTTATAATAGCATCCACATCTTAGGGCTGCTTTGAGTTAATCTGATAAGTTAATGCATGTAAAATGCTTACAAATTGCCTTGTTCATAGTACTTAATAAATATTTGACATTTTAGGCCAGGCACGGTGACTCACACCTATAATCCCAGCAATTTAGTAGGCTGATAGGGGTGGATTTCTTGAGAACAAGAGTTTGAGATCAGCCTGGCCAACATGGCAAAACCCAGTCGCTACTAAAATACAAAAATTAGCTGCATGTGGTGGTGCATGCCTGTAATCCCAGTTACTCAGGAGGCTGAGTCACGAGAATCACTTGAACCCAGGAGGTGGAGGTTGCAGTGAGCTAAGAACATGCCACTGCACTACAGCCTGGGCAACAGAGCAAGACCGTCTCAAACAAAACAAAACAAAACAAAACAAAATTTGACATTTTATATGTACATGTATTCCTACATACATTTGTAAATACATACAAAACATCTGTCAAATTAGCCCGGCGTAGTGGTGGGTGCCTGTAAATCCAGCTACTTGGGCGGCTGAGGCAGGAGAATCGCTTGAGCCCGGGAGGTGGAGGTAGCAGTGAGCTGAGATCGTGCCGCACTCCAGCCTGGGGGACAAGAGTGAGACTCTGTCTCAAAAAAAAAAAAAAAAAAATCTGTCAAGTCCAGGCGCTGTGACTCACACCTGTAATCCCAGCACTTTGGGAGGCCAAGGTGGGCAGATCACCTGAGGTTGAGAGTTCGAGACCAGCCTGACCAACATGGAGAAACCCCATCTCTACTAAAAATACAAAATTAGCCGGGCATGGTGGCACACGCCTGTAATCCCAGCTACAGGGGAGGCTGGGGCAGGAGAATCGCTTGAACCTGGGAGGCAGAAGTTGCAGTGAGCCGAGATCACACCATTGCACTCCAACCTGGGCAACAAGAGCAAAACTCGTCTCAAAAAAAAAAGTCTGTCAAGACATACTTCTTAGAATGGCTGAAATAAAAAAAGATTTTTAAATTTGACAATAGCAAGTGTTGGTGAGATACTGGAGCAACTGGAACTCTCATCACTTGCTGATGGAGATATAAATTGTACAACCCTTTGAACAACAGTTTGGCAGTTTCTGATAAAGTAAACATATATTTACCACACTTACCATAGGATCCAGCATTCCCATTCTTACTCCTTCAAGAGAAATGAAAGCATACATCCACACAAAGAATGTTCATATAGTTTTATTCATAATAGCCAAAAAACTGGAAAGAATCAAGGTGTTTATCAACAAGTGAATGGATAAATTCTGGAACATCCTTTCAATGGGACACTACTCAGCAGTCAGAAGGGATTAACTACTAATACATGCAATGACACAAATAAATCCCAAAAGCATTTTTTTTTTTTTTTAAAGATAGGGTCTCACTTTGTTACTCAGGCTGGAGTGCAGTGGTACAATCACGGTTCACTGCAGCCTCAACCTCTCAGGCTCAAGCGATCCTCCCACCTGAGCCTCTCGAGTAGCTGGGACTACAAGCATGCACCACCACACTCGGCTAATTTTTTTAAATTTTGTAGAGACAGGTCTCACTATGTTGCCCAGGCTGGTCTTGAACTCCTGGGCTCCAGCAATCCTCCTGCCTCAGCCTCTCAAAGTGATGAGATTACAGGTGTGAGCCATTGCACCAGCCTCAGAAACATTGTGTTAAGGGAAAGAAGCCAGATACAAAAGGCTGGATACTGTAGGATTCCATTTATATGACATTCTGGAAACAGCAAAACAATAGAAACAGAAAGCAAATGACTGGTTGACAGGGGGTGGAGACAGGGAGGAACTGATTATAAAGAGGTATGAGGAACATGTCAGGGTGATGAAAATGCTTCACATCTTGATTGTCGATAAGGTTTGCTTCTGTGTCCCCACCCAAACCTCATCTCAAATTGTAAACCCCATAATCCCCACATGTTGAGAGAGGGATGTGGTGGGAGGTGATTGCATCATGGGGATGGTTTCCCTCATGGTGTTCTCATGATAGTGAGTTTGCATGAGATCTGATGGTTTTATAAGTGCTCAGAAGTTCCTCCTCCATTCCTCTCTCTCCTGCCACCTTGTGAAGAAGGTGCCTGCTTCCCCTTCCACCATGATCATTTCCTGAGGCCTCCCCAGCCATGAGGAACTGTGAGACAATTAAACCACTTTCTTTTATTAATTACCCAGTCTCAGGAATTTCTTTATAGCAGTGTGAGACCAGACTAATACAATTGTGATGGTGGATACATGACTGAATATGACGGTCAAAACTCAAAGAACTGCACACCTAAGAAAGGTAAATTATACCTTACTAATCTGATGTTAAAAGCCATTAACAGCTGTTACCTATGGGAGGAGGGAACTAAGTAGGGAGGATGATTAAAGGATACTTTTTTTTCTACTTAAACATACTTGTACTGTTTGAACTTTTCTAATGAGCAAATAATTTATGTACTTGATAATAATTTCATTAAAGTTTTAAAGAATAACAATAATATCTATCTTGAAGGGGTGTTGTGAGATCCAAATGACATAATGTAAAAAGCATACAGCACAATGTATGAACTCAGAGACAGACACATAGATACATAAATAGATAGCTACAGGTAGATAGAATTTGTTACCTTCCTCTCTTACCTCCCACCTCCCCTATTCTTTTCACTTCCCCATCCTCACCCTCCCTTAATGACCCACATATTCTGAAATGACAAGGTACAAAGGCCAAAAGGCCACTGAGGGTGACAGTCATGACTTACCTCAGTGACAAAGAGTGTACGAGGGTCGATGATATCCAAAAAGTGCCTGAAGCGGCCATAGAAGGATGTCTGAAGGGGATGAGAGAGAAGAGTGAACGGATCAGCCGCTGTGCACCCATCTCCAGACACTGGGGAGCCCTACCCTTTATGATTGGGGTCCCCCGGTCCCCAGGACTCCCCATGTGGGTGATAAATGCCAATGAGGCCTCAGAAATCTAAGGACAGCTTTCCTGAGGCTGAGAGTTTTCCAAAGTCAACTCAGAGAGACCACTGAGATACTCAAGGATGGACCCATCTGCTCTTCCAGGTGCCTCCCATTTTTCCCCCTCTCTCCCAATGCCCTGAGATCTATTCTGAGCCTATTAAAAGCTCCCAAGCATCCCTGGACATGTAGGTTGAAGGTGAGGCCCGGCCCCAGCCCTCTCCCAGCCTCCCTGTCTTGCTCAGGACCTGAAGTGACAGAGCGTCCTGCCTGCCCCTCACAGGGTGCCTCCCCAAGGTCCAGCTCTGCCTCCAGGGGGAGGTTCCCAAGTGCAGCTCAAACCTGAAAGCACCAAGCTCACAATCCTCAGGCCCTCCTTCATCCAGAACCCTGTAGCTGCTGAGGTGCAGGACAAGAGGCAGCTCCCCCAACCTTGCCCCAGAGCAGGGGCTGTGGAAAAGGAGGGCTTTGTGCTAAGCGCCACAGGCATTAGAGCACAATGAAAGGAAACCAAGCAACCCAGCTGCTGGGCCTTCTGCCCTGGGGACTAAGCCAGCTGGGCAAAGCCGAGCTCAAGGGGAAGACAGAGGGTGCCAAGGTCGGGGATGAAGGGGAAGCTGCAATCGCTGGGGGTTCATGCCTCACTACACTCTGGGCTCTGCCCCAACTTCCTCCCTAGAGCCCCACAACTCTCCAAGCACCATCCTTTGCACAGTGGAGGAAACAGAAGCCTCCACATTCCCTCCCCTTATTTATTTATTTATTTAGTTATTTATTTGAGATGGAGATTCTCGCTCTGTTGTCCAGGCTGGAGTGCAGTGGTGCAATCTCGGCTCACTGCAAGCTCCGCCTCCCAGGTTCACGCCATTCTCCTGCCTCAGCCTCCTGAGTAGCTGGGACTATAGGTGCCCACCACCACGCCTGGATAATTTTTGTATTTTTAGTAGACGGGGTTTCATCTTGTTAGCCAGAATGGTCTGGATCTCCTGACCTTGTGATCCGCCCGCCTCAGCCTCCCAAAGTGCTGGGATTACAGGCGTGAGTCACCATGCCCGGCCTCCCTCCCCTTATTTAGTAGGACACCAGACCCTGCAGTAAATTCCTGTTCCTTTCCCTTCCCAATAAAGACCCTGCAATAGGCTCCAGGTCACCTCAAAGTATTCCCACACACCAGTTCTCATCCCACCTCCATTTCTCTCCCACCATGGCACCCTACATGAAGCAACCTCTAACCCCTATTGCTGCCCCTACCCAGATGCTGTCTCTCACAAACCAGATCAACCTTCAGTCCATTCCTAATAGAAACAGCTGCCTAACCTCTTATAATCCACACAGCCTGGACCATTTCCCCATTAAAGACATACACAAGGGAGGCTCACAATGCTGTCCTGGCAAAATTTCACCTCTAAGAATGTAGTCTAAGGAAACAATCCAAGATATTCAAAGATCTGGTCAGGTGTATATACCAAGGATATTCACTGCTGCATTATTTACAAAGATGGATGGTTAAATAAATGCTGGTCCATTCATATGACTGAATACTCTGAGGCCTTTAAAACTATGTTTTCAAACATTCATGACATGGAATAATGCTTAAAATTTTATGAAATGCATATAAGCAGTGTGATTCCAACTCAATAAACAAGGGGATAAACAGAGCTAGACAGATACTAAGTGAAAAGCAAAAAGACCAAATGACATCCAGATCCTGGTCCACTAACAGGGACCAGGGTTCCTCAGGAAAGGAGCAGATTCAAAGGCTGGGGTAGGGAAGGTGCAAGATGAAACTGGTACATTTTGTTGCACCAAAAAGTAATGAAGTCTTATCCCTAAAAAATGACGGGGACATGTTAAAAGGATCAACGAAGGGCAGGTGGTACATTGTGTTCTTCCAAATGTGATACCGGGGAAGTCCACAGCATCAATCACATAATATTCCACAGCGACTAAATAAATCTAATCACGAGAAAACAAAACAAACCCACACTGACATTCCATAAATTAATTGGTTTTGTTCATCAAATATGTCAATGTCATAAAGACAAAGAAAGAGTGGGAATGAGACTGTTCCACATTAAAGAAGCTGAAGACACAACTAGATGCATTGTGTAACTCGGGACTGGATCCTGGCGTAGAGGAAGGAATGCTCTAGAGCATTATTGAGACAAGTGACAAAAGTGGAATATGGACCATAGGTTAATAAAAGTGTTGTATCCATGTTAAATCTCCTGACTATAATTACCACACTGTGGTTATATAAGAGAATGTCCTTGTTTTTTGTTTTTGTTTTTGTTTTTTTTTCCGAGACAGAGTCTTGCTCTGTCTCCCAGGCTGGAGTGCAGTGGTGCAATCTCAGCTCACTGTAACCTCTGCCTCCTGAGTTACCAATTCTCCTGCCTCAGCCTCCCGAGTAGCTGTGACTACAGGCTTGTGACACTATGCCTGGCTAATTTTTTTTGTATTTTTAGTAGACATGCGGTTTCACCATGTTAGCCAGGATGGTCTCCATCTCCTGACCTCATGATCTGCCCACCTCAGCCTCCCAAAGTGCTGGGATTACAGGCGTGAGCCACCACGCCCAGCCAAGAATGTCCTTGTTCTTAAAAGATATACGCTGGGCCGGGCGCAGTGGCTCACCCTGTAATCCCAGCACTTTGGGAGACCAAGGCAGGCGGATCACCTGAGGTCAGGGGTTCAAGACCAGCCTGGCCAATGTGGTGAAACCCCGCCTCTACTAAAAATATAAAAATTAGCTGGGTGTGGTAGTGCAATCCCAGCTACTTGGGAGGCTGAGGCAGGAGTATTGCTTGAACCCGGGAGGTGGAAGTTGCAGTGAGCCAAGATTATGCCCTGCACTCCAGCCTGGGTGACAGCAAGACTCTGTCTCAAAAAAAACAAAAAAAAGACATATACTCTGATGTATTAGGAGATGAATGAATACAATCTATTCGTAAATAGTTGAAGAAAAATAATGTGTAAAAATACAAGGCAGCCAAAAAATCTGGAAACGTAGGTACTATAATTGAATGTAGATTGACGATGTCCTGATGATATCATGTATATTTGCTATCTTTCCAGACTTTATAATTACTTGTAGACAAAGAGAATAAAGGAAATGTGATAAGATGTTAAAAATTGGTAGATCTAGGCAAATAGGGAAGTTTTCCTTATTCTTCTTGCAACCTTTCTGTAAGACTAAAAGTGTTTCAAAATAAAAGGTAAAATTATATTTTAAAAAAAGCTAGATGAAAATACACTAAAATGCTAATAGAGATTGCCTCTGGGTAATAGGCTTATGTATGATTTATATTTCCTGATCTTTAAATTGCTTTTGAAATAAAAAAATCGATATTATGCATAATATGCAGAAATGATATTACATTTGAAAATACATATTTAGAGTAAAATGCAAGCCAATCACAGTGGCTTGCTCCTATAATCCCACCTACTTGGGAGGTTGAAGTGATAGGATCACTTGAGCCCCGGAGTTTAAGATCAGTCTGGGCAATACAGTGAAACCCCACCTCTACAAAAAAATTTTAAAAATTAGCCAGGCATGGTGGTATGCACCTGTAGTCCCAGCTACTTAGGAGAGTGAGGTAGGAGGACCACCTCAGACCAGGAGTTTGAGGTTGCAGTGAGCTATGATCACGCCACTGCACTCCAGGCTGGGGGACAGAGTGAGAGCCTGTCTCCAAAAATAAAGTAAAATATGAACTGATATTTTAAGTATTATATTTTATTATGAGCTCCTGAAGGACATGGGCTATTGAATATTCCTTCCTTATCCTCCCTGGTTCGAAGTCTCCTTACATATCTGGAAGGAAGGGTCTCCTGCCACAGGAATCCTTGAGTGGGCTGATGAGTGGCCAACAGCCTCAAGGCTTCTCGGTGGGGTAGAGCTGGGCTGGGCTTTGAAGGGAGGGCAAGATTAGGAAAGGATAACAGTATGGCAGCTAATGGTTCAAGGAGGGAAGAGGATGAGCAGGTGCAGAGGAGAGAACCTGGAAGTAGAATGGCCTGAGTGAAGTAACTTTTTGAAGATAGTCCAGCAGAAACTTCAGCCTCTGACTTGTCCTGTGGGTCTCACACTATCTTCATCCTGTCCCAGTCCTGCCAGCCTTCTTGCGTCACTTTCCACCACAGCTACTGGGGGAGACTCCCAGATAACGCATTTTGCTACACAGACACCTACAAACGCCTAATGAGCTAGGCTCAGGGTGAGAGGTGACAGTGTGCTAGCCGCCCTTACTCTCAGCACCTCCTCAGCCTCGGTGTCCACTCTGGTGGTGCTTGAGGAGTCCTTCAGTGTGCCACGGTGTGGGAGCCCCTCTCTGGGCTGGCTGAGGCTGGAGCCGCCTCCCTCTGCTTGCTGGGAGGTGTGGAGGGAGAGGCAAGGGCGGGAACCGGGGCTGCGCTCACGGGCCAGCGTGAGTTCCGGCAGGCGCGGGTGGGTGGGCCACTAACACAGAGCGGCCAGCCGGCACCACCGGCCCAGGGCAGTGAGGGGCTTAGCACCTGGGCCAGCAGCTGCCCAGGTTGTGCCAGGTCCCCCAGCAGTGCTGGCCCACCGGCGCCGCACTCAAATTCTCGCCGGGCCTTAGCTGCCTCCCCACCACACAGGGCTCCAGACCTGCTGCAGCCTGCCATGTCTGAGCTCCTCCCCCTGAGGTTGGCTCCGAGGCGGCTGGAGCCTCCCCGACCTGCGCTGCCGCCTGCTCCCTGGCGCCGGATCCAGTGGACAGCCCAAGGGCTGATGAGTGCAGGCGCCGCTCGGGACTGGTGGGCAGCTCCACCTGCAGCCCTAGTGCAGGATCCACTGGGTGAGGCCAGCTGGGCTCCTGAACTGGATGGGGACTTGGAGAACTTTTATATCTAGCCAGAGGATCATATGTGTACCAATCAGCACTCTGTATCTAGCTAACCTAGTGGGGACTTGGAGAACTTTTCCATCTAGCATTCTGTGTCTAGCTCAAGGATTGTAAACACACCAATCAGCACTCTGTGTCTAGCTCAGGGTTTGTAAATACACCAATCAGTACTCTGTGTCTAGCTCAAGGTTTGTAAATACACCAATTGGTACTCTGTATCTAGCTAACTCTGTATCTAGCTACCTAGCACTCTGCGACTCTAACTCAAGGATTGTAAAGGCACCAATCAGCTCTCTGTAAAGTGGACCAATCAGCTCTCTGTAAAATGGACCAATCAGCAGGATGTGGGTGGGGCCAGATAAGGGAATGAAAGCAGGCTGCCCCAGCCAGCAGTGGCAAGGCGCCAGGGTCGCCTTCAACACTGTGGAAGCTTTGTTCTTTCACCCTTTGCAATAAATCTTGCTGCTGCTCACTTTGGGTCTGCTCTGCCTTTATGAGCTGTATCACTCACCGCGAAGGTCTGCAGCTTCACTCCTGACAGGGAGACCACCCACCAGAAGGAAGAAGCTCCAGACACAACTGAACGTCTGAAGGAACAAACTCCGGACACACCATCTTTAAGAACTGTAACACACCGCGAGAGTCCGCAGCTTCATTCTTGAAGTCAGTGAGACCAAGAACCCACCAATTCTGGACACAAGGGGACACCAAATGAACAAGCCCTCAAAGAGCTCAGAGTCCATCAAGCTAGACTAATAACTATAAACAAATAACCACAAAACACTGATCAGAGTTTAAATGAAGCATCGTAAAATGCACTGGGGACACAGAGTTCTTCCTATGTCTTCCTAGCGTAAGTCAAGGAGGTATCCCAGAGGAGCTGGCACCAGGGGATGGATAAGTTTACCTAGCAGAGGAGGTATATGCAAGAAGATGAAAGCATGAAACTTAGTATCAAAAGCTGCACGGGACTCCTGTGGTCTCTTCATTCATTCACCATTCAACCCACCACCAAAGATCTACTGTGTGCCCAGCACTGTGCTACGTCCTGGAAGTAGTAAGGTTGACCAACTGTGGGGAAATGAGGAAGAACAGCCACAGATGATGCCTCGCTTTCTAGTGAGACATGAATGTTTGTTAACCAGAATGGGGACAGCAAGAAGCATACTGATTAAGTGGGAAGAAGATAAAAACTCTGTATTGGTCATATCAGTCTGCGATATTTAAAGGGCTTTCCAGATGTAATTTTTCAGCAAACATTTGGACTGAGATTCAAGAAAGAGATTATGAGTTGGAAATGTCAGGTACAGATTGGTCTAAGACCCCCACCCCACCCACTATAGAGGTAAACCTATAGTCTAAGTCAGATTTACTGACTCACTCAACAAAGAGGGGCACAAAGCAGAGAATTATGGGGTGCCTTGCCAAACAAAGAAAAATATTTAGTATATAATTTAAGGAAGATAGAGTAGAATTTAAATGAAGCAGTGCTTCAATATGCTCCACGCAAACCAAGACCATATGGAAAGGAGTCAACGTAAGTCTGGACCAACCACTCAGGGTCTTGTTTCCTTAAAAACTATAAAGTTAAGATTAATGAGAAATGTTGTGACCAGAAACCCCTTATTTGCAGCTATGGGTTCATTCTCTGAGGCAAAGTGACTTAGACCTGCCAATCAAGAGGTAGATGGTTCATTCCTAATGATATGATTTAAATAGCAAAGTTCTTGGCAGTGTAGGACCTCATAGAGTGAGACATGAGTATGAAAGAGGTGGTTACTAGAAGAAAGTTGTTCGATACTTTGTAGCTCCTGTGGGTCCTTGTGAGAAACATTGTTTCTTTGCAGCTGGATCTGTGTCTGTTCCTTCCTGCCTGATGAATGAATGGCAAGGAAGGTTTTTACTTTCTCAATTATTTTCTCAATAGTTTAAAATGTATAGCTTCCCTCCCAAATTCAGCTCCCATCTTTTACCCCCTCCCTCCCAAATTGAGCTCCCATCTTTACCCAATCACACAATCCGTGGATGTTTTTCCTCCCCTTTTTCTTTACCGGAAGAATGAGTCAGTCAAGTGATTCCTTCTCTTTCTCTTCACAAGAAAGGTGAGTCAGCTAATTCTCAGCAGGAGCCCCAGGCCTGCAGCAGCTGCTGCCTTCCCACTTCCACCAGCCAGCTCTCTCCCATCTGCAGGCCCCCCAGTGAGAGCAGGCCTTGGGAGCAGCAGCTGAGGGCAAAGATCCCTGAAGAAGCTAACAATGCCCCCCAAATACACACACCAGACCTCCAAATTACTGCTCTCCGGGATTAGGAATAATACTCACTGAATCTACAGCCCAAAGCAGAAAGGCTGGGCCAGCCCAGTAGTCCTGAATCAGCTGCACCCTGAACCACCTGGGTACTTAAAAAACCAGGCCATACACCCAGGGATTCTGATTCTATTGCTCTGGGGGTGGCCTCCAGCTATCAGTGTCTATTTAAAAACCTGCCCAGTGTGACTCTTGGAAATGATGACCCCTCTCCACTGCACAAACCAGCCCATGAGCAGCATCAGAAAAAAACTCACTGTCTCGCCTATAGGAAGTAAATGATTAAAATACATAACCACCTGCAAGGTACTGTGATTTTAGAACTTTATTTCAAGCAAACTATGAGACATTTCCCCTCGCCTCCCAACTCTCAGCCCACACAAACCTCCCAACCTTGAAGTGAAGAAAGCATTTTTCTGCCCAGCAAGCTCTCCATACCCGCCCTGTGCAAACAGCCTGCTCTGCCTACTAGGCCTTTGTCCCCAGCACACTCATACCCCCAGTCATCTCAACAGATAAGTGAGACTTCCGAAAGAGCAATGAATTTTTGTTTTATTTTTGAGACAGCGTCTCACTTTGTCACCCAGGCTGGAGTGTAGTGGCACGATCACAGCTCACTACAACCCCCACTTCCTGGACTCAGGTGATTCTCCCACCTCACCCTCTGGAGCAGCTGGGACTACAGGCATGTGTCACCACACCTGGCCAATTTTTATATTTTTTGTAGAGACAGGGTTTCGCCATGTTGCCTGGGCTGGTCTCAAACTTCTGGGATCAAGTGATCTGTCCCCCTCAGCCTCTCAAAGTGCTGGAATTACAAGCATGAGCCACCACACCTCGCCAGAATTTGTTTAAAAAAACTTCTTTCCTTCTTTTTTGAGACAGGGTCTCACTCTGTTGTCCAGCTGGAGTGCAGTTGTGTGATCATAGCTCACTGCAGCCTTGGACTTCTGGGCTCATGGGATCCTCCTGTCCCAGCCTTCCAAGTAGCTGGGACTACAGGTACATGCCACCATGCCCAGCTAGTTTTTCAATTTTCTGTAGACATGGGGTCTCACTATGTTGTCCAGGCTGGTCGCAAGCTCCTGGCCTCAAGCAATCCTCCTGCCATGGCCTCTTGAAGTGCTGGAATTACAGGCATGAGCCACTGTACCTAGATAGCATTTTTTTTTTGGGGGGGGGGGGACAGTTTCGTTCTTGTTGCCCAGGCTGGAGTGCAACGGCGCAATCTCGGCTCACTGCAACCTCTGCCTCCCGGGTTCAAGTGATTCTCCTGCTTCAGCCTCCTGAGTAGCGGGGATTACAGGCGCCTGCCACCGCTCCCAGCTAATTTTGTGTATTTTTAGTAGAGACAGGGTTTCACCATGTTGGCCAGGCTGGTCTCAAACTCCTGGCATCAAGTGATCTGCCCGCCTTAGCCTCCCAAAGTGCTGGGATTACAAGCATGAGCCATTGTGCCTGGCCCTGGACAACAATTTATTTACAGATGGACTGAAACACAAATGGGAGAAAGTATGTGCGTTTGTTTCCTGTCCTGGGGCCCCAACATGGCAAACATGGTATGTGAGCCAGAAGGGAAAACAGTGAGTTCAGGAGAGGAAATCAGCAGAAAAGGAAGAGGAAAGGAAGCAAAGCAGGTCTCAAAGGTTCTCTGGGTGCTGCGCTGTCATCTCCTCCCTTTCATTAGGCAGTTGGAGTAGTGGTTTAATGCAGACTTTAAGTTTACAGGAGAAACAAGGGACAAAGGAACATGCTAACCACTACCACAGAGATGCCATCAGCTACATTGAGAAGGAGGGGAATTCTACAGGGATGAACAACTGTTTCTTCAACAAAGAGGAAGGGAAAAGAGGAAGAGAGAACTAACGGATTAAAAGACACAAAAGAGGCCAGGTGCAGTAGCTCACGCCTGCAACCCCAGCACTTTGGGAAGCCGAGGCGGGTGGATCACCTGAGGTCAGGAGTTTGAGACCAGCCTGGCCAACATGGCAAAACCCCATCTCTACTAAAAATACACAAATTAGCCGGGCGTGGTGGCGTGTGCCCATAATCCCAGCTACTTAGGAGGCTGAGGCAGGAGGATCACTTGAACCCGGGAGGCAGAGGTTGCAGTGAGCTGACATCGTGCCACTGCACTCCATCCTGGGTGACAGAGAGAGATTCTGTCTCCAAAATAAATAAATAAAAGATACAAGAGAGATACCCAAAGGTAATAATATGTGGAACTTACGGGATCCTGATTCAAACAAATCAACTACAAATAAATTATGTCATGATCAGGGAAATATGAATAGTGACTGGTTACTTGATGATATTAAGAATTAATGGGCCAGACATGGTGGCTCATGCCTGTAAATCCCAGCACTTTGGGAGGGTGAAGCAGAAGAATCGTTAGAGGCCAGGAGTTTGATACCAGCCTGGCAAAATAGCAAGACACCTGTCTCTACAAAAAAAAAAGAAAACAAACAAACAAAAAATATATATATACATATACATATACATACACACACACACACACACACATATATATATATGTGGCCATGCATGGTGGCACACCCCTGTAGTTCCAGCTACTTTGGAAGTTGAGGCCAGAGGATTGCTTGAGCCCAGGAGCTAAAGGCTGCATTGAGCCATTAATTACTGTTCCACTGTACTCCAGTGTGGGTGACAGATAGAAACCCTGTCTCTAAAAAACAGAAAAAAGAAATAATGATTTTAGGTGTGTTAAGGGCGTGGTTATGTTAAACAAATTTAAAAAACCACCAATATCATGTGATAAAGAGAGCACTTCACCTCTGTGATATTCTTACCTCCAAACCCATAACTCCGGTCTACCCAAAAGAAAGACATTAGGTAAACCCAAGTTGAGGGACACTCTATAAAATATCTTCCAAAATTGTCAAGGTCATCAAAAACAAGCAAAGTCTGAGAAACTGTCCCAGGTACTATGACTGCCACAGACCAGAGGAGGCTAAAGAGATATGATGACTAAACGTAACATGTTCCTGGATGGGATCCTGGGACAGAAAGGAGACATTAGTGTAAAAAAAAAAAGTAAAATTAAGTCTGGAGTGTAGTTAATGATAACGTACCAATGTTAGTTTCTTAGTTTTGAAAGATATAAAGTGGCAATGCAAGACGATAATAGAGGACAATGGGTGAGGGCTAGGCAGGAATTGTCTTTTGACTTCTCTAAGTGTGAAATTATTCCAAAACAAAAAAGTTTATTTTAAAAAAACCTAACCAAAGAGTCCTTATTTTTTAGAGACACCTACTAGTAGGTTCAATGAAATGATGGGATGTTTGGGCTTTGCTTCAGAATAATTCATTGGTTGGGTTGTGGGGATGGGTGTATAGATGAAACAAGGCTGGCTTTAAGTTGGCAACTGTTGAAGCTGGATGATGGGTGCACAGGGGTTCACTGACAACTGTCTTCAGATTAGTATGTTTGTAAACTTCCATAATAAAGTTGACAACAAACAAATAAACAAACAAACATGAACTCTGGAGCCAGACTTTCTGGAAGTTACTTAATCTGTTTGTGTGCTGCAGTTTTCTTCCCCATAAATTGGAGATCATTGCACCTGCCTCACAGTGTTTTTGTGAAAATTCAGTAAGTCAATACACAAAAAGGCTGGAATGATGCTTGGCACTTGTCACCATCTTACAGGGAGAAAGATGGTCACAGACCACCAACACCCATCACCCTTTCTTCACACTCTGACCCTCCACACCCTCCACACTCTTTCTCCCCCTGTCCTTTTGCACAGGGAGACCCTTGAGGGAATAAAGAGGAGTTCTAGAGTGACTCCAGGGAATAAGGAAAGACCTTGGTGCCAAATCCTGCAGAAAGCGGTGAGATTAGTTGTCCCTGGCATGGGTGCTGGGAATGAATCCTGGATTATCAACTACCTTGAAGCAGGCTTCTGTCAGGCCAGCACAAGGTACTATAAGCATATATTACACAATTATTACATGCCAGAGCAGGACACAGAGATGTGGGCTGGGCCCTAAAGGAGCTCATCAACCCAGTACATACATGGCCAATCTTTGTGTCTTTAGACTCACCTCCTTAGAGACACCCCAACTTTGGAATGTTTCAGTACTGATTAATCTTACACTGTCAAACATGCCCCCACTTGGTTGCAATTTTATAAGATCCCTAAGGGACAATTTGGAGAAAAGTTGGTTCACCTTTCCAATCACAACCTTACAAGTCAATTTAATTCAAGTCCACAAAGCCCTACTGATTTGTCTCCAGGATATTCATGTATACAACAAATCTTCATTAAGTACCTCTTAACTACCAGGCACTGTGATGAGCCTTGGAGAGTCAACAGGGAGTGAAGGCAGGCACAGCCTCCACTTCCACAAAGTCCATAGTTGAAAGGGAAACACAGATGGCAAAGAAATACTCATCACAAATCAATGTATACACTGAGATAGGTGTTTGCAGTAAGGAAACACAGTCAAAAATTCAATCTGGGAGTGGCAGGAGGCTTCTCCAAAAAAGTGATGCTTCATGGATACACCAGGGATGAGGAAGAGTGGGAACAAGAGTTGCAGGAAGAGGAAGAGGTGATGTTCCAAGCAGATGGCCCAGTGGTGGGAGGGAACATGGTGGGTTCAGAGGTTGAAAAGCAGCCAGTGTGATGTGAAGGAGGGTGCGAGGTGTGGGTGGTTGGGTGGTGGGATTCAAGGAAGTAGTCGTCAGTGGGGTGGGCCATGTATACTTTGGGGGCCCCTTCAGAAGTTAGGTCTTTATCTCAGAAGCAGGGGAAGCCATTGGAGGGTATTTAAATGTGCGAGGGTGTGGGGAGTCCCTTGATCAGATCTGTATTGTTGGGACTCTGCCTTGCAGAAGGAGGAAGGACTGGAAGAGGGACAGAGTGGAAGCAGGGAGACTTGTTGTGAGGCTACTGCAGTGACCCAGGAAATAGATGATGGGGGCTTGGTTTAGGATTCTGGCAGTAGAGATGGGTGGACTTGAGAGCTGTGTAAGAGGTAAGATCACTGGGCCTCTGGTTGCACTTAAAGGGTGAGGGAGAAGAAGGCAAGAACACAGGCAGCTCCCAGGCTTCTGGCTGCACTGATTGGGTGGCAAGTTGGGCTGCTTGCAGAGCCAGGGAGCCATGCGGGAGGAGCAGGTGTGGACGAGAGAGAAGATCCTTAACATGGATGAATCAGATGCAACGTGCTTTATGCAGGTCACTATGCTGGGGAGGGGAGCTTCAAAAGTGGATACAACAAACACTAAATTTTACTGCCTGCAAGAGCAGTGCCAGAAAGAAGTACCGTAATGGCTGCAGGAACAGGGTAGCCTCAAATGTTTATCTATTGCTCTAGAGCAGTGCTCACAGTAAAGGGCTCAGTCATATAAGCTACTAAGACATATTTGATAAATGTCCGTTGGGTAACTGAATGTCCCAAGTGCCACATGCAGATAACAGACACCAAGAAAAAAAAAAACCCACAAATCTTTTACTCGGCACATTACTATATGCCTAACTTGTCTCTATCAGGGTAAGACAGAGGCAGAGAAGGCCAAGTTCAGCCCCTTCTCGCAAAAGGCCTACAGGGGATTTGAGGAAACCAAGTCATCACACAGCAAACATTTAGAAGACCACAGGGCACTGTATGGAGAGCTATGAGGATCCGACTCAGGTGGCCAAAGAGGTGTGCAGGAGGGAGTCTGCAATCTCATGGGACCAGAGGGAAAAAGGGACCAGAGACTAGGGAGCCAATTGTTTGCCTGAGAGGCAGGCCCGACTGATCCTGTAAGGATGAGCACAATGGGCGTGGGAGCGGGGATAGGCAATGTAATAAGGTCACTCAAGTCCAAGCAGGGACACCCCGACAGTCTCACCCTAGATGGCCTCCTACACTGGAAGGAAGATGCCAGTCTCACCTCGGATACCTACATGCTGAGATGGCCTACTTTCAAAAGGAATTAAAGTCCTGTTAAGAAACACTGGGGACATTTTTTTCAGACGGCTCAGGAGCCAAGTTCCCTAATTATCAGCAAAGCTCCGGGTCCCCCTTTGCTGGAACCAATCTCCCTTCCACCACCACAATTTAAAAAATTAAAAAAAAAAAAAAAAAAAAGCCACCGCACCGACCTTTGTACAATTTCCTTTCTTCCTGCAAAGTTCTTTTCTGGTCGCCTCGGCTGCCGCCCACCCCCGGCAAGCCCCGGTTTACTTCAGCGGTCTCTCTGCCCGTTTCCTAATAAATTCCGTCTCCTCGGTGCAGGAGGCACGGGAGCCCGAGGGTCTGCGGCGCGGGAGCGGCCCCTCCCCGGCTCCGGTCTCCGGGCCCAGCAAAGCGCCCGGGCTCCGCGTTCCACCCCCGCCTCCGCAGTCCAGGGCCGAGTCGGCGACGCCCCAGCGGGGGTCCCGGAGGGAAAGGACCCCTGTCGCCGTGCCCCGAAGAGCCCGAGCGGGTGTGCCCAGAGCCAGTGCCCGGCGACGCAGGGGCCCAGGCGCGGGAGACGCTCCGCAGAGGAAGCAGTGAGGGAGATGCTGGGGGGGTTCCCGGGCGACAGCCCCTCGGAGGGACGACGGCCCCAGGGGATGACACAGCGTTTCCCTCGCACGCCCTGGCTACATCCCCGCAGAACATCGGCCGGCTTGCTGCGCCAGCGAATCCTCAACCCAAGAAGGGGAGCAGGGACAGGGGACGCCGGACCGCTGCTCGCCTCGGCACTCGCCCCCGCAAACTGCCGAGCGCGCCGGGCCCGGCTTGGGGGCCAGGGCTGGGGAGTGACCGCTGGGCGCGACGCTGCCCGGCGGTTCCGCCAGCAGCTCGAAAGGAACGTCAGTCCCCACCGGGGGAAAAAGTTAGAAGGCATCCCGGCCACGCCAACTTCCCATCCAGGGCCGGACTAGAACTTTGCGCCCGAGGCGGGCGGCTGCACAACCCGAAGAGACCCTGAGCAGCCGCTCCAAGCTGGGCGCTCGGGACCTTGACCGCAGCCAGCGGTGGCCAATCACAGGGCGCCGCGGGCGGGAAAGGCTAGAGGGCGCGGACAGCCGGGGAGTGACGGCGCCAAGGACCAATGGGAAGCCACGGTGAGAGTCCGTGCCCGCCCCGCTGACGAATGGGAAAAGGGTGGCTGTGGCCGAAGTCCCCCCTGGGGCTAGCTGCAGGCTCCGCTGGCCGCCGGTGGGAGAGCCTCGGGCGGAAGGGGACTTTGGAGGGGAGTTTGCTGGTCGTCTCTCTGCCACGCGCCGGCCCGCAGACCACAGCCCGGTCCTCACCTGCTGGAAGCGGGGTTTGCCCAGTTGGAAAGGAGGTGCATCGCTCGAGGCGTTAGCGGCACTAGCCGCCGCCGCCGATGCTGTAGTCGCTGTATCCGCCATGGCCACTGACGCCCGCAATCTCCGGCCCTTTTAAAATGTCCCTCCTCGGCCCCCGCCACAGCTGCCTCTCCCGATTGGCCCTAAGCAACCGCAGCGAGCGGGAGGCGCAAGGGGTTGTGGGGAGTGGAGTTTTTCGCGTCCCGACGCTTGCAACCCTAGACTGCAGAGAGTTGCGGCCGTCCGGGGAGGTCTCGGAGCCCGCTGTCCGCGTTGCAAGGTGCAAGGTCTGCAGCCCAGGAAGGGTGTTCCTGTAGGACGACCACGGGCCACCCCTCGCTGCTTACTTGCCCCCAGAAGTTAGAGTGGCTGCCGTGGGCGTCGCTCCTGGGGCCAGGCAGCCCAGAAGGGTCCCATTCAAGTGGGCCCGACTTGGGACCAGATGGGCAAAGACTCCAGGCGGAGTAGGGTTAACCTCGGAAGGCTTTCTGCAAGGAGTTGCACTGCGGAACCTTCTCGTCGTTTCCTCCGTCGCCACCCTGCCCACTCGTCCTGTGCTCTCCGGTTGTCCTGACACTCCGTTCCTGGAGCATGCGGGGGCCAGCCCGCCCCGCGACCCCCGAACATTCTGTACCCAGACTAAATCTTCGCCTGATGCTGGCTCTCTTTCTGGCTTTAGCCTAAACATTGCATTTCCCAGTCCATCACTCTGCTTCCACAAATCCCATAGAGGCTCCGTGGCACCCAGCACTTCTCTTTTGCACTCACAATTACTTACTGTTCTGGATAGTCTTTCTTACTGTAAGGTTCACAGGGCAGGGGCTATGACTTTTTGATTCACTTCAGTTTTCTGAGCCAGACGTAAGAGGGCTCACAGTAGAGACTCAAGTAAGTGTTGGCTGTGAGTTCATCCGTGGGGGATTAAGAGCCCTGACAGCCTTCACCTTGTCTGGCCAACCAAGGAAGATCCCTCCTGGGTCTAATTCCCGGGCAGGAGAAGAACTTGGGACTAGGGCGGGTGGGGAGGGCGTTAGGTAAGGGGGTGTGTTACAGATTGTGGAGTAAGCACCAGCATGGATAATGAACACACACAGTTGTAGAATGGATTAGCTGAAGATTCCCAGCTGAATTACCTGGTCAGTGAGCCAGACTTGGGGAGTGGAGGAGCTGCGTCTTTTGCCCAAGATGACAGTAGAAATATTTGGTCTTCTAGGGAACCCCACTTTGGGTCTCATTAGTCTCATGGTGGACTGCAGGGTTGGCTCATGTCTGCCAGTGTTTCTGGACACTACACGGGCTGTAGTAGTCAAAGTTTTTCATCCTCTAGTAGTTGAACCACAAGAAATACTTTTCATAAAGCTGGAGGGAGATTTTAGCTAGCCATGAAGAACAATTTGTATCTTGGATTTGTATCTTAGAGATTGTATCTAGCCATGAAGAACTATTTGTATATTGGATTTGTATCGTATCTTCCCCTGCTAGACCATGCAACTTGAGAATAGGAATCTATTTCTTACCCTCTGTATTACCAATAAATGGGCCCATCTTAGGTGCACGATAAATGTGAGTATCCTGGGAGTCAGAAAATACTAAGTTCAGGCTACTGGGCAACACTGTGTTACTGCCCTGATGTCAGGGCAGGGACAGGGCCATCCAAGAATCCCATCACCTTGATTTAAGGTGCCTTCTCCCACAGCAGCCTCCTGTATCTATTCATTCCAAAACAGGAACACAACAGACCCACCTGCAGTACATGAATGTTTTATTCTTCATAAAGTGCTTAAAACATGAAGAACAAGCTCTTTATAAAGAGCCTTACAACTAGGAAGACAAACAGCAAAGCAGAACCATTCCTGCTCCCTGCCCAACCCACCTGCAGCTCTCCTCCAAGTGTGGCTAGGAGAAGAAACATCAACAAGGACCCTGGGCTTCGATTCAAAAACTCCTCTGAAGCCATCCATGCCCTGGGCATTAGGGAGGCCCACAATCAAAGGTCAGGGCCTGGGCTGGGACTGAATAAAGCCCAGAGGAATCCCCAGTAGGGGGGTGACTCCCTGCTCTCAGAAAAGGTACTTACTTCTCTAATACCCAATGACCCCCAAAAGCATGACTGAAACCCTGGGGACCAGTGGACACTTTTCTCAGCTTTGATGAGTGGAGTTTAAGGTAGGCAATGTTACAGGCGCTTTCCTCCATGTGTAGCGCTCCTCTGCTCCATCCTGGCGGCAGACAGACATCACCCAGAGGGCACGTGTCTGCCTGAGGCCTTCCAAAAGCAAGCCCACAGGCCCCCTCCTGAAGAAGTGGTGGTCCCAGAGGAGCTCTTGCCTCCTTACTAAGCCGTAAGTATCCTCCTTCAGCACCTCGTCACCCCCCATTTTTGCTAATTCAGGGTGCCCCAAGCCGCCAAAGTTCCCTGCAGATGCCTTGGGGAAGCCTACCACGTTTTCTGCGAGCAAACCAGGGGCTGGGCCAAAGGACAGACACTTCATTTCAAAGTGCACTGCAGCCAAGCCAGGCAAGCCACTGGGGCAGAAGGGACAGGCTGAGACAGCAGCTTAGTGGATGGATGGGAGGGCAACAAAGGCTTTTTCCTAAGTATAGGTGTCTCCCACAGGCATAGTGGGACCTCCCACTTCCAGGCAAGCTGACTGGTCTAGCATGGCTAAGTCCTGAGGCCAAACAGAATGAGAGTGAGCAGGGCAGCCCCAGGCCTGCCTGCCTGCCCGCCTGCCCAGCAGTGTTTATCCTGGGATCCTCCTATTGGGGTTGAGGGAGGGGAAGACAGCAGGAAGATTGAGGGAGCAGCAACTTGGCCAGATCAAGAGATTAACTCTAGGGGAGGGGAAGAGCCCATAGTAGGGCTGCCCATTCCCATTCCCAGGGCCCTGAGAGAGCCATCCCTATGTACTCAACAGGTGGGAGGGGGACGCCACACAGCGGGAGAGGTCGACATCCAGGGGCTCTTGACCCCGCACACAAAAGGCACATTTTAATTGGTTTCCAAAAGTTCAAACCCTGCAGTAACACAGAGTTTTGGCATCTGGACAGGCAACAAGAATAGACATGGAGGCTTGATCCCCAAAACATAAGCAGCCCCAAGCCCCAGCCTGGAGGGGCCTACACATTGGAGGTGGTCAAGAGCTCGAAAAGCAAAAAGGTACTCTCCCCGCACCCGCCCCTGCACCCCACACGTTCCCATGTGACACTTGTGGAAAGGTCAGAGGAGGCAGGGAGCAGCCTGAAGCACACACATCATCCACCTCTGTCCACACGGCACTCGCCCCACAAACAGCGCCAGACTGAAACAGACTCAGGACATGGCAGAGACTGACCCAGACCACACAGGCTCCTTGCTCTCAGGAGAATGGGTGTGAGGCTGAAGAACAGGCACCCTGGTTGCCCATAACTCACAGACAAACAGGAAGCGTGGTCGTTGTCCCAGTAATACTACAAGCCCCTCCAGGGATTGGAGGGAAGTGAAGGGGATGGGGCTTTGGCTGTGGGAAGAAATGGCTGACCATCCTTGGGGGGTAATAAAGTATGTGCTAGCAACCAATCTTGTCCCAGATTACCGCATCAAGCTACAGCTCACCCCGCTCTGTCTTGGGGGAAGAGTTCCAATTCCCTGGGGCCCCCAAAGCTGAGGGGTATGAAAACAGGCAGGTGGGAAAGACCCAGGGCTCCCAAAGACACACAAATTGTGCACAGAACCTGATGCCTCCAAAGGGAATCCAGAGGGCCCCCCTTCCAGCAGCCCCAGTCAAGGCAGGAGGGAGAGGAACAAGGAGTGACAAGGCAAGACGGACGATGCCCCACTGCAGATGAGAGAGTTCAGCAGGAGGGAGGGCGGGCAGCAGCAGGTCCATGCCAACCCTCCTGGGGGTGGGGTGAGGAAGGCTACTTGGGGGGGCCCGGGGGGATCTGCAGCAGCGTGGGTGAGGTCTCCATGATCCGCACCAGTAGCCGGTCGATGTAGCTCTCCAGCTCCTGCACATGCTCGTCCCGCTGGCTCAGCTCCCGCTCCCGCTGCAGGAGCAGGCTGATGAGCTCATCGTGGGTCAGGTGGTAGTACTTGGCTGACTGGTCCAGCACAGCTGAGTCCTGAGGCCGGACCGAAGACAGTGAGCAGGGGAGCCCTAGGCCGGCCTGCCTGCCCCCCTGCCCGCCTGCCTGCCCCCCTGCCCACCAACACCTAAGTTTCACCACCGCAAGGCCCCGGGCTGCCTGTCTCCAATGCCAGAGGTGGCCTAACTGCCTTCAGGACTCTGACATGGGGGACTTGGCCTGCTCCCTGCCCCACCCTCCCCAGGATCAAGCCCTGAGACTCCACCACACATTCTGTCAGATGACCCCCACACCCTGCTGGGCCTTACCTTCAGCTTCTTGGTGTCCACCATCTGGCCAGCCTGAGGGGCCTGGGTCACAGGCTGAATGCTCCCAGATGTTACTGTTTTGAGCTTCTCCAGTCCACTGCTCAGGGCTATGCTCAGACTGGAGCGGGACTGCTTCCTATCGGGGCTGCCCTCCACAGGGGTGGCACTGAGGGGCTTCACGGGGTGGGGACTGCAAAGACATACAAGAGATGGGTTACACAAAGAGAAGGGTGGCACAGGTCAAAGGTGGGGCTGCTTTCCCTGTGGAGCCTCCAGGTCTGCTGGACAGAAAGCCCAGCACTGGGTGGTAGCTGCCCCTACAGAGTCAAGGTCTCAGGGCAGCCGTGTCCAGTACTCCTGAGCAACTCCCTGGGCTGGCCTCAATCCCCACCCCACCACCTGCTCCCTCCCGTTTCACTCCCTCATTCACCCGGTGACCTGGCCCTTTCACAGGGACAGCAAAGGCCATACTAGAGACTCCTGTGCACCTGCACCCAGCCTCTGTCCAGGACACCCTCCTCCAGCCATCTTCCCTCTTTTCTCTTCTATACTGTAACCTTTCTCTAGTGCGGTGACCAACCCTCCCAAGTTCCCAGTTTTTCCAGGACTGTGAGGATTCCCAGGACATGAGACTTTGAGTGCTAAAACCTGGGCAAACTGGGACACTTGGTCCCCCAGCTCTCTCTAGGGGTTGCTTCCCATCAGCATTTACAGAGCCCTGCAAAACCCTCCCTTGACCTTGTATTTGCTCTAGCTATCATTCCTAGTCACCTCCCCCTTTCTTCTCACCCAAGCCTCTCCACAGCAGCATGGAGACTACATTTGCGTAATTTCTTACCTTTCATTGACTCCTTAACCCATTAGAACAGGATGTCGGTCTCTACTGGCCCACCACAGGTGGACTTGTTGAGGTCACCAAGCCCTGCTGGTTCTCACCTCACTGACTTCTGTGGAGCCGACACTTGAAGCACTCCTTCCTTTGGGCTGCTCGCCTCCCTTTCCCTTCAAGACCTCCATCTCGTCTTCCAACCCCACAGCCCTTTCTCAGTCTTAATAACTGCTAGTCTGCCTGCCCTTGGGTTCTCTCCTCTCCTCCTCCCTGGATGCTACCACCCTCCTAATCTCCATCTCTAACCCAGACCTCACTCCCTGGACTCCAGACCTGCAGAGTCAGGTGCAGGCTGGCTTGCTCCCTGGGTTCCCCCTCAGGTGCATCCTACTCCCTGCCACACCCCCTCTGTGCTGCCCTAGCAGTGAGGAGAACCTCTGGCCCCTCTCTGGCTCAGGTCAGAAAGTCAGAAGCCTAGGAGTTCCTCTGGCTCATCCTCTTCAGCCTCAGCCTTAACAATCAAGCACTGCCACCTTCCTACCTTCTTAAGCGACCCTGCTCCTCTCCAAGCCAATGCTTAAACCTTCCTTCTAGCCACAGCCACTAAATCAGCTTCTCCATCTCAGTCTTGCCCAACTCCAACCACTCTGCTGCAAGATAATGATCTCAGCATTTCCAAAGCCTGAGAATCCTTTAATGGCTTCTATCAAGGTAAGAAAATACAATCTCTCACACAATTTGGTCCCTGTCCTTTCTTCATGGTCCACTACTCTCCCAGGCACATTCTTACCAAGCTCTTACAAAAGCTATTCTTCTGTCTGGAACAACACTGCCCCTTTCTCCCACTGGCTCACTAATTCCTACTCATATTTCACAGTTGTGCAAGGCCACCTCCTCCAGGAAGCCTTCCTGATTCCTCCAGGCTAAGATGACCCTTCTCTGGGATCCTCCAGCACCCTGTGACAGTTACATAAACTGTAACATAAACTGCATCAGGCCCCCAGATCAACTATCCTACCCAGGGGACGTCTTACGAATCTATGCTTACTTCATAGAGGATTTAGACCATTCAGGAATAGAATGCAAAATGGCTTAGTCCAAGGCCCTGAACTCCACTGAAGGAAGGGTCACCCAGACCCAGAGACTCTCAGGCTAGATCCATGCATTCATTCTCACAAATCGGGAAGAGCCACAGAGCACCCAGGCTCTGGGTAGACAGCAGAGAGAAAGAATGCATCTCAGTCCCTTTCCTGCCACCTAGGAGCCTGCGCTAGGGATGGGGTATAAAAGCAGCTCTAATGCCACCTACGGGCTGTGCCAGGGAAGGGGAGGATGACCAGTGTAGTATAAAAGTGCCTTGAATGAGGGGCCAGGAGGCCTTGGCTTGTTTGCCCGCTTACATCAGAGGGATCCGGGATCCTAAACCCTGCGGCTCTCATGGGCTCCATTTCTTCCTTTGAGGAATGAGACAGCTCTATTTGGCCCGTCCACTTCATAACAGAAGGAACAAGCCCAGTACAGACATGAAGCCAACTCTGGGAAGAACAAAACTTATAAAAAGTGGCAAATATGATTAGAGGTCATGCTGGCAGACAGCAAGGCCAGCCGAGGACACTGCAACCACCAGCTCCCCCATGTCCTCTCCCTCACCTCAAGGGAGCAGAGTCACCAACACCACCAGGGAGGGACACTGGGGGCAGCCTGGACTCCCTCCTACCCACTTCTCATAGGTAGTTCTGGCCCCTTGGGGTTTCTTCCCTTCTTGGGTCCACTTTGTCTTCCCCTAGTGGACTAGACATTCCTTGGGAATAGAGTGGGGACAGTGTCTTTCATCTGTTCAGTGTCTGACACATAGTAGGTGCTCAGTGAATGTGGATGACCAAACACGACTGCCTGGTCGGGAGGCCAGTGCTGGAGCCTGTTCTGCTCTCCAAGCCCCACGCCCTGCCCTGCTCTCCCCTCCTTCACTTGGTCCTCCTAGGACACTATCGTCCCAGAGGGACTTGCTGCCTTCTAAGTCATACCCCATCACCTCCCAGTGCCCTGAGTCTCCAGGCCTCTGCTCACATCACCCCTGACCAGCCAGCTGGTGAGGTCACAGCTTCATAATTCTTCCAAACCTCCCAATGCCACAGTAAGCACAGTCACATAGGCATCTGCTGTCCACTCAGCGGTCCTAAATGCATCGGAACCACCCCCTGAAAGGCACCAAACGCAAACCAATGAAGCTACTGCTGCGGGTGGGGAACCTTTCTTCTGAGAGTTACATATGTGTGAAGTGTTTGAGCTTTCCTTTTTCTTCTGAAGGTGTCTGCAGCTTTCTCTCTGACCTAAGTGCTGATCCCTCCTCTGGCTCTCTGCCTTCCCCAGCCTGCACCCTCACTCTAGCAGAACAGAAAACTGCTTAAGGCTCCACTGTCAGCCTGCTCTGCCACGGTCTGCCCCAAGACCTGCCCCTGCTTGACAAGTTCCACCGCCCCCCGGCCTACAGCTCCCCTGCGGCCGAGTGCACACACTCCGGAAGGGCCTACAGCACAGCTCTCCTTCCCTGCCAGCCCACACCGGCTCTCCCCACTTCGTTCCTTATGCCCTGCACTCATGAGTGCCGTTCTCCTAACCCCTGGCTTGTGGGGGTCTGCCTTGATTATCCCAAGCCCCAAGAAGGCAGCTTTAGAGGTGGTACCATAGAAAGCTCCTGTCTTCAAAGCCTGTACCGTCTTGCCCCTGGAGTAAAAGAGACCCTCACCTGCCCCACAAAGGATGAGGCTGGAGTGTGAACCCCTTAGTCCCTTGGGCTGTTCTGCCCCCTGTCCACCCCCTTCCTCCTGGACAGTGTTCTGGGGGTGGATGCTCACCTGGCACTGGGCTGTGGCTCCTCAGCTGGTCGTGTCTCCAAGGGCAGAAGCACAAGCGGGGAGGCTGGGGTGGCTGCAGCGAGGTCCTCCCTAAGTAGGGCAGGGGAGCCCCCAGGTGGGGAGGGCTCAAGGGGGCCAGGGAGTAAGGCTGGCTCCCCTGGTGGTGCGAAGGAGGTGGTCAGGGGCCGGGCTCCAGACAGGGGAGAGCATGGAGGGCTGGGCCCCCCACGGTGGTGGCTGGCCCAAGGCGGGAGAGGGGGCGGTGGAAAGTCAGGCTCTGGGGGAGTGGGCAGCTCTTCTGGACCAGAATGAATAGAAGATTCCCTCGACCCTGGTGGGGATGCAGATGAGAGGCTGGGAGGATCTCGGCTCCCCTGAAACAAGAAGGGGTTCAAGGCATCTTCCTTGGAGACCCACACATCAGCCTGCTGGGAGGTGACTGACAGGGACCCAAGCCCCTCTCCTACTGGATCCTGGCCCTGGGCCTCAGGAGTCTCAGGGCCTTCTCCAACCTCTGGAGCCCCCCAGATGTGCTGACTTTGAAGAGCCAAGCTCTTTGAGTGACAGGGTATGGGGGCAGGAGCCTCAGGGCAGCTGGTGGGCACAGAGAGGCAGGGCCCAGACACAGGGGGGCTGGCGTTCTCCACTAGCTCTTCCAGGCCAGGTTGGCCCAGCAGGGTTGCAGAGGAACAGCTGTCAGACTCCTCCGACTCATGCTTCTCTCCCTCCTCCTTGGTCTCCGGGGGACCGACAACCAGTGCACTTAGGGAGGCATCTTCTCCCTCTGTCTCTGGACCCCTGTTACTCAGCCCCACTGTGGCCTTCTCCTCCTCCTCCTGAGATCTTGAGGGTGTGAAGAGGCGCGGTGGCTTGGGAGGTGGGGTGCTGGGCTGCAGCCCCTTGTCAGACACCCACTCAGGTTTAGGCTCGGGCTCCAGTGGGGGAAGCCCCTCGCTCCCCTTGGGGCTCACAGTTTCTGGCGATTCAGGCTGCACCTGGGGAGGAGGCTCATCAGACTCTCCCCGCAAGACTAGTGAGGCCGTCTCAGCTGCAGGAGAAATGGTGACCACATCCCAAGGCCAGGCATCGTCAGCTGTCTCGACGTCAGGGCAAAGCTGGTTTTCGCCTCGGGAGGACTCATCGTCCTGGCCCTCAGCAGCGCTGTCTGGGCCCGGCAGCCTCTCCCACACACTGATCACTTCTGGGGAGCTAAATAGAGATGTCCCACTGTCTGCCGGACTCTGCCCTGCTTCCCCTTCTGGGGCTGGCAGTTCCCTGTCTGGTTCTGAGGCTGAGGCTCTCAGCTGCAGCTGGGCTGACGAGGAGGGCAGGCCGGCCCCTACCAACCCGAGGGGCCCCGGGTCAGCCGCACTCATGCTCTCGTGGTCCGGTCCCAAGTCCAGAGGAACCCTGGGCTCCAGCCACACGCTGCTCCCACCTCTTCCTCCTCCTCCTCCCCCAGGGTCTCCCTGGGGCTCAGCTGCCTTCGCAGTCATGGCCCCGGGGCCTGGGTCTTGCAGCCCTGCCGCCTCCAGCCCCACTCCTGCAGGGGCCAGGATCTCGCTCCTGGCCTCTGGACGCAGCCTGCTGGCAGCAAAGACGTTGAAGGTGTTGTCCCACTCAGGCAGGGCTTTCCCAGGGGAGGCCAGGGGGGTGGGACTGGCCCTCGAGGCACTGGGGAGAGAGGGAGCAGGTGAAGGAGAGTTTAGTGCTATGTCGGCTATGAGCTCCTCGAAGAAGGGGTTGCTCTGCAAAGAGGTGAGGAACGGGTTGGTAAGACCCAATAATCCAGGTGGGGTGGCTTCAGGGGTGGCGATGGTGGTGGTGGTGGCGGCGGCGGCAGTGGCAGCAGCGGGGGAGGCGGCTGCAAAAAGGTTAGTGCTTAGCATGGGAGCAGCAGTGGGAGCAGGAGTGGGAGGGGCCGGAGCCCAGGGGGAGCAGGGGAGGTGGTGAGGAAGAGCAGCTGGGTCAGATTCTACCTGAGGAGACACGTCCAGGCTGTGGAGGGAGACAAAATCGTGAGCCTCCTGGTTAATGCCAAGACTGGAAAGGTCCCTGAGTCCCACGCCCCATCCCCTGCTTCGGGACCAGGGGCCACAACACACACATAGGCTGGATTTACCTACTTGGGCCAGGGTACAGAGGGAAGACCCCAACATGTAACATTATCAAGTGCCTCCCAAGGAGAAAGATGCTGAGCAGAGCTACTTTAATCCTCACTCCAACCCTGGAGAGAAATCATCTCATCTGACAGGTAGGATCCAAACCTAACCAAGTGTTCTTTCCTCTATCCCATGCTGAAGCTTCTAAGGTTCTACTCAACAAGGAATTCATGTCTGGGAAAACTCATCTGAAAGCACCTTTCATCCCGTTTTTTGTTTTTTTGTTTTTGAGACAGAGTCTCTGCCTCCTGGGCTCAAGCCATTCTCATGCCTCAGCGTGTGCCACCACGCCTGAATAATTTTTGTATTTTTAGGAGAGACGAGGTTTCACCATGTTGGCCAGGCTGGTCTCTAACGCCTGGCCTTGTGATCTGCCCACCTGGCCTCCCAAACTGCTGGGATTACAAACGTGAGCCACCAGGCCTGGCCCCTTTTAGGACTAAAAGCAAAGAAAACACCAGCTGGCATTGGGGGGATAAAGAGATCAGAGAAAGGCCAGGCCTAGGTATCTGGCTGGACAAAGCCAGAACTTATAGGACCTAGCAGGGCACCTGGATTCTGACACTTGAAACAGCCTGGGTTCTATTGATCCCTTGCAGAAGCAGAAGTAATGACGGGCTGTCATCTGGTGTGACAAGGTGTCTTGTTTCTTTGAGGGGTAGCCTAACTGGCTAAGGAAGATAAGCCACCTGTGGAGAACATCAACCAACACGTTCCCTGATGGTCCAGCCTTTGTCTCCCAAGGCTGGCAGTGTGGCAGCAGCAGCAACTCTGGATATCACCAGGGGCTTCTCAGGGACTCTGGGGATGGGGGACAGGCAAGGTGCTCTTAGGACACTAGAGAACAGGTGCTGGCCTTCATTTGTCCAGGGCAGGGTCCTTTCTGGGAGGAACGACCCCTGCACTGGTGCTTATCCACAGAGTGCAGCCGACTCCAGAGATGCGGGCAGGGGCGTGCTCTCAAACTAGAGTTTGTCACTTCCCCAGGACACAGAGAGAAGGCCAGAAAAAATGGCTGCCTTGCCACTGAGCCACCATCAGAGGCAGACCTTGGTGGCCTTACCCTCTGCTTTCTGAGCAGTCTCCCTCCTCATGGTTGGTCTCCCAGCCCTGGCTCTAAGCTTCCAGGACCCCTGTTTCTTGGCCCCTGCCTGTCCAGGTGGAAATATCCTGGGGAAACCCCTACATATCCAACTTTTCAAGCCAACCAGCTTCTTCCACAGGAAATGTGGGTAGTGAGTCCTGAAGGGGCAGAAGCCAGGCTTTGCCAGCCAGCCCATAAGAAGTATGGCTAGGGGTAGGAAGGGCACCTGTGGCAAGAGTATGAGCTGTCTGGAGTTTGCCTGGATTCTCCCGGGAACCCAGGACTCAAAGAGGGCAGACCCACACAGAGGTGGGCTGAGGCAGGTCAGCTCGGCAGCTACCACCAGGGGCGGAACACAGGAAGGAGCCCAACCAAACAGAGGCATAGGTGGCTCCAAAGATGGTTCTGAGAGCAGGGAGGTCAGCCTCACAGGTAGAACACAGCCAGGTCCCAAACCCATGGATTTCTCATTAAGAATCAGCTTCCAGAGAGTCTCCTGACCCTATTTTTCCCCTTACAATAACTCCCCATCCAAGGGTAAATTCTCAGTCTCATCCCCTCCACCTAAAGATGGAGGGAGAGGGAGGTAAAAATTTCTGCCTGTTCCCACCCTACCTGGGCTTCCCACTACTACCCTGCTTCTATGGTCATGGCGAAGATACCAAAAGAGGAAGAATCATGGGCCCAGAGCCTCAACCCCAGCGGATGCCATTTCTTCCTTCATTCCAGACAAGCCCCAGGCCAAGGCACACATGCCTGCCTTGGGGACCAAAGGGAGTGAGAAGCAACATACACCACCACCAGGTCAAGAGCCTGACCTCAGCCCACTTGCCATTAGAGCATCCATACCACACCCAGCCCAACCCTGCCTACAGGACCCAGCCCCCCAGGAACAGGGCTAGAGCACTCTGAGCTACTTCTCTCCCAGCCCCCTTTATGACAAGAGTCCACAGTGGTCTGAAGGAAGAGAGTCCCATCAACATTAAAAGCACCACGCTTAGCTCTGCCCCCTCAGCCCTAACCTGGCCTGCACTCACCCTTGCAGTCTTTCAGCAACCTGGCTGGCAGTCAGAACTGGAGGGACAAGAACGGCAGGGGAGTAGACTGGGAGCCCCAGGTTAGGCTCGGCAACCTCCCTCTCCCTGCCAGCTCCCCAGAGGTACACACAAACCTGTTGGTATGGAATTAGCAAAGGGCTCTCCCTGGAGGAAGGGACTCCAAGCACCGGGCCTGGCAGGCTTTACAGAGCCAGCAGTACTTCTGAGGGCATCCTGTCCGTCCTCCTATCTGGTAACACATCCCTCCTTCATGCCTTCCTCTCCCTTGCTCCACACCACATGCACATTCTGAAGGTTCTCACTTCAAAACATCTCTCTCCCACTCCACCTGGCCCAGGTCAGGGACATATTCCCACGTGTGCTTGTCTTTGCCGGTCGTGCACTGAGAACAGATAAACACCTCTGCATCCTAGAACCCACTGTGCCAGCCTGGCACAGTCTCCCCACCCCCAAGCGGTGGGGGCAGCAACATATACTGACTTGTCTTCTCTTAGGATCAGATGCTGGGAAGGAAGTCAGAAGTCCAGATGTCTCTGCCCCTTCAACCTGAGGGAATAAAACTTTACTGCCTGCAGGAAGCCCTGAACAATTGGTTGAACCTGCCACTCAACACAGGAACCACCTGTTCACCCCGACAGCCCCTCTTCTTAAACACTACGCCACAGGGCTACCTCTGTAGCTGAAGGCCAGGTGTCACTAGCAGACAGCTCTTCCTTAGGCGGAAAAGAGCTTGTGTCCTTGTCATTTCCACACACTGGTCCCAGAGATGGCAAGTGGACCTGCACACGTTCTCTACCAGGCAGTCCCCCAAAGGCCGAAGCCAGCCTTGGAGGCACGCTCACCTCCAGCAACACTGCCCTTCAGCCTTCCCTCCTGAGGCACGACCTCCTGACCCTCCTGAGATGGGCCCAATGTCCAGGAAACATGTCCAAGAGACGGGCACATCCTCTCATCACCTGGGCACAATGAGGTGACAGAGGGGCCTTGTAAGCTGTAAGTAGGGAGAGCGTATCATTTATCTTCCAAACCAGAACACTGTTAATACAATAACCATGCCAGGAGAACAGGCACAAGCAGGACATGAGGCTGCTCTAACTCCAAGCCTCTGGGCGCACATTATAGTTACTCATTTACACCACCAAGAATGCAGCCAACCTCCTTTCACTGCCACAGCACATTCCAGGCCCACAGGGACCTTGTTGCCCACCATGCCTGGTGCAAGGAGCCACTGCAGAGATTGCCAGAGGCCACCATCATGATACATTCACCTCTATGTTGTACCACACTTATTCCCAGCTTTAACAGTTTTTGTAATCAACATTTGATCCCCTTCTGTGCACAGAGTCCTATGGTTAGTGTGGAGGGCGGGGATCAAGGGAACACAAGAATGACCTGGGATAGACACAAAGACAATCCACTTTGGCCCTGGTGGGTTTAACATGCGTGGTCTCGCCTGTCCTCAAACACACATGAAGTAACCCATACTGCAGCTCAGTGTGAATGGCTCATAACAGGGCAGGTGAATGAGGCTAAGTTCTGCGGCCAAGACAAGCTTGGTCTCAACTACCTACTCCCCACTCCAGCACACACTGATAGGGGCCCATTGTGACCACCATGGACCCCAGCAGACAAAGGCCACGTAAGAGGAACAGCAGAACCCTCTTCTCAGTCTTGCATAGCCTCATTTGTTCCTTCCTCACGGCAGCAGCCTTTCTCTGGATACTACACTGAACACGTTCAGCCCCGGGCCTCTCTGTGGGGCATCAGTGCCACATGGGAGCACTAGAGGGCGCCGCTGTTCTTCCTAGTGAGGAACATCCTGCAATCTGCAATGGCAGCCCCAGGGCAGAGGCCCCCAATCTCTGGACCTGGGGACAGGCTCCCCAGGCCCCAGCTGGAGATCCTGCAGCTACATTCAGTCACTCCAGTTCTGGGTCTAACTCACAGCTTCCTGCCGTGAGGCAGCCCACCTCTCCTTCTCTCCTCAGAAGCCCTAAGCAAGCCCTCTGGGGAAGCGCCAACAGTCCTTTCTTCCAGGCCAGCCTTCCCTTCCCTGCAAGGCACATGAGGCCAGGATGCTGCTGACTGAGCTCAAAGGCCAGGTGTCACATCTGTCCAGGCCAGGCCATCTTACCCAAAGCACAGCCCCTCCCGCCCCATCTGAATGCACGGCCACAGAGCCTGGCCCTGCAGCCGCCACCTGCAAATGGGCCCCATCTGGGGAGGGATGCTGAGTGCCCTCCATCCTGCTAAAGACAAGGCTTGGAATTCAAGTGAGAGCAGGACAGAAACCTCAGCTTCCTTACGGCCATCAGTGACCCAAATCCTCCAGACTCCAAGAGGCCATTAGGAAACATGGGGAAGCAGGAGAAAGAGGATGGAGACTGTAAGTGCCCCAGGCCAGTGACAACCCCACAGACTCAAAGCCTGCGGGAGTCCAAGCCCAAAGCCTGGGCACTCACCTACAAATGGCCTCAGCATTCACCGTGCCCCAGAAAAGGCCCAGAGACGCCATATGGACAACCACACGGAGCCTGTGGTCTGTGCCCCTTTCAATCCAGGCGCTCAGCTCCTCCCAGCAAATGCCCTGTCCAGATCTCCTGCCACCTCCCTCTACCCTACCACCTCCAAATACCTCTAGCTGGCTATCACAGGGCCACCAGCTCAGCCTGGCATCTGGGAAAGGCCTGCCCCCTTTTCTTTCTTCCCAATCTTCCCCCAGGCCACAGATGGCCAGCAGCTTGCCTGGGCTCTGGTGAGTAGGGACAGAAGCTGCCATACCAAGCAAGGGAGGCAGGGGGTGGCATGCCCCTGAAACTGACCCACCCCCCACCCCTGTCTATAAGGGTCTAACGGGGGTTGTCAGCTGACCATGGCCCAAACCTAGAAAGGCCTGTATCTCTCTCCCCACTCCTCTCAACAGACTCAGAGTGCCACAGGGAAACGAAAAGCCAAGACTACAAGATTCCTCTCCGCTCTAGGCAACAGGTTCAGGGTCCTTCCTCTGCCCTATCTTTTGCCCCCTTGCTACTGTGCTTGTCCTCTAAACCTGTCTAAGCAGCCATGGAGTGGGAAGGGCAGGCTTGTTGAGAGAAACAGTGGCTCTCACCACACTGGCCAGGGCTGCCACAGATGCTGCCCATGAGGGCTGGCCCCAGGCCCTTGGGAAGGTGGGACACATGCTTCTGTGACCTGTGCCTGGAGCCCCTCTCTGGACCCTGCTATACAATTCTACAGCCTCCCCTGGCTCAGAATTAGGAGGAAGCAAACGGTGGGCATCAGGGGCTCTGCCCAGGACCTGAACTGGGGGAGTCAGTACATTCAAAATGGAGCAGCTGCCACCAGCACTTTCCACGGTGCCATTCCTCAAAACCAAGAGACATCAGAGAGGGCCAGACCCCCCAAGGTCTCCAAGGACAGAGATGGGTTACAGATTTCATGGGAGCCGCCCACAGCCTCTTGCCAGGGGAAGCAACTGGGGCTGAATGGACGGGGGAAGGAGTGGTGGCCTCAGTTATTTGACTCCCGTCTCCCAGAGGGAAGCAATCACAGAGTCAGCTGGGGAGAAGTCCTCTAGCTCCTGAGAGGGGAAGGGATGTCTGAGGGTGCGGTCTCCAGTCCTCATCTCTCAAGGCTTCCTTACCTTGAGGCCAGAGGGCAAGAGGTGGAGGTCAGGAAGCAAAGAATTCACACAAATGGCCTTTCCTGCTTCCCTCCAGCTCAGGGGGTGGGCATGCCAACTCATGCAGCAAGGCCTAGGGCTGAGAAGTCAGACCCCTGAATCCAGAGGACTCTCAGAGCACTGTGCCCTCGTAACTCACCTGTGTCCGTAAGCACAGAACGAAGCTTGGCTTAGGGAGACACCCCCACTTAACCATGCAAAGCCAGAGCCCCAGCAGCCTGCCCGGGGTCCACATCTGCTCCTTCCTCCCTGCCCCAGGGTCCAGGCAGCACACACCCCAGCATCCTCCCCAAGGAGCAAAGTTGGTCTTGCCAACGACGTACCTGGGTTTCTGAGTTGGGTCCTTGGCTTCTCTCAAGCCAAACCAACTACTCTTGGCCTTTTCCTCTCCACTGGACGAGTGATGTGGGGAGGCCCCCAGGGTGGGACCCCCCTTTTCCCCCAGAGAGCTTCGGCGCCCCAACTCGCTCCGACTTAGGCCTTGGTGGTGGTGGTGGAAGAGGCCCATCCGGGGCTTGCGTTCCTCCTTCCGGGCTCCCTCCTTCTCTGCCACAGCCTCAGAGGAGGCCACTATGGGTGTGGCGACCTGGACCGGCTTGCCCTCTGGTAGCCGGGCCCCCTCCTCCTCTCTAGGGTGGCTGGCCCCAGGGGCCAAGACTTTAGCCTGAGCACTCGGCTCCTCCTGTCCAAGTACTGCCTCCGAGCTGCTGTTGCTACGACTGCCTCTGGGCCAGGAGTCATCTGTGGAACGAGGCCCCTCCTCAGAGAACCGGGAAGAGACAGCTTGCAAGGAGCCAGAGGATGGGAGTGAGCCCGAGATGGAGCTGCGGTGCCGCACAGGGCCCTGGGGCTCCTCGTTGTAAATGTGGCTCCCATTGACACAGAGTGAAGAGCGGGAGGCCGCATCCAGGTGGCCCTGAAGGTCCAGAAGGGCCCGAGGAGGAGCCACTCGCATCTGGCTGGCCTCATCGCTGTAGGTCCTCTTGTGGGTGAACAGCTTGGGGGACTGTGCAGAGTCCCTACCTGCAGGGGAAACACACCGAGTTAGCTCGCAGGAAGAGAGGCCCCACTTCCTGGCCCAGGCCTTCACCACCACCCAAGGGGAAAGCCAGTGCCCCTCTCCCCAGGGCGGCGGCCCCATGCTTGCTCACCCCCTTCAGTGGACAGCCAGCTGCTGCGGCTTGGTGAGCGGGTGAGGAGCTCGGCACCAGGCCCCTGGTAGGCCAGGCTCCCGCTGGCTGAGGACAGGGTGCTGTCCGAGCCCAGTGAGGTATTGGACTGGGTCAGGGACGACTTGCGCAGCTTGTTGCGGAGGAAGAAGCCTTTGGCCTTGCCCATCTTGCCCAGACTGCCCAGGTCAGGATCCTCTATGGCGCTGCTTGGGAGGATGGCAGAGGCAGATTCCAGATCATACTTCTTCTTGCCCTTCATCTTGTCCTTGATCTTGCTGAAGGGGGACCTTGGCTTGTCCTTCATAGACAGGTCAAACATACTGGCGCTCAGGTTGTTGCGCGTGAACTGGATGGTGACTTCGATCTCGCCGCGTTCCTTCTCCTTCTTGCCTGGCTTGGAGTGCAGCTTATACCACCTGTGCGAAGAGGGGAGCAGGCAGAACTCAGTCATGGGCCCAGGGAGCCTGGCTCCTGCCCAGTACCAGGCACTGCCCGGACCCCTCCTTGCTCTGAGAGCCACTGACAGCCTCTCCCCAAAGGCTCCTGCTCTGACCCATCGGCCTGGGCTTCCAGGCTTCAGACACAGCTGAGAAACTATCCAAAATGATTCCATGATGGAGAAAACCACATCCTGAGTGGGGAAGCTCCTCGGGTACCACCAGGTAGGTACCATGCCATGCCCCCTCCCACCCCAGGACCTTCTCCTGGTGCTCAGAGACCTCTACTTTGTCCCATCTCCCCTACATCTGAAACTCTGAGGCCCAGAGGGGTGAGGCTGGGCCCGGGAGGGCCCTCCCATCTCCAGGCCCCAGCACAGACAGACCTACCCACATTTCTCCCTGTTGACATCATCTCCTCTGGCCAGTCCCAGCCAAAGCTCTACTCCCAGCCACCCGTAAGCCCAGGAAAGAACAGCTCACCCAGAGGCCCAGGGCCAGAAATACAGGAATGCTAGTGCATACACTCACGTATGTACACGCACACACACACACACCTCACTCACACACTGACTCACCCCAACCCCTGTCAGGAATACCTCTACAAGATGGAGGAACAGACAAGAATGGCAGAAAGAGACCCAGGAAAGATGAAGAGCACTCACATCTGTTGAGCATCTATGGTGTGTTACAACCAGCATGAGGGTTCTTACCTCACTCCCGCACACACCTCCCAAAAAGCATATGAGGTAAGAGGCACTACCCCATTGTGCAGATCAGGAGGGTGAGGCTCAGTGGTAAAGGAAGCCATTCGTGGAGACTCAGAGCCAGGCATCCAGCCCTCCAAAGCTTAAGTTCTTCCCGGTGCACACCCACTGTGCCCAGAGAGACACAGACACAGCCCCCAACACACATGGCCACCGCACAGGGTGGCTGGGGCCCGCCCTACTGGGGAGAGATGTTCTTATGCAGGGGTTGGCAGTTTCTTAGAGAAACAAGCAAACTCCGACCATACAAGGAGCAATCACACTTCTTGGTACTTAGCCTACTGAGGTAAAAACTTATGTCCACAGAAAAACCTGCGCACAAATGTTTATAGCAGCTCTGTTCATGACTGCCAAAACTCAGAAGCTGCCAAGGTGTCCTCCCGTAGGTGAACAGATAAGCAAACTGTGGTACATCCAGACAATGGAATACTACTTAATCATAAAAAGAAATAGGCTATCAAGCCATGAACAGACATGGATGGATCTTACATACATAAGTGAAAGAAGACAATTTGAAAGGCTTCATGCTTGCATGACAAAACTATTTGACATTCTGCAAAAGGCAAAACTATGGAGACAGTGAAAAGATCAGTGGTTGCCGGGGGATTGAAGGGAGGACAGAGGGATGAATAGGCAGAGCATAGGACTTTGCAGGAGAGAAAAACTATCCTGCATGCTACCGTAATGGTGGACACATGTTGTTATACACCCACAGAATGCACAATACAACGAGTGAACCCTAATGTAATGTATGGACTCTAGTTAGCAATGTATTGATATTGGCTCTCAAATACAACAAACATGCCACACTAATGCAAGATGTTAACAACAGAAGAAACAGCGGCGGGTGGTGGGTGGAGTAGATGGGAACTCTCTATACTTTCCACACATTTTTCTGTAAACCTAAAACTGCTCTGAAAAATAGAGTCTATTAACTTAAAAAAAAGAGAGCTAAGAACACAAAAAGGAAGAAACTATGAAAGAAATCATACAAGAATGTTTTTCTGAACTGAAGAACATGAATGCTAGAACAGTCCTACAAGTATGCAACGCAATGAACTAAGACAGACACACACCAACAGATACAGCTATGAGGTTTAGAACACCAGGCATGAAAGGATTCCAACAGCACTGGACTCTTCCTTAGCAACACTGGGCACCACGTGAAGGAATGCCTTCACATTTCTGAGGGAAAAGTCTTCCACTAGCCTGGAATTCCAGACCCAGCCAATCGAGCATGAAGGTGGAATAAAGCCTGGTGGTAGTGGTCAGGCTGGTCACTAAAGGGCTCAAAGTCCCTTGGTGACTGCACAGCACACACACACACAGACACACACACACACCCCTACCCAAGCCGCAGTCAGTGGTGCGGGGGCCACCTCCCACCTGAGCTCTGCCCCCCACAGCGCCAGCTCCCTGAGCTTCTGGTGGACACAGAGTGGGATGTGGGGAGCCTTTATATGAAAAGTCCCTACACATCCAAAGATCCAGAATTAAGTCACTGCAAAAGCTTGGTGGTAGTTGTGGTAGTATTCTGATTATTTTTTAATGTTGAAGTTTTTTTTAAAAGGCTTCCTGGGGCACCTCCGACTCTTCTACATCCCTGTAGAAGAGCCTGTCATAACGAAACCCTGGTGAGCTATGGCCTGTCCCATCCTTGGAGACCCACTCCGTGGCCTGAGCCTAGACTGTTGGTTTTCCCTCCCAAATCTGAGAGACAATCCCCTGAGAAGGCCGGGTAGGGACAGACGGTGGCACGGGCAGGGTGGGCAGAGAAAATGCCCAAGAGGGTGCCTCTCTTTTTTTTTTTATTTTTTTTTATTTTTTATTTTTTATTATACTTTAAGTTCTAGGGTACATGTGCATAACGTGCAGGTTTGTTACATATGTATATTTGTGCCATGTTGGTGTGCTGCACCCATCAACTCGTCAGCACCCATCAATTCATCATTTATATCATGTATAACTCCCCAATGCAATCCCTCCCCCCTCCCCGAGGGTGCCTCTCTTATAAGGCACAGGCAGGGAGTGAGGGGAGGAGAGGCAAAGTGAGAGAGACAGACTGAAGGATGTGTGTGAGGGTGTCTGTGGGGCAGGAGAGGAAGTTTGACAGAAGAACCAGCCAGCAGCATCAACAGCCTCATAGCTCTACGTTCTCAGCCCAGTGACCACCCTGGGCCTGACTCTTTGCCTATTTAGAGGCTAAGCCCTAGTCGCTTTCCCTAAATCTGGGCTAGGCCCTATCTAGCACAGGAAAGTCCTGGGAGGTAGGCAAAAGAGAAGGGTACGGACTCCAGCCCCAAACCACCCAAGCCCTGAGTAACTAGTATCAGCAAGCACAGCCAGCCTTTGCTGGGGCAGACAGATCAGAGGCCCTCGGCCCCAGCTGGTCACACTGCACAAAGCACAGCGGTAATGCAATTACCTGGGGGGGCCGGGGCCGGGTGGTGAGACTGCAGGGAACTAGCACTTCCTGCATTGTCTATTTTTGTCCTATTTGAATGTTTTATAAGGAGCATATATTACTGTGGTAATATGAAAAAGAGACTAGGGAAAGCTCTTGCTCCTACCTCATCTCAGCTTCCCGAGCCACAAAACGGGCCGCGCTCCTCTGCCTCCCAGCCCTCAGAGGAAGGTGGGAGGCCAAGTTTCAGGTCCTCTGCCACAAGGACCTTTTGGGCCTCTCTCCCCTATAAGGTCACTTCCCCTTCTCCTGTTCTGCCCACCCCTCCCCCATAGGGAATTTGGGTTTCTCCCTGGACTTGTTTTCAAGGAAGCATGGAAGGAAAAAGAAAAAGTTTCCTTGAATATTTTTTAGGCTCTTCCATCCAGAGCACAGTGAAATGGAGAATGGCCAGGACCTACCTCTGGACCCCAGCTGCCATCACCCATCTACTTTCCTTCCAGCCCCACCTCCCTCTGCAAGCCAGCAAGGGCAGGACTGAATGGGATACTGCCCGGCACCTTGGGCACCCCAGGCACCCCAGGGACTCAACCAGAGCAGGCCTTCTCCCAGAAGTGTGGCCTACACGAGCTGAGATGGCCACATCCTCCCCGTCCCCAGAGCTGCTACTTCCCCGTGGCTGGACCAGACAGCCCCACAGACCTGCCGGGTACCATGGAGGTCCACTGGAGGACAGGAAACTATGAACACTGTCTGAGGAACCCGCGATGAAAACAAATGGACGCTTTCTCTTCACAAAGCCCCACACACAGCAGAGCAAATGGGCTCTGAGCACCTCATCCCTAGAGACTGAAGCTCCCACAGGGAATGCAACAACAGGGTCCTATGACCTAGTTCAAGTCCCACCTCCTCTAGGAAGCTCCCTCAGCTGCCACCATCCTGCTGGCCTAGCCCAGTCCCTCCTCTTTCTGACCAGGCATACACACTCTGACCAAACTCACCCTACAGCCAGATCTGGCGGCACTGTGCTCCAGGACCCCCTGGCGTTGTCATGTGCTGGGTGCCCAAGGTCTCCCCCACTGGACTGTGTTTCTTGTGGATATCGACTGACTATCCCCTTGGGCACACAGCTCCAAAGTAAAGAAATCATGCATGCACAGTCTGGGGCTGTTACAACCCTGCAGGGCCCTCTCAGCTCTCATCTGGATGCACCTGACAGCAGGGCATGGTGGTGAGTGCTGGGTTCCCCACTGACCAGGCCACCTCCCTCAGCCTCCACTTCCTTGACCCTCAGGTGGGGACAGCCATCCTCTCGGGGCTGCTGGGAGGCTAAGGCATGCCAAGCCTGTTTGGCAAACAGCCAGTGCTTCCTGCTTATCCTCTCATTCTCTCCCACGACCGTGAGCTCCTAGGACTCCTGCTCTTGAATCCCTGACGCTGATCACTCTGCCTGGCCTTCAAGGGAACATGCCAGATCCTTAAACAAATATTCAACCTCAGCCACGCACGGTGGCTCACGCCTGCAATCCCAGCACTTTGGGAAGCCAAGGCAGGCAGATCACTAGAGGCCAGGAGTTCAAGACCAGCCTGGCCAACATGGCGAAACACCATCTCTACTGAAAATACAATAATTAGCTGGATGTGGTGGCGCACACCTGTAATCCCAGCTGCTCGGGAAGCTGAGGCACGAGAATCACTTCAACCTGGGAAGGGAGGTTGCAGTGAGCCAAGATTATACCACTGCACTCCAGCCTGGGCAACAGAGTGAGACTTTGTCTCAAAAAA
>NW_016803341.1:645342-663111 GCF_001698545.2 Rhinopithecus bieti | reverse complement strand
AAAAAAAAAAAAAAAAAAAAAAAAAAAAAAAAAATTCCAACCTCAACTTCCCAAGGCTGGCTGTGCAAGAGACAGGCCCCGGTCTCCAGTTTTGGAGCTTCTGCTGCTGCTCCTTCCTCCCTACCTGACCAAGATTTTTTCTCCCTCTCTGTGCCCTTCACTAGGCCTACCTGGCTGGGCCACTGGGCTTAGGAACTCCGAAGCCCAAGCTGAGGCCTGACCTTTCACTTTCATCCAGGGCAAAGACATGGCCAAAATCAATCAGGGTGTGACCAAGGCCCCAACATTCATCTAGACAATGGCTCAAAAGACAGCTCTCGTTTTCACAGCTCTACAGCTATAGCACCCAAATCTGCTATGCATCGGTGCAGGATTTATATATAGATATAAATCCACCCAAGACACTACCCAGACTTACTGAACTAGAAGGTCCCGGCCTGGTTATCTATATTTCTCAGTAGGTTTGGGGGCGGGGCTCCACAGGTGAGTGAATTCACCCAGATCCCATGTGGCAACCACAAGGATGGTCCCTGACACTTTACATCACTTTAAGGTCAGCGGCCACCTGGGCTTTCCACCTTGTCTTGCCCTTAAGGACACTTAGTCGGCACCCAGGAGAAGCCTGTGTCTCTCCCCTGCCCGGTAAGGCTTGCTTTCCCAAGTCCCGAGGACACGCTGCTTCTGAGAGGACTGACCCTAGAAATACTCATCCCTCCCCCAGGAGGGGGTAAGTTACCAAAGGAACCCATGGGGGAGGAGCAGGCAGCATTAAGCACTTTCTAGAAATTAAGAGTGTTAAGATGAATTAGGCCTCCTAGTTCAGAAACCACTTGAGAAACAACACTCTCACCAAAACAGGAGGAAGGACAGTGATTCTGTCCCACCCAGTGCTCAAAGTCCGGGCTGCCGGCAGCACAGGTATCACCGACCGGCACATCCTTCACTGCAGGAACTAAGCTGCTCCACCTGCAAAGCACCCACCTTGACTCCATCTCTCTGTCAGGGGCACCATCTGGGGCACTGAAACTCTCCAAGTCCCACGCAGCACATGCTCAGGACACAAGGGTTTTGATGAAGATGATGATTATCTGGGACTTGTCCCAGGTGCCTCTGCAGCCAGGACATAATGGGCACAATAAGGAAAGTCACAGTAAGAGAAAATTCCTTGCACTGAAGAGGCACACACAGCTACTGATGCTGCTCTTCAGAAGACACACATCAGTGCTTCTCAAATTGCAAAGTGCAACAAAATCACTGGATCTTGTTAAAAGGTGTATTCTGATACCCAAAGTGTAGGTGGGCCTGAGAGAGCTCCCAGCTACCCATGCTGCTGCTGGCCCAGAGGCCACACCTGAGCAGAGGGCTGCACACGAGGGGGCTACAGAATGGCCAGACCTGACCCTGCTGAGGGGGCTCACTGTGTGCCGGGCTCTGCAGCTCTTTTACTATCCACACAACCAGCCCAGAAGATGGGAGGCCCATTTTACAGATGAGGAAACTAAGTTGTGGAGACAGTTTGTAACGTGCCCAGGTCCACACAGCTAGTAAGTAATGGAGCTGGAACTTGAACATGAAAATGCCAGACTCCAAGCCTATGACCTTAACCTTCAAGGTGTAGCAACTTTCAGAAAAGCTGAAAGCATATACTCCTGCCCTGGGTACCCTGAGAAGACAGAGGCTGTAAGAGGCCTGGCTACATATCACAGACCCTGAAGACCAGACCCCCTTCCAAAAGGTTGGCACAATCCCAGAGCACAGTGCCCTGAGATACTACTGAGGGGACCTCAGGGTTTTGTCCTGTCCTCAGCCCCTCAAAACCTTGTCTGAGAGCAGCCCAGCCTCCTCCAGCAGCCATCAGGGTCCAGAATTCCTGAGAGGCTGGGACCACAAGGAAGCTCTTGCAGGGCCCCCTGCTCAGCTAGAACACCTCTCCCAAGCTCTCTCTGCCTGACAAAGTTCACCAGGCCCCGTGTGGACTTGGGACTTGGCCCTCAGCCTCCCCCACACCCACCACTGAAGCAGAGGACAAAGTGGATGGAAGGGGTGGAGAGGAACAAGTCTGCTCACCTGTCATCAAGATTACAGCCCTAGTTACTCCTGCTGGTGGGGTCCCCAGGCCCTCATAACCAGCTCTCCACCTAGTTCTCAGAAAATGCAGCTGGGCTAACCAATGCCATCCAGCATAACTGGGGAGGCCCTGCACTCAGGGGAGAGCCGACCTGGGCAGCTGTCACACATACCCTTGCAAGTGCCAGGGAACTCCAGTCAGAGACAGACAGGGGTATGGGGGCTGTGGGTAGCTACAGCAGCAGGCCTGGACAATCTAACTCACCCCCAACTCTTAGCAGTCTAAAATTCAGACCCAAATAACAATGCCCGTTTCTGAGCCCCCACCCATCATTTATTCCAGACTCCAAACCTAGAAATCAGATTTGTCTCCTTTTTTCTTTTTTTCCCTCACTGCCTACATTTAAACTTTGAACTCTGTGAACTCTACGTGCAATTATCTCCAGAACTCACTCTCTCACCACTGTCACCCCATAGTCCCATCCACTAGCACCTCCCTGATGGACATTAGAACTCCCTGGTTGGCCGGGCATGGTGGCTCAGGCCTATAATCCCAGCACTTTGGGAGGCCGAGGCAGGTAGATCACGAGGTCAGGAAATTGAGACCATCCTGGCTAACATGGTGAAACCCTATCTCTACCAAAAATAGCTGGGCGTGGTGGTGAGCGCCTGTAGTCCCAGCTACTCGGGAGGCTGAGGCAGGAGAATGGCATGAACCTGGGAGGCGGAGCTTGCACGCCACTGCACTCCAGCCTGGGCGACAGAGCAAGACTCCTTCTCAAAAAAAAAAAAAAAAAAAAAAGAACTCCCTGTTTACCTGATGTCCATGTTCCACCCAGCAAAGATATGAAGTCGGAGCTCATCACGCCCCGCTCTCCCTCACTCAGCACCTTTTGGGGCTCAGCTCCTACGACTCGCTGCATCTCTTATTCCACTCGGGCCACACTGATCCTTCTGGTGTCCCTGAACCCATCAGGTGTATTCCCACCTCAAGGCCACTGCACGTGCTGCTCCCTCTGCCCAAGACGCAGGCCAGACCTTCCGGCCACGGTTCACTCACTCACTCGAGTCAGGGCTCTGTTCATCCGAGCCTCCTCAGTCTTCCCCGAGTACCCCAACTGCAACCACCCTTCACCCTCTTTATGTTTTTTATTTTTATTTTTATTTTTTGAAATGGGGTTTCACTCTTGTTGCCCAGGCTGGAGTGCAATGGCTCGATCTCAGCTCACTGCAACCTCCGCATCCCGGGTTCAAGCGATTCTCCGGCCTCAGTCTCCTGAGTACCTGGGATTACAGACATGTGGGCCACCCTGCCCAGCTAATTTTGTATTTTTAGTAGAGACGGGGTTTCTCCATGTTGGTAATGCTGGTCTTGAACTCACGACCTCAGGTGATCCACCTGCCTCGGCCTCCCAAAGTGCTGAGATTACAGGCGTGAGCCACTGCACCCAGTCCCCCTCACCCTCTTTCATCATCATACTGACCACAAGCTGGTACTGTATGTGTGCGCACACACATGTCCCCACGTGCACATCAAGGTGACAAAATGCTGCGTGTGTTCAAGGCTTGTTAGCATCTGTCTTTCCTCACTCGTCAAGTGCATTATTCTGCTCATCTCTGTACCCCCAGCACTCAACAGTGGACACTCAAATTTATTTGCTCAATGAGCCAACAAATTATTCTGTGACTAACGTGGGCCCCCTTCACAACTGCTCTATGGTTTTCTATTGCTACAAACCCAAGGGTCTTACTCGTGAGAGCTGGAGCTCCCAAAGAGCAAAGAGGGTCCCCACCCCACCCCCTAAACAGGAGCCTCTGGAGGGAAGGAGCCAGAGATGTCAGGCTTAAAGGGAGGTTTCCAAAATGAGACCTTCCTTAACTGTGAGACACTTCCTCAGCCCCCAACTGAACTAAGAATCTCACTAACTTCCCTGGGAGAGAAGATGCCCAACCAGATGTGGGAAGCGTCCAGCTTTGTGAACAGAAGAGTCACTGTTGACCCAACTCCAGCCCATCTCTTGGCCCTCAAGGGCCACAAATCTTACCCCATTACCAACTACAATCACTCAGTTAGCACCTACTGTGTGCTGACACAATACTAAGCACTGAACACATGGAATTACATCTTACTCAATCCTCTTAACAACCCTATGAGGTTGATATGGGAGGCAGACTCTGGGAGTGGCTAAGAGCACGGACTTCGGCGCCAGGCTGCCTGGGTTAAGCCCCAGCCCCACCACATGCTGGCTGTGTGACCTCATTTCTATGCCTCCATTTCCTAGCCTGTCTATAAAATGGTGGTAGCAGCTTACCCTCTCCTCACAAGACAACAGGCTGAATAACCCACCCCAAAAATCTGAAATCTGAAATGCTCCAAAACTTTCTGAGCACCAATATCATGCTCAAAAGAAATGGTCACTGGAGCATTTTGGATTTTTATATCGATGCTCAACTGGCCAGATAATACAAATATTCCAAAATCCAAAGTACAAAACACTTCTGTCCCAAGCATTTGGAATAAGGATCTTCAACTTGCATGACGATTCAATGGTCTATGCGTGGAGCGCTCAGAACAGGGTCCGGCACGCAGGAAACGCACACGAGCATCGGCTCTCACATTCAGCAGATGTGAGCACTGAGGTAAGGAGACGTGCACTGGGTCCAGTAACACAGTAAGCAGGAGAGCCAGAACTGGAACGCAGGCTCCCTGCCTCCAGAGCCCCCGACCTTGACCACTATACTATGCTGCCTCCCTCTGCAAGTACAACACACACTCACCCCCTATGCCCAGGAATCCCTACGTCTCTGCCCAACCAAGGAATCCAAAGGAAAGTCACCCCCCTATTTCTCTAGAGCAGGGGGTATGTGTTAGATGGGAGGAAAAATCACACCTTTATTTCCCCAATCTCTAACAAAATTTAGCATGTCTTCCCACTATGAATTTTTGCAACAGTAGTAGTATAGAAGCAGTACCTGTACGCTTGTCACCAAGAGAAACCGGATTATTTTCCTATCACATTTCAGCAATTACAGATGTCACAAATATTTATACTCATCACTACTTTGAATTGTAAAGTCATTAGATCTCCTGTAGATCTCATTATTTAATACAGTAATAAAGCACTTATGTTTCTTTAATAAATGCTTTTGTTGTGTTTTGTTTTGTTTTCTTTTGAGACAGAGATTTGCTCTTGTTGTCCAGGCTGGCATGCAATGGCACTGCCTCGGCTCACTGAAACCTCCGCCTCCTGTGCTCAAGCGATTCTCCTGTCTCAGCCTCCCAAGTAGCTGGGCTGACAGGCACCCACCACCACACCCAGCTAATTTTTGTATTTTTAGTAGAGACGTGGTTTCACCATGTTGGCCAGGCTGGTCTCAAACTCCTGACCTCAGGTGATCCACCCACCTCGGCCTCCCAAAGTGCTGGCTTTTTTTTTTTTTTTTTTGAGAGGGAGTCTCGCTCTGTCACCCAGGCTGGAGTGTAGTAGCGCAATCTCTGCTTACTGCAAGCTCTGCCTCCCGGATTCACGCCATTCTCCTGCCTCAGCCTCTCGAGTAGCTGGGACTACAGGCGCCTGCCACCACGCCCAGCTAATTTTTTGTATTTTTAGTAGAGACAAGGTTTCACCGTGTTAGCCAGGATGGTCTTGATCTCCTGACCTCGTGATCCGCCCGCCTTGGCCTCCCAAAGTGCTGGGATTACAGGCGTGAGCCACCGCGCCCGGCAGTGCTGGCTTTTATATTGAGAACTACACTTCAACACCATTGGTGTACTTTGCAATGCTGTATATTTAAAGACCTTATTCTGAGGAGTCCATGCACCAAAAGAGCTGAGAAAACCTGCTTTAGAGTGGGGAGGGAGCAAACTCAGCAGAAGGCTAGGTCCTCCCCTCCCTGCCCACTGCATGGCACCCAGGCTGAGAGCTCAAAGCAGAGGATGGGTGCTGCTCCCATTTCCCACCCAGCTAAGGGAACGGGGACCTGGTGAAGGGCAAGAAGCTGGCTGAAGGCCCTAAGATTCCCCAGCGTCACGCCACAGTGCTCAGGCTGACCCTCAAACCCTTGCATGCTGATGAAGGTGACTCCAGAGAAACAAAAACAGCCACATGTACCTGCTAGCTGGGAGCAGGCTACTCTGGAGCTTGTTTTGATCTGCCCCCAACATCACAGTCCCCAGTTTCCCTGGGCTGGTCCCCACCTGAGCCTCACCTGCTATGGCTACAACCCACCAAATCTGTAGCTTCCTCCTTCTGGCTGTAGCCACTACCCCAACCTCTTCCAAAGACAGGCCTCTTCCAAAGACACCACAAAAATGCACAAATGAAGCACACAGGAAGGCTCAAGGGGAGGGATTTAACTTCGGGAGAAGGGTGCAGGACGTGGCATTTATATTGGGCCCCTAACAATGGGTGGGAAAGAGGCGAGGAGGGGGTAGGGAGACATTCCAGGTGCGAGGGACAGAACATGCAGACTGCAGATGTGCAGGCAGGAAAAGACTGCCCCTAATGTCACACTAAGGAGCCATAATTGTATTCTGGGCCCTGAAATGCACAACAGGGTACAACACAAGGACAGGACTGACAAGGCTGCAGGAAGAGGGAGGGACGGCAGAGAGGTGAGGCAGGGGACCAGCAAGGGACAGTCACAGCCCAGGGTAGCTCCCATGGCCAGGCTGACCTGAGCAACTCCTAATGCCTTAGCAGTTATTTCTCACCATTAATTAAAAACTGGCACTCTGGTTTATAAAAAGGCAGCAGCAACTAAGGTAATAGTCCAGAGCAGAGGTTAAAAAAAATTTTTTTTAAGCCTGAAATGGGACAGGAACAATGGGGGAGGCAGGAGAGCCAGAGGGCCCCTTGGGAGCACCCCTTTTTCGCCCCCTGCAGCAGCACTATGGCAGAGCCACTCCACTTTGATCTCTCACTACTGTTGACAGCAGGGACAGTTACTTACCTTTTATCCCTAACCACCTGAGAAGGGGCCCGAGATGCAGAACATCTTCTAACACCTGACGGGTAAATGACATGGAATTGGAGCGCTCGGCTTTTGTCTCAGAAACAAGTTGGAAAAACAATGATTTTAAGGGCATTGTGTGAGAACCCCAGTGGATTGGAAGACAGGAGACCTAGGTTCTAGTTCTGGCTCTGCCTTACTAAGTGGCTTGAAGCAGCCATTTCACCTCTGTAAAATAAGGGTGATAAAATCAGGCAGTTAAAGACAAGGTAAAGTGAAACTAGAACTATTATATTCAGAGTTTGGTGAGACAGTCGGAAAACGCTTTTTCCCAGAGCCTCCTCCACCCTGATGCCTGCTCTCCTCTCCAAGTGCCCACCCCAGCAGCCTGCCTCACACACCGGCACACAGGAGCTGTGTGGGCCTCAAGCCAACCCCTGCTGTCTCCCCGCATCCACCGCCTACCCCACCTTTTGATTTGGTATCTACAGTAAAACTGCAAACCAGGCATAATTGCAGGACAGGATACAGCCTCTTATCAGGCCAGAAGATGATTCTTATCACCTGGCCTGGCACCATGCCTGGCACCAGCAACCTTTGGAGGGAGCCCAGGTCCTCATTCATGAGTTCCCCCTGCCTCTGTGGGGACAGCTCACTCAGCCCTCCTCAGATCCCAGCCAGGTCCAGCCTCGCTCCCTCCTGGGCACAAGCACTTCGTCTAATCTTCATCCTAATACTGTAGGCTCCAAAGGTCTGTCATTGTCAGCTCACCCAGCACAAGGAAAAGCTGCAAAAATGGCTGGAGACGAGTCAAACCACAGAGAGCAACAGAAAAGATGTAGGGTTGATAGCACAGTGTAGGGAGAAAAGCATCAGGCTTAGACATCAGAAGTCTGGCTGCCACTAAAGAGTCGTGTGACCTTGGACAGGTCATTCCACCTCCTGAGACCCCAGTCTCCATATTCGCAAAAATGGTGGTCCCCTGGCCGGGCGCGATGGCTCAAACCTGTAATCCCAGCACTTTGGGAGGCCGAGGCGGGCGGATCACGAGGTCAGGAGATCAAGAGCATCCTGGCTAACCCGGTGAAACCCCGTCTCTACTAAAAAAAATACAAAAAACTAGCCGGGCGAGGTGGCGGGGGCCTGGGGTCCCAGCTACTCGGGAGGCTGAGGCAGGAGAATGGCGTAAACCCGGGAGGCGGAGCTTGCAGTGAGCTGAGATCTGGCCACTGCACTCCGGTCTGGGCAACAGAGCGAGACCCTGTCTCAAAAAAAAAAAAAAAAAAATGGTGGTCCCCCTGTCTGCCCTCAGGGAAGAATAAAATGAGGTGACACTGGGAAGGCACCCTTAAAAGTAGGCCAAACCACACAGAAAGATGTGGCTTTATTGTCTATTGAAGGCCTTTTACAGGCCATCATCAGGCCCACATAAGTGAGGTGGCCCAGGACCAAAAAGCAACAACCCTGCCCAGAAGAAAGGAGAGAACCTACAAGATGACCTCTCTCAGGGGATCTCTGGCAGGTGGAAAAATAAAGAAGAAATTCCACTTAACCCATCCCCTTCGCCAGTGTGCTCCTAACCCCATATTCACCCTGAGCAGGAGACTCAGGTTGAGGAAGACAAAACCAAGTGGCAATGGTCCCCTCTGCCAAGGTCTCAGTTCAGACCCCACAACGGGAGGAGACAAACAATAACTCCCCTGCCAGGCTCATGGGAAGTACAGAACTGTGTGGTGAGAACGTTGCATTTGGGAAAACAAAAATGGGGGAGGGAAGAAAATACACAACACATTTGCCTCTAAATGCAGAAAATACCTTTGGAAGGTTACACAAGAACTGGTAATGTTGGATGTCTCTGAAGAGAGTAGCTAGGTGACTCAAGGTGGGGCAAGGGAAATCTTTTTCATTACGTGCCCTTCTGTACCTTTAGAATTTGGGCCAGGTGAACTACTCAAAAGTAAATGGGGGCCGGGTGCAGTGGCTCATGCCTATAATCCCCACACTTTGGGAGGCTGAGGTGGGCAGATCACTTGAGGTCAGGAGTTCGAGACCAGCCTGGCCAACATGGTGAAACCCTATCTCTATTAAAAATACACAAAATAGTTGGGCATGGTAACATGCACCTGTAGTCCCAGCTACTCGGTAGGCTGAGGCAGGTGAGTCACTTGAACCTGGGAGGAGGAGGCTGCAGTGAGCCAAGATCACACCACTACACTCCAGCCTGGGCAACACAGCAAGACTCTGTCTCAAAAAAAAAAAAAGTAGTAAATAGGAAGTAAAGAAAGGCTGTTTTGCTGAGAGCAGCACACAGGAAACTAAGCTTGGCTCCCCTCACTCCCTCTCCTGGCCCAGTCCCACCACACTCACAGTTTCCCTGCCTCCAACTCACCCTGCCTCTAATCAGATCTCACCTGCTATTCAAGGCCTTGCCTCTCCCAAGAAGCCCACCCTGATCACTCCAACTGGTGAGCTCCTTCTCCTGATCCCCTCATTCTCTCACACTTTTTACATGCTGCTTTGTAGAGGAACTGTCCTTGCTGCGTTAGGCTTGTCTCAAACATATTTTAGCCCTTCTAGAAAAAGGGCTATCCACTTTATTTCCCTGGTTTCCCCCACAGCACTGACCTAAGCACAGTGGTTACAATGGTTGTTCAGTAATTGCTTCCTGGACATTGTGAAACAGAAGGGAAAAAATAGCAAATGACTGTATTGCTGCAGGAGGAAGAACAGGATGGCTCGGAGTGTTCTGTCACAGTAAAACCAGCATGTGACGTCTTGGGAAGGATTACAGAGTCTGGTATGTGCTGATGCCCCCAAACCCTGCTTGAAAGGAGCAAATCTCCCAGGGGTGAAAAGTGCCCTGGTGGAAAGTGAGGCTGACCTTCTCAGGCCTCACTCCACTCCCTTTTTTTCTTCTGTTTTTGAGATAGGATCTTACTCTGTCACCCAGGCTGGAGTGCAGTGGGGCAATCATTGCTAATTGCAGCCTTGAACTCCCAGGCTCAAGTGATCCTCCCACCTCAGTCTCCTGAGTAGCTGGGACTGCTAGTGCGCACCACCATGCCCAGCTAATTTTTTGTATTTTTGTAGAAATGGAGTCTTGCTATGTTGCCTAGGTTGCTCTTGAACTCTTGGCCTTCAGTGATCCTCCTGACTCGGTCTCCCAAAGTGCTGGGATTACAGGCATGAGCTACCACAGCCAGCCCTCACTCCACTCCTGAGAGTTATCTGGTGGCAGTGACTCCCTCCCAAAGTAAGAGATAACACCCCCCAGCCTCTGAGACGTACACAAGGCTAGAGCTGCAGACCAAATGTGCTTATCCCAATAAACCAAGGACTCACCCAGGAGAAGCAGGTCATGCTTACAAAGCACCAGATTAACCCCCGAGATCCATGTCAAGGAGGAGAGAGGAAGCCTTAGCAGGCAGCAGCTGAGCACCTGGCCCTGTGCAGAGCAGGGTCATGGGAGGAGACATGGGGGAAGACTGAAGTGGGCAGTGTGGTGTAGTGGCCAAGAGCACAGACTCGGAAGCCAGATTGCCTAGGTTCACATCCTGACTTTGTGCCATGTGCTGTGGTCAAGTCCAGTGACTCATGCCTATAATCTCAGCACTTTGGGAAGCTGAGGCAAGAGGATCACTTGAGAGTTCATGGCTGCAGTGAGCTATGATGGCACCACTGCACTCCAGCCTGAGTGATGGAGCCAGACCCTGACCCCACCCCCCAAAAAAAGAAAGAAAAAGCAAAGTCACTTTACCTCTCTATGCCAAGGTTTCCTCAGCTGTTAAACAGTGCCTACACCTCAAGGGCTTGCTGTGGACAAACGGAAGTCCAGTCCTTAAGACAGTGCCAGCACCTAGACAGGCCTTCATCAGTGATGTACTAGACCAACCAGGCAATGAAAATAATGCACCAAAACAGGTGCCAATGCTCCAGGTGTGGGGATTCAGAGAAGGCTGGGGAGGCAGATGGGTTCCATGATGGCCGACAGGTCCGGTGTGTGTCCCCTCCTCACAGAGGTGTGCCTTGACCACAGCCGGCACCAGTGGCTCTATCTACTCCCAACATCTCCAGGGCTCCCAAAACATAGCACTTGCCTATAGGGCTTCCTCCAAATGGAGGGGGATTTCCAGGCCTCCCCTTCTCTGGAATCTCTCCCCTACCAGTGGCCCACTCTTGGCCTTTCAGGCCTCCAGAACTGCCTTGGGATTGGACTGCCCTTCCAGGTCAACAGAGAAGCCCAATGCCCCATCTCACTAAAACCCGGCAGGCACTTCCACAGAAACCCTGGGGTACACACAGGGCTCCAAATGCCACCTCTTCTTTATCCCAAATCCTACAGCTCTGTGGGCTGCCCGGATCTAATGGAAACCACACAGGGCACACTCTCCACTAAGTGCTGGGTAGTTGAGAGTGTGCAGCTGTCCCTCTGTGAGTCTCAGTTTCCTGTCTGAGCTCTCTTCCAGCTCCCATGATGGAGTCCCATGAGTAAGGGCTGTGCTCCCTTCCCCACTACCAGGTGAACCAAAGGTCAAGGTGGCCTGTGATACCCCCTCCTCACCCTGCAGCTTCTTGGAGGTGCTGGCTGCTCCTGGGAGCCCCATTTTGGGAGGCCCTACTTACTGCTCCTGAGAGGCCGGGGCCCAGCTCCACACAGAGGCCTCATGTGGCCAGCCAAGCCTTTCTCTGGCCACCATTGTTCCCAAGGCAGAAATAACCTCAGGCCAGCTCAGTAAGGGCATAGTGATCAGACTCTTCCCCAATGGGACTGCCAGGTGCCCAGCAGACTCACGTGTGGACTCATTTTTATTACTTGGCCGTGGGGAAAAACAAAACTGCTTCATGACTACACCATTTTGCAAAAGAAAGAAAAAGAGGACTGCTTCCCCTGGAGCAGAGCGACAACAGCTCCTGTTCTTATGTTCATCATCTGTCCCTGCGCAGCGTGGGAAGGGCAGGAGAACATCTGGACAAAGCCAGGCCAGTGGTTTAGACAAGAGCGTCACAGCACTGAGGTGGCAGCAGTGACAAGCGGGGCGGGCAGCTCCCAGCAGAGAAGGACAGCCCTCAAGGTCACCAGGATGTGGCTCTGCTGAGCTGTGCCTTGCAGTCAGCTGCCTACAAGGACAGGCACGCGGGGCAGAGATGGGGCTGACCACAGGCCCCTTGAAACTCCCTGGTTCCAGCCAGGGCTCAGGGCCAGGGGCAGATGGGGAGGGCAGGGGAAGCTGCTGGGCCAGAGAGGAGGAGCTGCCCAGCCTGACTGAGGAGTCACACTTCCTACCCCACCCCACACCCCCAGACGCTGCTGCTCAAGCAACCCCAAATAAAAACTACCCCATAACTAAGGGCAGTGGAGCTTCTGCATACCAATGACTGGCTTCTGAGTGCAGCCACACCCTTCCACTGCAGCCAGAGCAGACCTCCCCAGCAGTCCCACAGGCCTCCCACGCCAGCTCTGGGGCTGGAGCAGGAGCCAAGGCCAGGGGCTCCAGTGACTATGGCTGTTTCCCGAGGAGCAGAGTCACACCCAGAAGCCAATAGAGAGAAGGCTGTGAGGTCACACACCATCTGCCCACAACTGTCTGCCCAGGCTGTCTGTGGGTTACAGGATAGACGGAAGCCTTCAAAGACCATCCCAGCCTTAGGCCAACAGGATGCATGTCCCCTCAGGTGCCTCCCAGTGCCCCCAAACCCACCCACCTAAGGAGGTCTCAGAACACCATGACCAGCCAGGCAGAAGGCTTTCATCTCAGACCTACATCCTTCATAGCCTTAGGTCTCCGAGCTCCCTTGCCAAGTGGCACAGTCTAAGCAGGGCCTGAATGGAGCCTCTTGCAGGCCATGATTCATGGTCACAACAGTTTTAGTCTTTGTGATGATAAAAGACAAACTGATCCCAACCCAAGTTCCCAAGAAGCCAGCCTCTAACCATTGATCCAACAGGCCCAGGATGATGATCCTGTCTGCCACACTCCAGGGACCATTTCACCCTTATCAGGATGAGGGAGAAGGTGGACAGGGGCTCCATATAACACAGTTGTGCTCTCTCCTCCTCCTCTCCTGAAACACACAAAGACCAGCATTCCAGGGCAAAGAATGCTAATTGCATTTTGCAGCCTTGAACTCCCGGGCTCAAGTGATCCTCCCACCTCAGTCTCCTGAGTAGCTGGGACTGCTAGTGCGCACCACCATGCCCAGCTAATTTTTTGTATTTTTGTAGAAATGGAGGCTTGCTATGTTGCCTAGGTTGCTCTTGAACTCTTGGCCTTCAGTGATCCTCCTGGCAAAGACCAGGTCTCCCCGAGCAAAATGGCCCTGTGGCAGATGCCCTGTCTTCTTACTCCAAAACCTTTGCTGCTGCTTCCTTCCTTCCCTCTTCTGATATATTCAGGTCCACTCCCTGAGGGTGTGATTCACACCAATTGCATAAAGGCCAGAAAGGTCCAAATGACCCATCTGACCCCACAAGGAACAAGGAGAACTAACTAACCACCACATCCCATCCCTGTCTTGGGAGTCAGGGAGGCAAACACAGGATACTCACTGGGGAGTGCTAAGAAGGACGTTGCGCCAGGCGTGGTGGCTTATGCCTGTAATCCCAGCACTTTGGGAGGCCACGGCAGGTGGGTCACCTGCGGTCCGGAGTTTGAGACCAGCCAGGCCAACATGGCGAAACCCAGTCTCTACTAAAAATACAAAAATTAGCCTGGTGTGGTGGCACACACCTGTAATCCCAGCTACTCAGGGGACTGAGGCAGGAGAATCACTTGAACCTGGGAGGCAGAGATTGCAAGTGAGCCAAGATTCCGCCACTGCACTCCAACTTGGGCAACAGAGTGAGACACTGTCTTAAAAAAAAAAAAAAAAAAAAAAAAGGTAAAAACCAGAAAATAAATCGCAGAGAAGCATCCACGACTTCCAGACTCACAGGAACATGATGATCCATGGACAGTTCTACTGAGGGAGGGGAGATCATTAGTTTCCTTGTGTACTACCGTTACATTTTGTTTTGAGAATATCCTCTTCAATTATTTGGAAGCCTCTGGTGAAATTCCTCATTTCAAAGACTGCCCCACTGACACAAGACCTTCGGAGGCTGCTGAAGCACCTACCACCCCAGCCACCACCATCACACAAAACAGGGCCCCAGAGTCACCACCACGCTAATATTTTGAGAGCTTCTATGTATCCAGAACTACATTAAGGCTTTTACAGATGGTGTCTTATCTAATCTGTACAACTCTATGATCATCATCACGACTTTTTTAGAAGTGAGGAAGTGGGCTAAGTAACCTGCCTGCTGGTAAGTCACAGAACTGAGAATGAAACCCCAGTCTCCAGGTTTTGACGCCCTGGGCAACGTCCTCCCTTCCCAACAGGGCAGGGGCAGCTCCAGACAGGGCTGCCAGGGAGGAGAGCTGCAGAGCTGCAGGGCTTATCTGAGCCTGGCTTCAGGACTGCAGAGGCCTTTCAAGCCCAGCCCTAGTTCTTGAGCCTCTAGCAGCAAATAGAATGCAGAAAGCTGCAAAGGGCCAGCTCATTTTGCTGGGAACTCTTGTACTCTTCTGTGTACTCCATCACCCATGATTCTGAGGCTTTTCCTAGGCTCTAAGTTCTAGACTGTCTCCCCCACCCCATAAGAAGCTCTTCCAGACATTGTTACCAAAACCTCCCTTCACCATCACTGCTCTGCACTGATCACCCACCATGTACAGGGACTGTACTAGGTGCTTAAGTTGCATTTTCATTTCATCCCTCACATCAACCCTATGAAGGTATAAATTATCTCCATTTTACAGATGTGAAAACTGAGGCACCAAGAGTTTATATGACTTGCCACAGGTGGCAGTTTTGGGACTGGGATCTGTCCAGTGCCACTCTGCAGCCCCTTCTCAACCATGAAGGTACCCTTCCCCAGTCAGGTCCTCTCTTGGCAAAGGGCCACCATCTGCCCTGCCTGACACCACCACAGCCAATTCCTGGAGTCAAGGAATAGATACTTTTCTTTTCCACCATTATCCAAAGCTGAGGAGGGTACACCCTGGTCTTCTCTGCTTTGCCCTCTCCCTACCAGGCAGCATTCAGACTCAGTCTCCGTAGCCCACACCAGGGTGCTCCAGGAAATACCACCAGGAATGACCACTAGAGCCAGAGGTGGGGACCACAGCAGGGGTGACAGCCCTCCTCCTCTGTCAGTGGGCATGACGTTAGGTCCAGTAAACTAGAGCACCAGGCCAACTTCACATACTTTCCTCTGCCCACCCTAAGTGACCATCCCCACTCCTGTTCCCTCCCAGTTCTAGAAATAAACCAGGTCATAGCATCAGAGAAAACAGCCAGGTGCATGTGGAAAGATCCTGGTGGAAAAGATCATTTCTATAAAGTAAATTAAGGCTCCCATTCAGATCAAGGGGTGGTAAGTCAAATTCTCCAAGACAGGCTGTTCTTGGCTGAAAATGGGTCCACCTGGACCTACAGGCTTGGCCAGCTCAGCTAAGGAAGATCCAGAGGCCAAGAGGAAAGCATGGGCAGGAACTGGAAAAAACAATCAAAGAAGCTGCTCCCTGCAGGCCTGGAGCCTTTTTTTGGTCTGCCTCCTCTTGTTCCCCCAGCACCCCCCGAAACAGATGTGTCATCTACCAGTCTGGTCAGAGTAGCTGATTGGTGGAGGGTGAAGGACTGGGGGAAGGGGTGGGATGATTTGGGGGACAGGCACTTCCTCTGAAAAAGAATGGGCTAAGAGATCCAGGGGAGAGCTTTTCGCCCCATATACCCACCCCCTTGGGCTCCAGGAACCAGGAAGGAGGGAGAGGACAGAAAGGAGGAAAAAAACAAAACAAGGTCCAAGCTATACCACATGATTCCACACCCAGCCACCAAACAGCAAGTCATGAAGGAAGGAGCGGAGCAGGCCAGGGGATGGGGAGATGGAGTTAAGTCACAGCCACGCCTGGAACCTGCCCTGCACTAATGCCCTCCTCATCCCAGGCCACAGAGAGACAGCCAGGAAGGTCATTTCACACCCATGTTTCGGAAAATATTCAAGGTCAGATCCTTTTTACCTAAATCCTGCTTTCATTTGGGTTTGCAGCAGGCTCATCCCCTTCCTCCTGCAAGCTTTCCTGGATTTATTCACTCAATGGATGCCATTCCACCAGGGCAAACGTTTCCGGCACCTCTCCTGACCTAAGGCACAGTCCTGGCCCAATCCCCTTACCCTCCTACCCAGATCACTCCCAAGTTAACCACTTGAGTGATCCACAGCAGGCTGTCAGCCCCCGGACTGGCTTCCAGCTCCTGCCCAAGCCCAAAACAGGAAATGGGGCTCCAAGGCTGAAGCCTTGATCTTAACACAGGCAAGGTTAAATGCTGCCAAAATAAATGATTTTAAAAAAACCTGGCCCATTGAGGTGGAAATGACCAGGAGATAATCTCCTGCTATGCATTAACCATGCCGCTGCCTCCTACCTCAGGCAGGGCAGGGCAGGCAGGCCACTGGAAGGCTGACTCAAGTGTTTCCTTTCTTTGCTTAGGAGATCCTCCTGCCAGGGACCAGGGACACAGGACAGGGACACAGGACACAGAGGGACAGGATGGGGGGGTGACATCTCTAGATAGTGGAGGGCATCTTGAGAGCCAGGCAAGAAGCAGATGCCCTCTGCAGCCAGCTTCTACGTTTAGTGGGGTAATCAACATTCAACCTCGCCCTGGAGAAAGACACCTGGCCTTCCTTCCCCCGCAGGGCAAGTCTGTGCCTCTCCACTCCCCTGCCGGACAGGCGCCCGCAGTTCCCCTCCCCTTTGAGGAAAGGGAGGCAGGCCCGGAGGTTCTAAGAATAGCCCCAAGATTTCCCTTCTTGAGGTTTCCATAGCCCCAAAGCCTCTGAATCTCACTCCTAACTTTATGTGACAATCTACTCCCAACGTTCGCCACCACTTGAACCTCCCCCAGGCCTCCCAGGGACCACTAGCGGCGGAGCCCCACACAGCGCACGTTTGGGGAGCATGAAGGCGATCCCGAAATGCGAAGAACCAACGTGTCTGTCGGTTTACGACCTTGAGCGCGAGGCAAGGGGCTCACCCGCCCGGCGGAAGTTCGGGGTCCTGATCCCCCACCAGCCCCGCCCAGTTAGGCCTTTAGCCGTTTCTGTGCCCCCGCGCCCCCTACTCACTGCGTGTGCTGGGCGCGGCCTGCGCCGAAGACCTCGTCCAGCGCCACCGTGGCCTGGCCCAGGAACTTGTCGACGCCGATAAGCGAGCGGTGCATGGTGGTGAGCACCAGCTCGCAGGCGGCGGCGGAGCTCGCGGCCCAGGGCGCCGGGCCCGCGTCGGCCTCCTGCGCCCGCAGCAGGCCATCCAGGGCCCCGGGCGGCAGCTCAAAGGAGCACTCCTCACGCCACTCCGGGCAGCCGTGCGTCTTCTCCACCACCGACGTACTGTACTTCTCGCGGCCCACCTGGATCACAGTGTACGCGTCGCTGGTGCTGCCCGCGCCCGAGCTCTTGCCCCGCAGCCCGCGGGCCCGCAGCACCGTCACCTGGACGTGCGTGGGCAGCCAGCGGGAAGGCCCCGCCGCCGGCTCCGCGCCCCGCACCAGGGCCATGGCGGGGAAGCGGCGGGCGAGGTCTGGCCGAGCCGGTGCAGACCCCGGGACCTGGTGACAAACTCGGCCGCGGCAGAAGGCGGTCAGGAACCGACTCCGAGCGCCGCCGCAGCTGCCGGCTGGGCTGGGCCGGGCCGACCGGCC
>NW_016803341.1:623497-645074 GCF_001698545.2 Rhinopithecus bieti | reverse complement strand
CGACCCGCGTGGCGGTGCGACAGGGACGCGGGGACGCCGCTCGCGCCCCGGCAGCCGCAGACCCGCCCGGAGCGGGAAGGGGCGGCGCGCGCCCTCTGCAGAGGGTGGGCGGAGTTCCCGCGATGGCCCCGCCCCTGGCTGGGGGCGCCCGAAGCAACCCGGCCTCGCCTGTGGGGAGCCCAACACCCGCGGCCAGGTACAAAAACCCGCTCTGCTCCTCCAGGCCAATCCCACGTCTTCCTTCTAAAAGTCCCTGCTCTGGAAAGCCCTCGCCCTAAAAGGGTCCCGGCCCGCCGCCCCTGGGATGGCCAGCCTCTTGGCGCGGACTTGGGGTGATGGGGACCCCCGCCGCTCCCCTGACCCTGGGCCGCGCTCTCCCCTCCTCCAGTCCGCCCCTGCCCGGGAAAATGCCGGAGTGATACCGGAGCGATTGTCGCCCCGCCACGTGACGGTCCCGCATCGGCGACCTGGAAAGGAGTGAGCTGCCGCCCCCTCCAACCTTTCCCAGCACAGGGGGCCGGGATGCGGCCAGGCCGCGGCGCGGGAGGCCGGAGAGCGGGGCTGACCCTCCTCAGACTCTGCGGCGGAGAGCTGAGTGATGAATAAATGAGTAACCACATCAATATTTAAGTGTTCACTCGGAGCCTTGGGGCCAGTGTGTCACGGGTTGGAGGAAATTACAGGCCCTGGTGGGGGGTTAAATAACTACTTGCACCCATTATTAAGTGCCTACTATGTGCCAGGGCCTGAGTATTACGTACACTTGGTTTATTATTGATAATAACGATGTTTAGTAATTATAGATGCTGAATTTCAGCCAACTGTGGTCTGTGTGCTTTTATATGCATTACCTCATTTTATCCTCAGAGCAACTCTGTGGGGTATGGCTTTTATCCCTATTTTCCAGAAGATGAAATGTCAGCCTAGATAGGGGAGGGTTGTGAATCCACTAGATGCCCCCAGAGCCTGTTTTGTTTTTAACTTTCAGAGCCTGTACTTTTAAAATAATAATTTAAAAATCATACACACAGCTTTTTTTAAAAAATCAAATAGGATAGAAGGGCTTGCAATGAAAAGCAAGAACTCTCTCTCCATCCTTCAATCCGGGGATACCACTTAAAGCCACTGGTGTTTTCAGGTCTGATGGTTACTTCCACATCATTACATTAAGATGCTCACATAGCTACATCTGGATTTATCAGGACTGCCCACTGTCTGTGGCCTTCCTCCTATGATAGATAATGATTTAGCTGGCTCACACCCACTTTCATCCCTCATTCTTGTGTAGTTACGCTATTATTTTTAGTTCCTCTATAGCAGGGGTCCCCAACCCTTGGGCCACAGACTGGTAACCCTCCATGTCCTGTTAGGAACTGGGCTGCATGGTAGGGGGTGAGCGGTGGTGGGGGCTAGCTGGTGAAATTTCATCTGTATTTACAGCCGCTTCCTATCGCATTACCGCCTGAGCTCCACCTCCTGTCAGATCAGCCCTGGCATTAGATTGTCCTAGGAGCACAAACCCTACTGTGAACTGTGCATGCCAGGGATCTAGGTTGCATACTTCTTATGAGAATCTAATGCCTGATGATCTGTCACTGTCTCCCATCCCCAGATGGGACCATCTGGTTGCAGGAAAACAAGCTCAGGGCTCCTACTGATTCTACATTATGGTGAGTTGTATAATTACTTCATTATATATTGCAATGTAATGATAAGAGAAATAAAGTGCACAGTAAATGTAATGCACTTGAATCATCCTGAAACCATCCCTGCCACCCTCAGTCTGTGGAAACTTACATTTTGGTCCCTGGTACCAAAAAGGTTGGGAACCACTGCTCTATAGGATACCTAACAGGAGAAACATGTATTTCTTCTTAGGGAGACTCCACAGTACCCCTCGACTGTCCACCTTCCAGGCTATGTCCTCTACTGGTAATATGAACCTAGGAAACCAGTAGAGTAGGCAGAGGAGACCCATGAGAGCACACCCAGCACAGGCCCAGTCCTCACAGCCTCCCACCTTAACTCTTCCATCAGAAGACTGGGGTGGGGAAGTCCTAGGGACCAGCCCCATGGTCCAGCATCCCTGACGGTAGCACCTAGCTTTAGAGACAGCCAGATCTGCCTACAGCTCTTGGCTGTCTGCCTCTTGGTAGCTATGAAACCCAAAGTTTAAGCCAACTCTCTAACCTCTCTTGGCCTTATTTCTTCATCTGGATAATGGGGATAATGATTCTTACCTCAAGCCAGGCGGGATGGCTCATACCTGTAATCCCAGCACTTTGGGAAGCCGAGGCTGGTGGAGCCGAGGCTGGTGGATTACTTGAAGCCAGGAGTTCAAGACCAGCCTGGGCAACATGGTGAAACCCCACCTCTACTAAAAAGACAAAAAACTACCCGGGTGTGGTGGCAGGTGCCTGTAGTCCCAGCTACTTGGGAGGCTGAGGCACAAGGATCACTTGAAGCTGGGAGGTAGAGATTGCAGTGAGGCAAGATTGTGCTGCTATACTCCAGCCTGGGCTACAGAATGAGACTGTCTCAAAAAAATAAAAAATGGGGCCAGGCGCAGTGACTCATGCCTGTAATCCCAGCACTTTGGAAGGCCGAGGCAGACGGATCACTTGAGGTCAGGAGTTCGAGACCAGCCTGACCAACATAGTGAAACCCCGTCTCTTCTGAAAATATGAAAATTAGCCAGGCATGGTGGGGCACACCTGTAATCCCAGCTACTCAGGAGGCTGAGACACAAGAATCACTTGAACCTGGGAGGCAGAGGTTGCAGTGAGCCAAGATCGCACCACTGCACTCCAGCCTGTGCAGCAGAGTGAGACTCTGTCTCAAAAAAAGAAAGAAAAAATGAAAATAAATCATAACCCAACCATCCATAAATAAACACTGTTAATAATTTGTTGTGTTTCTTTCTAGTCTTTACACAATACGTGTTTGTTTTATATACATTATGGTTTTTGAGACATCTAAAGTATAATTATTAAATCTGTGGGCTTTGGAGTCCTGGTTCTACCATTTACTTTATATATATATTATTACTCTTGGCTATAAGTCTGTATTCTAAAGAAAAATTATATACATATAGTACTTGCACACACACACACATACACATACATAATCATGTTTAACCCTGAAGATAACCATTTAAAGCAAGTGCTATTGCTACCCTTGGTTTCACTGATGAGGAAACAGAAGCAGAAAGAGCTTGGGTGATTTTCCCCAAGTCTCCAATCGGAAAATTGCAGAGACTGAGTGGCTTTACTGCCTGTGGCACTCTGCTCTTACACCAGCTTGTTGGTTTTCCAAGCACTAGATCCATTTAAAGTCAATAAAGTAGGAAGTGTTCTCACACCCATTTTACAGATGAAGCTTGAGGTAACCAAGGTTACAAGAATCAGGATGAACCCCCTACTTTAAGAGTGAATTCTTCAAGGACTTTGCACATGACAATATCATCACTAAACTTCAACTAACATAAATGGGTCACTCCTTTAGCGGTTCTGTTTCATCTGTTTGCCTGTTCTCCAACGTGACTGCTCCCACTTCCTCCCTTCCTCCTCCTCTGCCAAGGAGGAGCAAAGCACCGGGAAAGGGAGAAAGGGTGGGGACAACTCAGATGGCTCCTCTGCCCCACCTGCCCTCCGACTCTCTTTCCTCCTGCCTTGGTCCTCACAGATTGGCAAGCTCAAGCGTCCTGCTGGCTCTAGACTGTGGCTGGCTATAGAAGGGGAACAAAACCAGCCAGGGCTCCTACCCCACGTTGCCTGGCCCTGGAAGGAAAAGGCGGGTCTGCTAGCTGTCTGTGGTTGAGAAAATAGCAGAAACACCAGATACTGAGGTCTTGGCCATCTAAAGGCGTGTTTCGTCCTCTAGAAGATGAGATTCCCCCCCGCCCCACTCCCTGCAGTAGCCTGCATAAGTGTTAGACAACAAGAACCCAAAAGCATCAGTTTCCTCTGCCTCCCCAGGGCTGGGTGTCCTCACTGCCTTCCTGGGCCTCCCTAGTCCGTTGGAGACAGTTCTTGCTTGAAAAGCATCCACATATGTGTAACTTCCACTCATTGCTCCCTCTTCAGTACCACTAAGCCCGTTTGCTTTTCCATGTAGACACTTCACATGTATTTGTCCTGCTCTTCCAGCTACATTTCCATCTGTTCTTTACCTCACCTTCCTGCAGCTATTTTCCAGGCCCTCTTTATAGCAGAACCACATGCCCAGGTCTAAGTCCTGGTGCCACCACTTACTAACTGTATAAGCATGGGCAAATTACCGAACCCTACTAAGTCTGTTTCCGCCTCTGTAAAATGGGCCTACTAATAAGAAATTACTTCATAGGGTTAGCACGAGAGCTATCTCAACACACCCTAAGCAGTAATGAGCATGAATTATCATCTTAGAAATCTTTGCTGAAGGCAAAACTTGTGCCTCCTTGTTGTTTCATTTGCATTTATTTGATTGCCAGTGAGATTGAACTTCTTTTCAGTTATTAGTCATTTGTATTTCCTCCTTTAATGAATTGTCTATTTCCTGAATTGCCTATTTTCTATGCTCATTTTTCTTTGAAGCCTTAATTTCTTATTAATTATTTATACAAATACTTTATATGTTAAGAATAGTAACGTGGCCAGGCACAGTGACTCATGCCTGTAATCCCAGCACTTTGAGGGGATGAGGAGGGAGGATTGCTTGAGTCCAGGAGTTTGAGATCAGCCTGGCCAACATGGTGAACCCCTATCTCTAAAAAAAATATAAAAATTAGCTGGGTGTGGTGGCACATGCGTCCTGAGGTGGGAGGATCACCTGAGCTTAGGAAGTCGAGGTTGCAATAAACTGTGATCACGTCACCGCACCTCAGCCTGGGCATCGGAATGAGGCCCTGTCTCAAAAGAAAAGGAAGAAGGCCGGGCACGGTGGCTCACGCCTGTAATCCCAGCACTTTGGGAGGCCGAGGTGGGCGGATCATGAGGTCAGGAGATTGAGACCATCCTGGCTAACACGGTGTAACCCCGTCTCTACTAAAAATACAAAAAATTAGCCGGGTGGGGTGGCGGGCGCCTGTAGTCCCAGCTACTCGGGAGGCTGAGGCAGGAAAATGGTGTGAACCCGGGAGGTGGAACTTGCAGTGAGCCGAGATCGCGCCACTGCACTCCAGCCTGGGAGACAGCGAGGCTCCATCTCAAAAAAAGAAAAGAAAAAGAAAAAGAATAGTAACACTTTGTTGTTTATATTTACTGCAGATATTGTTTTAATTTAATTTTTTTTTTTTTTTTTTTTGAGACAGAGTCTTGCTCTGACACCCAGGCTGGAGTGCAGTGGCATGATCTCAGCTCACTGCGACCTTCACCTCCAGGGTTCAAGTGATTCTCCTGCCTCAACTTCCCCCAGTAGCTAAGACTATAGGTGCGTGCCACTACGTCTGGCTGATTTTTGTATTTTTAGTAGAAACAGGGTTTTGCCATGTTGGTTAGGCTGGTCTCAACCTACTGACCTCAGGTGATCCACCCTCCTCGGACTACCAAAGTGTTGGGATTACAGGTTTTAGCCCCCACTCCCGGCCTAGATATGTTTTTGATGTAAGACATTAGGTAGGCTGAGTGCAGTGGCTCATGCCTGTAACCCTAGCGCTTTGGGAGGCCGAGGCAAGATTACTTGAGCCCAGGAGTTCTAGACTAGCCTGGACAACATAGCAAGACCCTGTCTCTTTTAAAATTCTTTTTAAATTAGCTAAGTGTGCTAATGCACGCCTGTAGTCCTGGCTACTGAGGGGGTTAGAGTGGGTCTGAGGCAGGAGGATTGCTTGAGCCCGGGACGTCCTGGCTTCAGTGAACCATTATCACACCACTGCACTCCAGCCTGGGTGACAGAGCTCAGACCCTGTCTAAATAAATAAATAAAATTAGATAATCAAATCCTTGAATTCCTTCCATTGCTTTAAGCTTGAGTTCTTCCAAACTTACAGGTCCAACAATATTCATTTAGTTTTTTTTCAAGTTTTTAAGTTGTTTGGATTTTTGTTTGTTCTTTTATTCTCTTTAAATCCTGCTAGCAACCATTTTGGTGAATGATTTCAGGTGAATATCTAACCTGCTCTCTCCCAACAGCTATCCAAGTTTCCCAATATTTATTGCAAAGCCCTATCCCTTAACCACTGGGTTTATCATATAAGTTTATATATATATATATTTGTAGACAGTCTGAACTCCATATTCTCTTTCACTGAGATTTACATCATTCTGTTTTATTATTGCCTTTTAAATATTTTATTACAACAGAAGAGCAAATCTCCACCCAAAGATCTTGTACTCTCACTTTGTATCCATCCACATGAGCTGTAATTCTATTTAGAATTGTGAGACAAATTGTTGGGACAAAAAATTGACATCTTTACAAACCATAGTCATCCCATTCAAAGTCATGGTATACTCCCTAAGACTGCAATAAGACAAGAATGTCCTCTCTCTTCACTTCTATTTCAACATGTGCTTGAGGTTCTAGCTAGGGCAGTTTGGCAAGAAGAAGAAATAAAGTCATCTAGATTGGAAAGGAAAAGGAAAACTACCTCTGTAGACTACATGATCTTGTAAATAGAAAATCCTGAGGAGTCCACTAAAATCTGTTAGGGTGAATAAACAAGTTCAGCAAGGTTATTAGGGTACAAGATCAACACATTCAAATCAATTGTATTTCTATACACTAGCAATGAGCAATTGAAAATAAAATTAAGGAAACAATTCCATTTATAATAACATCAAAAAATAAAATACTTAGAAATAAATTTAACAAAAGAAGTCAAGGCCAGGTGTGATGGCTCATGCCTATAATCCTAGCACTTTGGGAGGCTGAGGCAGGCGGATCACCTGAGGTCAGCAGTTCGAGACCAGTCTGGCCAACATGGCAAAACCCCTCTCTACAAAAAATACAAAAATAAGCTGGGTGTGGCGGTGCACACTTATAGTCCCAGCTACTTGGGAGGATGAGGCACGAGAATAGCTTGAATATGGGAGGTGGAGGTTGATTGTGCCGCTGCACTCTAGCCAGGGTGACAGAATGAGACTCAGTCTCAAAAAAAAAAGATATCTAAGGAAACTACAAAACATTGTTGAAAGAAATTAGTAACCTAAATACATAGAAAGGTATTTCATGTTCAGGGAACTGAAGACTTAACATTGTTAAGATGGCAATACTCATCAGATTCAACATATCCCCTCTCAAAATTCCAACTACTGTCTTTGCAAAAATTGGAAAGCTGATCCTGAAAAGCACATGGAAATGCACGGGACCCAAAATAGCCAAATCAATCTTGAAAAAGAACAACAAAGTCAGGGCACTCACACTTTTTGATTTCAGAACTTACTACAAATAAAGACAGTGTGGTACTGGCATAAAGATAGACATATAGACCAGTGGAATGAAATAGAGTCCAGAGATAAATCCTTACATTTATGACCAACTGATTTGCAACAAAGGTACCTAGACCATTTAATGGGGAAGGTATTGTTTTTTCAACAAATGGCCTGGGACAGCTGAATATTCACACGCAAAAGAATTAAGCGGGACCCCTTTCTTACACTGCACACAAAAATTAATTCAAAATACATCATAGACCTAAATGTAAGAGTTGAAACTATAAAACTCCTAGAAGAAAACATAGGAATAAATCTTCATGACCTTGCATGAGGCAAACCCTTCTTAGCTATACCAAAGCAACTGAAAAAAATCAATAAATAAAGGCCAGGCATGGTGACTCACGCCAGTAATCCCAGCATTTTGGGAGGCTGAGGTCGGTGGATCACCTGAGGTCAGGAGGTCAAGACCAGCCTGGCCAACATGGTGAAACCCCGTCTCTGCTAAAAATACAAAAATTAGCTGAGTGTGGTGGTGTGTGCCTCTAGTCCCAGCTACTCGGGAGGCAGAGGCAGGAGAATTGCTTGAACCTGGGAGGCAGCAGTTACAGTGAGCCAAGATCATGCCACTGCACTCCAGCCTGAGCAACAGAGTGAGACTCCATTTCAAAATAGATGAAATAAAATAAAATAAAATGGATTCCATCTAAATTTAAAACTTTTAGGCTTCAAAGAACACCATCAAAAAAGTGAAAAGACACTCCACAGGATGAAAGTATTTACAAATCATATATCTCATAAGGAACTAGTATCCAGAATGTATAAAGAACTTTTATAATTCAACAATAAAAAGACAGACTAGGCACAGTGGCTCACACCTGTAGTCCCAATGCTTTGGGAGCCCAAGGCAAGAGGATTGCTTAAGTCCAGGAATTTGAGACCAGCCTGGGCATAACAACACCTCATCTCTACAAAAAACATTTTTTTCTTAACTAGCCAGGCATGGTGGCACTCACCTGTAGTCCTAGCTGCTTGGGAGACTGAGGCAAGAGGATCCCTTGAGCCCTAGGAATTTGAGGCTGTAGTAGGCTATGAACTGCCACTGCACTCCAGCCTGGCCAACAGAGTAAGGACTTTCCTCTACAAAACAAAAGAAAACAATAAAAGACAACCCAGTTTAAAATGGGAACATGATTTGAATACATAATTCTCTGCGAAGATATACAAATGGCCAACATGCGCATGAAAAGACACCAAAGCCGCTAGCCATTAGAGAAAATGTGAATCAAAATCACAATGAGCTATCACTTCACACCAAATAGAACGGATACAATAAAAAGACAGATGACAAGTGTCTTCCGGATGTGGAGACACTGGAAACGCAATACGCTGCTGGTAGGAATGTAAAACAATGCTGGCACTTTGGAAAAAAGTTTGACAGATCCTCAGTTGTTAAACATGTAGTAACCATATGACCCAGCCATTTCACACTCCGAGATATAAATCCAAGAGAAATGAAAACATGCATCCACACAAAAAGTTGAACATGAATATGCATCCCCAGGTTCCTACCCCAAATCTACAATCTCCAACTGCATTTTTTTGCATCTCAGAGGAAGAGTTGTTCCTGAGTGCTTAATTTTCCTTACTCTGCTTTGAGGCAGTCCAGGGTTCTATCCTCCCCTTCATTTCTGTACCTCTCATCCACTGTTTCCTCCTCTCATCATATAAATATGCTCATGTCCTTCCCAATAAAGCCAGAAAACCACAACACCCTTTCAATATTGCCAGTACCACGTCCTTCTTTCTGAGACGTTTCCTAAATATGATTGACTTCCCCTGCCTTTATCCGCTTACTGCCCCATTCATACCCAACTCCACAGCAGCCTGGCTCTCCAACCTTCTACCCTGTTGTTCTTGCATTCATAATTGCAAAATTCCAGGCCCTCCTTCAGTCCTTATCTTAACCTCCCCTCCGCATGTGGTAGTTAACCATTTCCTTCCCCCAAACTCCCTCAAACCCATTCTCTGCCTCTGGGACCCCACTCTTTCATGCCTTTGCTCTGCCTCTCCCTTATACCTTCTGGGTCTCCTTAAGGGGGCTTCTCTTCCTTTCCCCAATTTTTTCCCCCAAAGCAGGGGGTTACCCAGGTTGGAGTGCAGTAGTGCAATTATGGCTCACTGCAGTCTCAACCTCCAGGGCTAAAGCGATCCTGAGTCTCAGCCTCCTGAGTATCTGGGACCACAGGCACATGCCACCACGCCTGGGTAATTTTCATATATTTTGTAGAGACAGGATTTCACCATGTTGCCCAGGCTGGTCTTGAACTCCTTGGCTCAAGCTATCTGCCCACCTTGATCTCCCAAAGTGCTGGAATTATAGGCATGAGCCACCATGCCAAGCTTCCAAATTCTTAATGTTGGTTTATTTCTCGGCCCTATTCTGTTTTTACTCCTTAGATTTTCCCTAAAGATTCCCTTTTACGCATGCGGCTTTATTCATTCTATAAATGTTCTCACCTCCCATATGTCTACTTCCAGCCCAGTCATCTTTCCTGAACCTCAGATAAACACTTACAAATGCCATGAAAACATCCCATACATACCTTTTTCAAATTTATTTATTTTTAAGTTGACGTATGAAATTGCACGTATTTATTGTATACCCACGCATACTTTCAAATTCAACAAATTTTATTAGTTTGCTAGGTCTGCCATAACAAAATATCACAGACTGGTGACTAAACAGCAGAAATGTATTTTTTCACAGTTCTGGAGGCTGGAAGTTCAAGATCAAGGTGTTGGCAGGTTTAGTTTCTTCTGAGGCCTCTCTCTTTGTCTTGCAGATGGCCACCTTCTTATGTGATCTCATACGGTTGTTTCTCAGTCTGTGTATTTATTATGTCCTATCTCCTGTTATCTTTTTAAAATTTATGTATTTATTTTTAGAGGCAGGGTTTTGCTCTGTTGCCCAGGCTACAGTGCAGTGGCACAATCATAGCTCACTGCAGCCTTGAATTTCTGGGTTCAAGTGATCTCTACTCAGCCTCTCAAGTAGCTGGTACTATAGGTATGCACCACCACACCTGGCTAATTTTTTACCTTTGTAGAGACTGAAGTCTCACTATGCTGACTCGGTTGGTCTTGCACACTTGGCTTCAAGTAATCCTCCAGCCTCAGCCTCCCAAAGTGCTGGGATTACCTCTCAGTCACCACTCTCAGCTCTAGCCTCCTTTTCTTACAAAGACACCAGTCATATTGAATTAGGCCCCATTAATGTGACCTTATTTTACCCTAATCACTTCTTTAAAGACTATATGTTCAGGCCGGGTGCAGTGGCTCATACCTGTAATCCCGGCACTTTGGGAGGTCCAGGCGGGTGGACCACTTGAGGTCAGGAGTTTGAGACCAGTGTGGTCAACATGGTGAAACCCCATCTCTACTAAAAGTACAAAAATTAGCTGGGCGTGATGGTGCATGCCTGTAATCCCAGCTACTCAGGAGGCTGAGGCAGGAGAATCATCTGAACCCAGGAGGTGGAGATTGCAGTGAGCCAAGATCACGCCATTGCACTCCAGCCTGGGCAACAGAGTGAGACTCTGTCTCGAAAAAAGAAAAGAAAAAAGACTCTATGTTCGTTGCTTGAGCCCAAGAGTTTGAGGTTGCAGTGAGCCAAGATTGTGCCACTGTATTCCAGCCTGGAAGAGTAAGACTCTGTCTTAAAAAAAAAAAAAAAAAAAAAGGAGACCCTATCTCCAAGTATAGTCACATTCTGGGGCTTCTGGGAAACTGGGGTTAGGATTTCAATATATGAATTTTGAGGGCACACAATTCAGCCCATAACAAAAATTATAAGTTGAGGCCGTACGCAGTGGCTCTAATCCCAGCATTTTGGGAGGCCGAGGCGGGCTGATCACGGGTCAGGAGATGGAGACCATCCTGGCCAACACAGTGAAACCCCGTCTCTACTAAAAAAAATACAAAAAACTAGCCAGGCATGATGGCAGGCGCCTGTGGTCCCAGCTACTCAGGAGGCTGAGGCAGGAGAATGGTGTGAACCCAGGAAGCAGAGCTTGCAGTGAGCCGAGATTGTGCCACTGCACTCCAGCTTGGGTAACAGAGTGAGATTCCATCTCCAAAAAAAAAAAAAAAAAATTGTAAGTTGAACTCATTATCTTCCCCATCTCCACCTGCTCCCTCTCCTTTATTCCCTCTTGGTGAATCTCTGAAGGCCCTAACCAGAAACTTAGTGTTTTTTTTTTTCAAGGGAAGGAAGCACTGCCACCTAGATGCTGCAGAGGGCATTACCTTTTTCCTGCTTCCCAGATGCCATATTGAAGGAAAGCCGTTCAAGACCACCAGGATTGCATCAAAAGGATTTCAGAGCCAACTCAAGATGCTTCTACTGGACAAAGGCACAACAAATTCAGCACCAGTAAGAATAGCAAGACAAATATTTGAAATATAGAAGTGTTTCAGAAAATGAATGAAGAAGGAATAATTGAGTTGGAATAGCACCATTTCATAGCCCATAATGAATTAATGGATCTAAGCAGTGATTGTCAGTGGCTGTTGACTAAAAGAGATAACTAGGAACTGTGTGCCTGCTGATGGAAGAATACACCACCATCTATGAGGTAGTCTTGCCCCACCCCCCAATTTAACCAGAATCTGATCAAGCCTCTATATCCAACCATATATAAATTTACAGGAAATATATGGGACAGAGAAAATCATTAAACCAATAACGTAGGGATGCAATCAGCAAAATTCAGACTATGGGAAACCATAGGACCAACAATCCAGGTTTTTTCAACAAATTGCAAAAAAAAAAAAAAAAAAAAAAAAAAAAAAAAAAAAGGAAGAGCTAGAAGATAGAAGAGGAACCTTAAAACCTGAAAAGCACAGTTTTTTAAATAGGTAAATACCCCAGTAGCAATGAGCACGTCTAGCACTCAGATTATGGTTCCTAACTACCATCCTCCAATACAAAGAACCAGGCTCCTTAGAGAAATGTCTGATTATAGGACTAGGGCAGAGAAAACACAAGATTAGCCTGGATCATTTTGTAATGCCAAAAAGTAAGGAAATCATCAGGGAAGAAAAGGAGGTGAGGAAGGTGCACTATGTCAGCAGAATACAGGAGCCAACCAGAAACAAGCTCCCAATGGTCAGAGCTCGAACAATTTGAGCCACAAAATAAATTACAATCATATTGGATTATAACCCATTAAATAAAATAAATACTCATGTATCTATCTATAGTGATACCAATAAATGATTGAACAAATAAGGTAAATGAGAGAAAAGAGAAAAATCTGCCTTACAGAATTCTAAGTAATGTATGTTGAAACTGCCCCCCCTTACCCCCACTGGCCAAGAGGTGGAGTTTAATTCCCCTTTCCTTGAGTGTCGGCTGGACTCAGAGACTCACCTTCAAAGCACAGAGTATGAAAACCAGCAATTTTACAATTTTACAATGGCAAAACCTGGCAGGCCCCACCTTCATCAAGTGGTCCAGATTAACATCACCAGTGATAAGTCCCATGGACTGCATGAACCCCCGATATGCAGCCATGAGAAAGGCATATCAGGCACAGTGGCTCACACCTGTAATCCCAACACTTGGGAGGCCTAAGCGGGCAGATCACTTGAGGTCAGTACCAGCCTGGCCAACATGGCAAAACCCCATCTCTACTAAAAATACAGAAAAATTAGTTGGCCATGGTGGTGGGTGCCTGTAATCCCAGCTACTCAGGAGATTGAGATAGGAGAATTGCTTGAACCCAGGATGCGGAGGTTGCACTGAACCGAGATTGCGCCACTGCACTCCAGCCTGGGTGACAGAGCGAGACTGTCGCAAAAAAAAAAAAAAAGAAAAGCACATCACCTCTGTGCCTTTCCAAAAACCCATAGCTGCTTTCTAATCAAGAGAAAAACATCAGACATATCCAAATTGAAGGACATTCTTCAAGATACCCGATCAGTACCCTTCAAAAGTGTCAAGATCATGAGACACAAGGAAAGACCAAGAAATTATCATTAACAAGAGGAAACTAAGAAGACATATCTGCCGGCCGGGCGCGGTGGCTCAAGCCTGTAATCCCAGCACTTTGGGAGGCTGAGACGGGTGGATCACGAGGTCAGGAGATCGAGACCATCCTGGCTAACACGGTGAAACCCCGTCTCTAATAAAAAATACAAAAAACTAGCCGGGCGAGGTGGCGGGCACTTGTAGTCCCAGCTACTCGGAGGCTGAGGCAGGAGAATGGCATAAACCCGGGAGGCGGAGCTTGCAGTGAGCTGAGAACCGGCCACTGCACTCCAGCCCGGGCGACAGAGCGAGACTCCGTTTCAAAAAAAAAAAAAAAAAAAAAAAAAAAAAAAATTCTGCCTTTGAGGAGACCTGGGCTGTGCATGTCGCTGTCTAACACATATCCCAAGTGCCCAAGTGCAAGCCCTAAACACTATCTTTTGGTTTTATCTGTATTTAAAAAAAAGAGACTAAATTACTTTTTATTCTTACTTTACAAAATATTACAAAGTCATTGTTATATAAGACATGATCAAGGGCGGGCACAGCGGCTCACACCTGTAATCCTAGCACTTTGGGAGGATGAGGCAGTTGGATCACCTGAGGTCAGTAGTTCGAGACCAGCCTGGCCAACATGGTGAAACCCCATCTCTACTAAAAGTACAAAGAACTATCCAGTGTGGTGGCGGACAACTGTAATCCCAGTTACTTAGGAGGCTAAGGCAGAAGTGAGCCAAGATTGTGCCACTGCATTCCAGCCTGGGCGACAAGAGCAAAACTCCATCTGAAAAAAAAAAAAAAAAAAAAAAAAAAAAAAAGACTTGATTGAATGAAACCCAAAAAAATAGGGAAAAGTACTGCAGAAGTAGGTAAGGCAGTTAATTTTAAATTACATTATTTTCTGGATTTGAGTATGTTTTTGGTATTTGTCAGCTTAAATTATTTTTTATTTTGGAATAATTTTAGATTTACAGAAAGTTACAAAGATAGTACAGAAAGTTCCCATATACTCTTCACTCAGCTTCCCTTCATGTTAACATTTTACTAGTACATAATACTTTTTCCCTACTTTTTTTTTTTTTTTTGTCCAAACTAAGAAACCAACATTTGGTACAATACAATTAACTAGACGACAGACTTTATTCAGATTTAACCAGTTTTCCCATTAATTTTTTTTCTGTTCCAAGATCCAATCCAGGATCCCATACTGCATTTAGTCATCGTGTCTCCTTAGTTTCCTCCCATCTGTGATGTTTACTTTATAGTAATTCATTAAATGGTACATTTGCTTGATATGATTTTCTAAATTCATGTTATATTTAACAACACAAATAAAAACAAAAGCAAAATAATCGTAATGGTTTTTCACAACTCTTAGAATCAGGGCAGCCAGCCGGGCGTGGTGGCTCAAGCCTGTAATCCCAGCACTTTGGGAGGCCGAGACGGGCGGATCACAAGGTCAGGAGATCGAGACCACCCTGGCTAACCCAGTGAAACCCCATCTCTACTAAAAAATACAAAAAACTAGCCACGCGAGGTGGCGGGCGCCTGTAGTCCCAGCTACTCAGGAGGCTAAGGCAGGAGAATGGCGTAAACCCGGGAGGCGGAGCTTGCAGTGAGCTGAGATCCGGCCACTGCATTCCAGCCTGGGCGACAGAGCGGGACTCCGTCTCAAAAAAAAAAAAAAAAAAGAATCAGGGGCAGCCATCCCCAGCCTGACCTGCCAGGCCATGCGTGGCCTGGTGCTGGCCCACCTCTGCAGCCTCTCCCGGTCTCACAATGACCCAGGCAGACTGCTTCCTTTCAGTCCCTCACATTTGCCTTGCTCCTTCCTGCCACAAAGGCTTTGCATCTGCTGTTGCGTCCTCCCAGCACACTCTTCCCTCCTCTTTGCCAAGGTAACTCCTACCCTACCACTGACATCACCGCAGCATCCCTCTAACAGTCCAGCCTTCCCTGGACTCCCTGGCCAGGCAGTGACAAAGATGCTTTGCTTGACTAAACTTTAGTCAGGCTCCTGAACTTTCTCCTAGGCCTACCTGTGCACTTCCTTGTAAAATCTAGTTTTAGCAAAGAATCTTGCTAAGTCAGTTCAGCAAGAACACCTCCCTTGGATAGCTGATCACGATCACCCTTGATATCTGATTGGGTTTCTCATCCTCCCCTATCCCCCAGGTGATAGCTAATCACGTGGACTGACTGTAGCAAGAATCCTTTGAGGTTGGTTTAGCCAGAATGATCCCTTATCCTCAATGCTTGCTCTTAGTCATTTACCATCCACTGACCCCACCCTGCTTCTTGGTGATAAATTCCCACTTGCCCATGCTGTATTCAGAATTGAGCCCAGGCTCTTTCCCCCATTGCAAAATCCCACTGTAGTGGTCCCTATGCCTATTGTGATGGTCTTGAATAAAGTCTTCCTTGCCATGCTTTAACAAGTATCATTGAATAATTGTCTTTAATAGTAAAATCTCCTTACCACAGGCTCTCATCAGTATCCACGGGGGCAATGTTACACTCATTTGCGTGATAATTTGTGTTTGTGTCTCTCTCCCTGATAGACTGTAAGCTCCAGGAGAGCAGGAACCACAGCTGCCTGGTTGACCTCCACATCTTCAGCTTCCACCACTGTGCCTGGCACACAGCAGGGGCTCAAGAAATATTTGTTGACTTAAGAAAGGAACAAAAACAACAAAACATGCCCAAAAGGTGGAGCGGGAAAGGGAAAAAGCAGGAGGGAATTACCACAGTGTTTTTAGCTGATTTATTTCCTTTTCATGGAAGTGGAAAAGGAAGGTCAATAGCTACTGCTTACTAGTGTGTAAGTTACCATTAAAATCTTTTTAGGGCTGGGCGTGGTGGCTCATGCCTACAATCCCAGTAGTTTGGGAGGCTGAGGTGGGCAGATCACTTGAGATCAGGAGTTAGTGACCAGCCTGGCCAACATGGCGAAACCCCATCTCTACTAAAAATACAAAAAAAAATAACCCAGTGGCGGACGCCTGTAATCCCATCTACTCAGGAGGCAGAGGCGGAACAATCGCTTGAACCCAGGAGGCAGAGGTTGCAGTGAGCCAAGATCATGCCACTGCTCTGCAGCCTGGATGACAGAGCAAGACTCCGTCTCAAAAAAATAAATAAATAAAAATAAAAATAAATAAAAGCTTCTTAGGAAGGCGGATCCTGGTAAATCAGAAGATGACCCTTTTGTTTCGCTGGGCACATGGATGGGCTCTCAATGAGGACAGTTGTTTTGGGAGCTGAGTTTGAGAGGAAATGTTGGAGAACTGAATTGCTATGTAGAGTAAAAATTTCCAGTTTCCCAGAGCCATCCAGCAATCCAGGAGGGAGGAGCAGGTAGGAGAGATCAGAAGCGACAGCAGAGCCAGCAAATTATAAGAGTCATGTGCTTTTCAGCCTTATTTTTATTATTCACTTCTAATTTTAGTCTATATGATATTGATTCTGTGACATTTATTACAGTTCCTTTTAGGCCAATTTCGTGTTCTAGTGCTTAAAAAGCATATGAATTCTCTGTTGGTTGTGGAGTTCAATTATATCTAATAGATCAAATTTATTAATTGTATTGTTTAGATCTTCAATATCCCTATTTGTTTTCTCTCTGATTGCTCTCTTGGTCTCTAAAAGTAGTGACTTTTGGAATTGCACAGGCATAAGCATGTTTATTTAAAAGTTAAAAAATAGGCCAGCTACTCAGGAAACTGAAGAGGGAGGGTTGCTTGAGCCCAGGAGTTCCAGGCAACAGTGAGCTGTGACTGAGCCACTCCACTCCAGCCCGGGTGATTGACAGAGGTCTTGTCTTTAGTGAGGGGGGCAAAGAAAAAAGAGAAGAAACAAAACCAAAAAAAAGTAAAATAATAGTTTTGAAAAATTATACATTTTTTTCTTTGCAACTTAATTTTATGTTCAGTGGGTACATCTGCAGGTTTGATACATGGGTAAATTGTGTGTTGCGCACAATTACATTTTTCAAATTGTTAGGAGTGGGGAAAAGCAACAAACAAAACATAAGCCAGAAAGCAAATGACAGAAAACAAATAAAACAATAAGGGAGTATTTAAAAAGCAATCCGAAACAGCAAAAGATGACCAGACTAAATCTATCTGTAAAGCAATAATTGATTGACAGAAACTCACCAATTAAGTACTTTCAGATGAGATTTAAAAAACACTAAATGCAAATATATGCTATCAATAAAAGATATGCTTAAAATACAATTGCAGCCTGGTGTGGTGGCATGTGTCTATAATCCCAGCTATTTGCGAGGTGGAGGCAGGAGGATTACTTGAGCCCAGGAGTTTGAAACCAGCCTGGAAGACACAGCAAGACCCCATCTGTGTGTGGTTTGTGGATCAATTTAAAAAAAAATTGTGACCGAGCACGGTGGCTCACACCTGTAATCCCAGCACTTTGGGAGGCTGAGGGGGGCAGATCACGAGGTCAAGAGATCAAGACCATCCTGGCTAACACAGTGAAACCCTGTCTCTACTAAAAATAAAAAAAATTAGCTGGGCGTGGTGACGGGCACCTATAGTCCCAGCTACTCGGGAGGTTGAGGCAGGAGAATAGTGTGAACCCGGGTGGCAGAGCTTGCAGTGGGTCAAGATTGTACCACTCCATTCCAGCTGGGTGACAGAGCAAGACTCTGTCTAAAAAAAAAAAAAAATTGTATAAAGAATTTGAAAGTAAAAGAATTTAAAATCTCAATGGGTTTTTAAATAGCTTGACAAATGGATTTCAAAGCATATTCAAAAGAGTAGATTCAGAGGGTAACAAATATTTGTTGAGTGCTTAATAGGTACCAGGCATGTATTATTGAGCTGTAATAATTAAAACAGTATGAGGTGGAGCCAGAAATCTACAAATAGAGTCAGCAGAAACAGAATAGAAAGTCTGGAAATAGTCTTACATGTGCTTAAGATTTGATCTGTTATAAAGATGGTATTTCAAATATGTAGGAAAAAGAAAATTTTATTTTTATTTCTAAAAAATAATAGTAATAAATATTAAACATAAAGGTAAGTCCCAGCTCATAAAAATGACGTCAGATAGAATAAAGATCTAAACATGAAACCCCACTAAAGTAATAGAATAAAATATAGGAATTTATTTTTTATATTTGGAATTCTATCTCAACTGCTCAAATAATTTGAATAAATAGTTCACAGGTGAAATATAAAGGACAATTAAACACATGAAAAAATGCTTAACCTCACTACTGGTTTAAAATTGCAATTAATACACCAGTGATGGGGAAGGATACCCTTGATGTGAGCACAAACTGGTACAACCTTTGTGGAAATAAATTCAGTAATTTCTATCAACAATTTTAAATGGTTGGTTCCTGTAATCTGGCAACTCCATTTCTAAGAGTTTATCCTATGGAAATCCTCACACGTGTTCAAAGAACATTGTATTAATATAAGTATGTGGATCTCTGAATGACTTAAAATAGCAATGCTAGGCATGATGGCTCATCCCTGTAATCTCAACACTTTAGGAGGCCAAGGCAGGTGGATCTCTGGAGCCCAGGAGTTCCAGACCAGCCTGGGCAATAAATGAGACCTCATCTCTACAGAGAAAAAAAAAATTAGCCGCTAGTGGGGGCACACATCCATAGTCCCAGTTACTCGAGAGGCAGAGGCAGGAGGATTGCTTGAGTCCAGGAGTTTGAGGCTGCAGTGAGCTATGATCATGCCATTGCACTCCAGCCTGGGTGGCAGAGCAAGACCCTGTCTCAAAAAAGAAAGAAAGAGAGAAAGTGCCAAAGAAAGAGAGAGAGAAAGAGGAAGAAGAAGGAGGAGGAGGAGGAGGAGAAGGACAACAACAAGAACAAGGAGAAAAGGAGGGGCTGGGCACAGTGGCTCACGCCTGTAATCCCAGCACTTTGGGAGGCCAAGGCGGGCAGATCACCTGAGGTCAGGAGTTCAAGACCAGCCCAACCAACACAGAGAAACCCCGTCTCTACTGAAAATACAAAATTAGCCAGGTGTGGTGGCACATGCCTGTAATCCCAGTTACTCAGGAGGCTGCGGCAGGAGAATTGCTTGAACCCAGGAGATGGAGGTTGCAGTGAGCTGAGACAGCACCATTGTACTCCAGCCTGAGCAACAAATACGAAACTCCATCTCAAAAAAAAAAAAAAAGGGGGAAGGGAAAGAGGGAAGGAGGGAGGGAGGGAGGGAGAGAGGGAAAGAAGGAAGGAAGGAAGGAAGGAAGGAAGGAAGGAAGGAAGGAAGGAAGGAAGGAAGGAAGGAAGGAAGGAAGAAGGCTAGTGTGGCCTGAGCAGGAGGAAAGGCAGGCACAACCCTCCAGGGCCTCGTGGGCCACATTAAGGATTTGGGATTTCCTCCTAAGGGCAATGCAAAACCATTTAAGGATTAGAAAAATCCTTCTTTTTAAAAACTATGATTCAGACAAGGCAGTCTCTGTAGCTGTGTTTTGGGCAAGGGTGTGGGTATATCCTGGTCGAGGCAGTTACCCAGAGGAAAATGGGAGGAGAGCCAGGAAGGCAGCCAGAAGGACTCCAGCGGAACTCCTCTTCAGCACGAAGACTCCAGAGGGGCCTCGCTGGCAGTGCCAAAGCCCAGGCTGCTGATCCAGATTGCAGATTGGAGGATGATGGTATTTTTTGGTGGGGATGGGGGTGCAGCCAGTGGGTCGGTTTTGGTAAGGTTGTCAGTCTTACCAAAAAGGGCCAGGTCAGAGTGTGGAAAGACCAGCCTCAGAATCCTGACCTGAGACAAGGGCTGCAGGAGACAAGGACTCACGGTGGAGGGAGTTGCTATAGGTATCATTTCTTGAGGCACAGGAAAGAGGGAGTGCCCAGGAGGGAACTTAAGTGGAGAAGCTTGGCCTCTGAGTGCTGGAGCATTCTAATGTATACTTTTAAAATTTCTTTTTTGTGCACTGTAATTCACACCAAGATTTCAGATAAGTCTGTTAACCTTCCACCTGGGCTGAAGCAAATAATTAAACAGGTCTATGTCCCTGTCCCAAACAGAGCACAGCATTCCCACTGCCCTCCTTCTGCACTGCTGAGGGTGCCAAGATGCTCTCATCTTTCAAGAGAGGTTGGTGGTCCTGGAGCTCCAGGAAGTAAGCATGAGTACCTGGCAAAGCGGAAAATACAAGCGAGGTATGGACAGGAGAGATTCCGTCACTCCCCAAATATTCTAGAAAGGTCAGAAGCTTGACAAAAAGAAAAAGTCCCTGCAATAACATGGGCAGAGGATTTTCAGCTGGAAGATGTGTAGGTGACACAGGCTGAAATAATCAGGCAGCTTGAGAAGTAGCCCCTCTTGTCCCCTTTTGAACCTTTCAAAAAAGCAGATAATTGTAATTCATGCTAGTTTAAAAAAAAAAAAAGAAGAAGTCACATTCATTCAAAGTGATTGAGTCACATCCTCAGATCCAAATGTGGCTGCAGGAAGCTCTGGTACGCAGTCTAAAGTGGAAGTCACACTCTCGTATGCCTGCAGGAGCCGGGCAGGCATCACAGGGAGGCAAGCAGGACCCAGGGTCCTGGGGCATCATTGCACAGCTCCAGGCAGTTAGTACTGCCATGCTGTTGGGGAAGATCTGTGCTGTCTAATTTTCCAGTTAAATAACAATAACAGAATTATAAATCCAGATTTTAATTTAAAATTTTAGAATTTTTCTATGTTTACAACTAATTCAAAAATTATAGAATAGAAATCAAATATGTTTGAGGTTGGATATCATATTCATATTAGCTTCCTGTTGCCACTATAACAATTACCATGAACTTGGTAACAAAACAGCACAGATTTGGCCAGGCATAGTGGCTTACGCCTGTAATCCCAGCACTTTGGGAGGCCAAAGTGGATGGATCACTTGAGGTTAGGAGTTTGAGACCAGCCTTGCCAATATACTGAAACCCCGTCTCTACTAAAAATACAAAAATTCGCCAGGCGTGGTGGTGTGCATCTGTAATCCCAGCTATTCGGGAGGCTGAGGCAGGAGAATTGCTTGAACTCAGGAGGTGGAGATTGCAGTGAGCCAAGATTGTGCCACTGCACTCCAGCCTGGGCAACAGAGTGAGACTCTGTCAAAAAAGAAGGAAGGAAGGAAGGAAGGAAGGAAGGAACGAAGGAAGGAAGGAAGGAAGGAAGGAAGGAAGGAAGGAAGGAAGGAAGGAAGGAAGGAA
>NW_016803341.1:616602-623145 GCF_001698545.2 Rhinopithecus bieti | reverse complement strand
AGAAAAAGAAAGAAAGAAAGAAAGAAAAGAAAAAGAAAGAAAGAAAGAAAGAAAGAAAGAAAGAAAGAAAGAAAGAAAGAAAGAAAGAAAGAGAAAGAAAGGCTACAGTTGGGTGTCTACAGGGCTGCATTTCTTGTAGAGGCTCTGGGCAGAATCCTTTCCTTACCTTTCCTAGCTTCTGGACTCCACCCACATTCCTTGGCTCGTGACCCCTTCCTTCAACCTGCTTCCATCTTCTTATGTCTTACTTTTTTGTCAAATCTTCCGCCACCTCTCTCTTATAAAAGCACTTGTGATTGTATTTAGGGTCCACCCACCTGGATAATGCAGAATAAACTCCCCATCTCAAAATCCTTAATTTAATCACAACTGTGAAGTCCCTTTTGCCGTAGGAGAATACACTCACAGGTTGCAGGGATTCAGATTTGAATATCTTTGGGGGCCATCATTCAGCCTACCACAAGTATAGAGTAGGATGCAACCCTCAGATTTGAAGCTATGTAATGATCCTAGGTAATGACGTGATGACAGGAATCTGCATGGCCTCCCTGATACCGGCACAGAGAGTCAGAACATCCACGAAAACATCTCTGCTACTAGGACCCCGTTAGAGGCAGACACTAACACAACAAATTTTCTCCCAAGTGGAATAGTAAAATATCCCCAAGATATCCTAATACTCTGGACCATGAACCTATGATCTTTTTTTTCCGACAGCTTGATTGAAGTTTAATGTATACACCATAAAACTCATCCATTGTGAGTATACAATTCGATTATTTTTAGTAAGTTTGTAGTTATGCAATTATTACAACAACCCAGATTTAGAATATTTCCATCACCCCAAAAAGTTCCTGCATGGTTATTTGCAGTTGGTTCCTACTACCAGATCCAGTCCAGACAGCCACTGGTCTACTTTCTCTATATAGATTTGCCTTTTCTGTACCCTTTATATAAATGGATCATACAATATAGCCGGGCATGGTGGCTCACGCCTATAATCCCAGCACTTTGGGAGGCTGAGGTGGGCAGATCACTTGAGGTCAGGAGTTTGAGACCAGCCTGGCCACCATGGCGAAGCCCTATCTCTACAAAAAATACAAAACTTAGATGGGTGTGGTGGCACACGCCTGTAATCCCAGCTATTCAGGGGGCTGAGGCAGGAGAATCACTTGAATCTGGAAGGCAGAGGTTGCAGTGAGCCGAGATCACGCCACTGCACTCCAGCCTGGGCAACAGAGCGAGACTCTGTCTCAAAAAAAGAAAAAAACAAACAAAATAAACTATATATATAACATAATATTATATATATATGTAAATGGAATCAACAATATATAGTGTTTATGTCTGGCCTTCAGTTAGTATAATGTTTTTGAGGTTCTTCTGTGTCATAGTGTATATTAGTAGTTCCTTTTATTCATCTTTTTATTATTACTATTATTGTAGAGATAGGGTCTCTCTATGTTGCCCAGGTTGGTCTCGAGCTCCTGGGTTCAAGGGATCTTCCCACCTCAGCCACCCAAAGTGCTGGGATTGTAGGTATGAGCTACCACGACTGAACTTTTCACTAAAAAGTAGTTCCTTTTTGGCCGAGCACGGTGGCTCACGCCTGTAATCCCAGCACTTTGGTAGGCTGAGGCGGGCAGATCACAAGGTCAGGAGATCGAGACCATCCTGGCTAAAAAGGTGAAACCCCGTCTCTACTAAAAATACAAAAAATTATCCGGGCATGGTGGTGGGTGCCTGTAGTGCCAGCTACTCGAGAGGCTGAGAATGGTGTGAACCCAGGAGGCGGAGCTTGCAGTGAGCCGAGATCACGCCACTACACTCCAGCCTGGGTGACAGCGAGACTGTCTGAGACAAAAAAAAAAAAAAAAAAATTAGCTGGGCGTGGTGGCGTGCACCTGTAATCTCAGCCACTCAGGAGTCTGAGGCAGGAGAACTGCTTGAATCCGGGAGGCAGAGGTTGCAGCAAGCCAAGATCGCGCCACTGCACTCCAGCCTGGCAACAGAGCAAGACTCCATCTCAAAAGAAAAAAAAAAAAAAAAAGTAGTTCCTTTTCATTGCCATGTTCTGTCATGTGAATATACCACATTAGCACATTTTGTTTATCCATTAACCTGTTGATGGATATTTGGACTGTTTCCTGTTTGGGATTATTGTGAATAGTGTTGCTATGAATATTCATGTACAAGTCTTTGTGGACATATGTTTTCATTTCTTTTGGATAGATACCTAAGAATGGAATTTCTGGGTCAAATAGTAAGTTTAGTTTTAACTTTTTAAGAAACTGCCAAACTGTTCTTCAAAGTGGCTGTACCATTTTACTTTCTCTCTCTTTTTTTTTTTTTTTTTTTTTTTTTTGGAAAGGGGTTTTTTTTTTGAGACAGGGTCTCCTTTTGTCGCCTCGGCTGGAGTACAGTGACACAATCTCAGCTCACTGCAACCTCCGCCACCTGGGCTCAACTGATTCTCCTGCCTCAACCTCGCGAATATCTGAGACTATCGTGTGCCCCCACACCCGGCTAATTTTTTCATATTTTTAGTAGAGACATGGTTTCACCATGTTGGCCAGGCTGGTCTCAAACTCCTGACCTCAAATGATCCACCCACCTCAGCCTCCCAAAGTGCTGGGATTACAAGCATGAGCCACGGTGCCTGGTCCATTTTACATTCTCATCAGAAATGCATGAGGTATCCGGTTTCTCCACATCCTTACCAACACTGTATTAAATATCTTTTTCCCACCGAATTGCCTTGGCCAAAAATAAATAGACCTTACATGTGAGGTCTGAGCTCTCAATTCTAGTCCATTGGCCTATACATCCATCCTTATGCCAGTACCACATTGTTTTGATTACTGTAGCTTTGTAGTAAGTTTTGAAATCAGAGAGTGTGAGTCCTCCACTTTTGCTCTTTTCCAAGATCATTTTCACTATTCCAGATCTTTTGCCTTTCCATATTAATTTTAGAATAAGCTTGTCAATTTCTGCAAAAATGACAACCAAGATTTTGATCAGGATTTAAAGGGGAAAACAAACAGGTTTTCTATACTCAAAAACACTTCTAAAACCAAATATCTGGGATTTTTTTCACTGCACATCAAGCAATTCTTCAGCTCTCTGCAAACACCAACTGACTCAATTCAATGACTCAATTCAATTCTGACAGTAGCTACCTGGAGTTAGTGTGAGACCCCACAGCTTAAGAGCTCAGTCCCACAATACTGCCCCTGATTTCAAATGCCAATCTCAAGTAATGGGTCCCCAGGTTACCCTCACTTCTGTGTGACTTAGCTATAAGTGAGGGATTCCTACAACCACCTATTCAGACTCAATAATCTGCTGTAATGGCTTGCAGAACTCAGGGAAGCACTTACATCTACAGTTTATTATAAAGGATACAACTCAGGAACAGCCAAATGGAAGAGATGCATAAGACAGGGTATGAGGAGGGAGGGGCACAGAGCTTCCATGGCTTTTCAGGCCCTGCACCCTGCCAGCACCTTAATGTGTTCACCAACCTGGAAGACCTCCAGACCCTGTCATTTAGGGTTTTTATGGAGGTCCCATTATGTAGGCATGATTTATTATATCATTGACCTTCTGTGATTGACATTAATCTTCAGCCCTTCTCCCCTCCCCAGAGGTCAAAGAGATGGGGCTGAAAATTCCAGCCCTCTAATTATAAGGTTCGTTCCTCTGTCGACCAGTCCGCATCCTCCAAGAGTCACCTCATTAGCATAAACCCAGGTATGGTTGAAAGGGGCTTATTATGAATAACCAAGGGTGTTCCTCTCACCCCTATTACTCAGGGGAATCACAGGAGTTTTAGTAGCTCTGTGCTATGAACCTGGGGCAGAGACCAAATATATATTTCTTATTATGTCACAGGATTGCATTAAATTTGCAGATCAATTTGGGCAATATTACAATATTGCTATCTTAACAATAGTAGTTTATCCATTTTGTTTTGTTTTTAGAGATGGGTCTTGCTATGTTGCCCAGGCTGGCTCGTGCAATCCTCCCACCTTGGCCTCTCTAAGTGCTGAGATTACAGTACAATAGTAGTTTATTGTGTCTATATACAGACACAATACTATTATAGACAATAGTAGTTTGTTGTGTCTATATACAGGATCATGTCATCTGTGGGGAAAAAAAAGACAGTTTTACTTTTTTCCACTGTTGATGCCTTTATTCTTAATTTTTGGCCTTATCACACTGACTTGAACCTCCAGGACAATGTTGATTGAAAGTGGCAAGAGCAGACATTCTTGCCTTGTTCCTGATCTTAAGGAGAAACATTCAGTCTTTCATTATTATGTGTAATGTTGATGGTAGGTTTCACTTAGATATGCTTTATCAAGTTAAGAAAGCTCCCTTTTATTACAAGTTCGAGGTTTTGGTTTTTTTTTTTAATCATCAATGGATGTTGGATTTTGTCAAATGTTTTTTCTGCATCTGTTGAGATCATATGATTTTGTCCTTTATTTTATTACTACAGTGACTCATCTTAATTGGTTTTCAGATGTTAAATCAGCCTTGCTTTCCTGGGATAAAGCCCACTTGGTCATGGTATATACTTCTATGCATGTGTCGCTGGGTTTTATTTGCTAATTTTGTGCTAAGGATTTTTGCATCTGTGTTCAAAAAGGGTATTGGTCTGTAGTTTTCTTTTCACATGATATCTTTGGCTTGAATCAGGGTAATACTGGCCTCACAGAATGAGTTGGGAAGTGTAATTTCCTCTCCTACTTTCTGAAATAATTTGTGAAAGATTGGTATTATGTGTTTTTAAATTATTTGATAGAATTCACTAGTAAAGTGTTCTGTGACTGGGTTTTTCTTTGTAGGGAGATTTTAAGTACTAATTCCATTTGCTTACTTGCTATAGGCCTATTCAGTCTTTATTTCTTCATGACTCAGTTTTAATAATCTGTATCTTTCTGGAAATTTGTCCATTTCATCCAAATTGTTCCATTTGTAATTGTTCCTTGTAATTATTTTGTTTCTGTGGGGTCAGTACTGATTTTGCAATTTATGTTTTCTGCTTCTCTTGGTCAATCTAGCTAAAAATCTCTCAATTTTGTTAACCTTTTCAAAATCGACCTTTTGTTCTATTGGTTTTCTCTATTGTTTTCTGTTTTCTATTTCTTATTTACAGTCTAGTCTTTATTATTTTCTTCCTGCTGTTTGCTTCAAATTTAATTGGTTCTTCTTTTTCCAGTTGCTTAAAGTAGAAGCTTAGATTGTTGATATGAGACTATTCTTCTTTTCTAATCTAGGTATTTACAGCTATACAGTTCCCTTAAACACTGCATTTGCTGCATCCCATACATTTTGATATGTTGCATTTTCTTTTTTCACTTAATTCAAAAGATATTTAATAATTTTCCTTGGGATTTATTCTTTGTTCCATGGATAATGTAAAAATCTGTTAATTTCCAAATATTTGGGGATTTCCCAAATTTCTGCATACTCACAACCCACTATCAAAGTAATATTGTCCAGAATTTCAATTTGGGATTCTTATGGGTATGCTTTCCCTTCGTCTCTGGTCTTAAGCCTGCTGCTGTTCTTGCTGTTGGTGTTTACACAACAGAATATGTTACCAATGCATTTAATCACCTTAATTTAAATATTTCTTGCAAAGTCTCCTAGGTTTTTTTTCTTCTTGAGTACTTCCTCCAAAATGTTTTTAACTTTTTTTATTGTAAAATGTTTCTAGAAAAGCAGAAAAGATAGTACGATGAACATCAATACATCCCTCCACCTAGATATAACAATTGTCAACATTTTTAAAATAATTTGTTTTATATATTAGGTTAAACCATTTGAAATTACTCCATTGACCCTTAAATGCGGCCTTGTTTTCTGACACTCCAGAGATGGTTTTCAGTGTGGCTCTTTGTAGGGCAAGCATTTTAAGGCCTTGTTGCCTGCAAATTTTTATTTATTTATTTATTTATTTATTTATTCATTTGAGATGAGATCTCACTCGGTAACCCAAGTTGGAGTGCAGTGGCGCAATCACGGCTCACTGCAACCTCCACCTCCCTGGCTCAAGTGATCCTCCCACCTCAGCCTCTCAAGTAGCTGGGACTACAGGTGCATACCACCATACCCTGCTAATTTTTGTATTTTCTGTAGAGATGAGGTTTTGCCATGTTGCCCAGGATGGTCTTGAACTCCTGAGCTCAAAAAATCTACCTGCTTTGGCCTTCCAAAGTGCTGAGATTATAGGCATTAGCCACTGTGCACTCCCTGCCTGAGAATATTTTTATTTTTATCTTTTCACATTTGAATGACAACTTGGCTGGATGTAAAATTGTAGGTTCAAACTTTTTTACTTAAGAAATATTATAGCCGGGCGCGGTGGCTCAAGCCTGTAATCCCAGCACTTTGGGAGGCCGAGACGGGCGGATCACGAGGTCAGGAGATCGAGACCATCCTGGCTAACATGGTGAAACCCCGTCTCAACTAAAAAAACACAAAAAAATTAGCCGGGCGAGGTGGCAGGCACCTGTAGTCCCAGCTACT
>NW_016803341.1:585223-616006 GCF_001698545.2 Rhinopithecus bieti | reverse complement strand
AGTCTCGCTCTGTCACCCAGGCTGGAGTGCAGTGGCCAGATCTCAGCTCACTGCAAGCTCCGCCTCCCGGGTTCACACCATTCTCCTGTCTCAGCCTCCCGAGTAGCTGGGACTACAGGCGCCCGCCTCGTCGCCCGGCTAGTTTTTTGTATTTTTTAGTAGAGACGGGTTTCACCGTATTAGCCAGGATGGTCTCGATCTCCTGACCTCGTGATCCGCCCGTCTCGGCCTCCCAAAGTGCTGGGATTACAGGCTTGAGCCACCGCGCCCGGCCCCATTATCTTTTTCATACTTAACATTTTCATTTGATTCTTTTAACTTTTTTCTTGTTCTTGTTTTATACTGCTTATACCTTACTTCTCATATCTCTTGTGTATTTATAGAGCTGATTTGTTTTGTTTTTTTGTTTTGTTTTGTTTTGTTTTGAGATGGAGTCTCACTCTGTCGCCCAGGCTGGAGTGCAGTGGCATGATCTCAGCTCACTGCAACCTCCGCCTCCCGGGTTCAAGTGATTCTCTTGCCTCAGCCTCCTGAGTTGGTGGGATTACAGGTGCCCGCCATCACACCTGGCTAATTTTTGTATTTTTAGTGGAGATGGGGTTTCACCATGTTGGCCAGGCTGGTTTTGAACTCCTGAACTCAAGTGATCTGCCCACCTTGGTCTTCCAAAGTGCTGGGATTACAGGCGTGAGCCACTGTGCCCAGTCTATAGAGTTGATTTGAAATTGTTGGTCCATCTGTACTAATACTCCTGCCCAGTCCTGCTGCTTCTGGTGTCATATGTTGTGTATTCCTTTTCTCTTCTGGTTTAGTTTTGCCCTACAAGTGTCTCATTATTGCCCTGTAATGCCGTTCGGGGAAGGCAGAAGGCCACTCCTTAGTATCTAACAGCCTGTTAAGTTCAAGGAGAGGATGAGGACTCAGATCTTGAGTGGAGCACCCCACAACTCTGCACAACCACAGGTTTGTTTTCATCCTGACCAGGAGCCTTGGTTTCACTTTCCACCCTGTGGCTGGAAGGAAGCTGTCTCCACTGATGGGATGGGCCAGGCTGGCGATTTGGAGGGGAAAGAGTGGAGGCATTGCTCAAAAACGACTGTTCCCTAATTCAACTCCTCACCCTGGCAGAGATCTACGCTGCCCTGAGTTCATCCCCATGGACATCCTCACCAGTGGTCTGAGCCTCTGCAGTTCTGCCGTGTGGACAAGCAATGACTGGCCAATGAAAAGGTGCAGGAGAGGCAAGAGTAGAGAGTCAATCACTATTTTCTTCCTTCATCCTTAGCATCATAGCCACCTCCCTCAGGCTGCAATCACCCCCCACCCCCACACGCATGCACACACTCCCCAGTTCTAAACAGCCTGTCAACTCCCCAGGGGGTTCTTCTCTGTTGTTATTTCCTGGCTTTCATGTTTCCCTCTATAATTTCTCTTATGTTTAACCTGGGTAGGGAGCCAACAGCCCAAGCAAAATCCTATCTTAGCAAAAACTGCAGCAGCCAAGAGATGCCTATTAGTCAAATTAAAGAAGAGAAAGATAAATAAATAAAGATAGAGACTAAGGCTAGAGATACCTTATTTCAGAGTCATAAGAGCACAGGAGATTTTAAAGCCCTGAGCCTAGATGAGATCTTTTGAAGGGGAAGTATGGATACAGGGGGCACCTTTTGAACAATATACTCCTTACTGTGAATAAAAATTTAGATCCAGTTTGCACATGAATCCCTTATCAAGATGGCCGGTGTGAATCAGTCCTGGTGAGACTATTCACTTTGGGGACCCCACAAAATTCAAGTGTTTGGTTCAGCAAATTGAATGCACAGACCACAATTCATAGGGTCTCCACGGTCAGGTGCCATCCCCCGCCCCCATCACCAGACTCCCTCTGCTCATATTTCCTGTGTCATTTTAACTCCTTGGGATAATGCAAGAGGTAGATATGGTGCTTATGGAAAAGTTTTGGAAAGTTGACAGAGTCTGAACAATGATAAAATACCTAATCTTTCTACTGTAATGGTCCCTTTCTCTCTGAATGGGTAAATAGACACTCACATCCTCATAGGATGCTCAGAGCCTAACAGACAAAGCCCTGCATTGGCTGAAGATCTGTAAGTCAGTGAAAGCAAATCCTGAGGCAGAAGGGAGTTCTCAGCCAGGGTGTTGTAATTGTTCGAGGCATACCTAGGAGCTTGGCCAGGCTTCAACTCATCTAGGAAGTTAACTAAAGGGCCAGTAAAGGCATGGGCAGAGGAGTATGTATAATCAAAGGCAAATGAATAGGGAGGCCAGAGACTGAACACTGGAAAAGCTGAGACAACCTGGAGTCGGGCACCCCCATTTTTAAGTTCTCCAGCACTCTAAAATCCCCACTGTCCTGTGATTGCATCAAAGACCTTATCCTTCACCACCCTCCATCAAGCCACAGCTGAACCAAAACCATCCCGCCCCACTATTGAAATCTTAACGTCTCAATATTCTGCTTTTTTTCTTTTTTTTTTTTTTTTTTTTTGACAGAGTCTCACTCTGTCACCCAGGCTGGAATGGCTGGAGTGCAGTGGCACGATCTCAGCTCGCTGCAACCTCCACCTCCTGGGTTCAAACGATTCTCCTGCCTCAGCCTCCTGGGTAGCTAGGACTACAGGCATGCACCACCAAGCCTGGCTAATTTTTGTATTTTTAGTAGACATGGGGTTTCACCATGTTGGCCAAGCTGGTCTTTGGAACTCCTGACCTCAGGTGATTCGCCTGCCTCGGCCTTCCAAAGTGATGGGATTACAGGCATGAGCCACCATGCCTGGCCAGCCTATTACACTATTAGTCTCACAATACTTGCCTTGACAACAGTCAGCAAGTATGTATCAAGCACCTACGATGTGCCAGGTATAATATTAGATGCTTTCCTTCCCAAGTCCCTTTCTTATTCAACTGGACTCATAGGGACATCCTTAAAGCCATCTCCCACAGGACTCTCAACCTAGCCCCTTAAGCTTCTCCTGCACCTGCCCCAAACAAGGGTCCCCTACCCAACTTCAATCCTGCTCTGCAGGTCTCCTTTAATCTGGCACCAACACCTCCAGGCCCCACACCAGACATCATACACAAACACACACACTCAGAAAAATGAGCCACTAATGTCCTTGAATAATGTTCACAGCCTTTTTCCTGAACAAATCATCCTGACCCATCTGTGCTTCCCAACCTGTTCCTGATCCTTAGACTTCCAACTTCTAGTTTCTTGTTCCTCTGTTTAGAACCACATCTTGCCCCTCAAACATGGCTCAGGCTGCCCCCTGTGCTCTCAAACGCCATCCAATTGAAACTTCTACTTACCCTGCTTTACACTCCTGTCTAGTGGATTCCACCCTTCTCCCTCCTTTCACAGGTTACCTTCCCACTTCCATGCCCCCTCTGACTCTCTCCTCACCCCTACAGTCTGGTGTCCACCCAGCACTGGCAGCTCTTCCTGAAGTCACCAATATCCTCCAAGTTGCCAAAGTCAATGGACTCTTGCAGTCCTTTCTTGGCCTCACTGAGGCAACTGACATTGTAGACAACCTCCTTTTTAAAAGGGAATTTACAAAAGTAATATGTAAGTACACTCTGGTGATACCAAAAGAAAAAATAAATCAAATCATACCAATATACATAAAGAGTAAAACTCAGCCTTAGCTGAGTGGCTGAAAGGAAGCCACCACTCCCGACTTCCACATCCTCCTGCCCCAGAGAGAACTATTATTAACAGATTGCTGTGGACTCTTCAAAGTCTTTTTCTGTTTATTTACCTCCATATATATTGACTTGATTTTGCCAATAACAAGTCGAGTCATGCCACATAGAGTCCTAGCTTGCTTTTTCACTTGACAATATGTATGATATAGTTTGGATGTCTGTCCTCTCCAAATCTCATGTTGAGATGTGAGCCCTAGTCTGAAGATAGGGCCTGGTGGGAGATGTTTGAGTAACAGGGCTAGATCCCTCATGGCTTGATGCTGTTCTCTAAATAGTGAGTCAGTTCTCATGAGATCCGGTTGGTTAAAGTGTGTGGCACCTCCCCTCACTCTCTCTCTCGCTTCTGCTCTCGCCATGTGATGTGCCTGCTCTCGCTTCACCTTCCACCATGAGTAAAAGCTCCCTGAAGCCTCCCTGGAAGCCAAATAGATGCTGCTGTCATGCTTGTACAGCTTGCAGAACTGTGAGCCAATTAAGCCCCTTTTGTTTACAAATTATCCAGCCTCAGGGATTTATAGCAATGCAAGAATGGCTTAACCCAATGTATTAGAGATTTTCCATGTCATCACACATATATCCTTCTCTTCTTGATTTGAATTATTCCATAGTGTTCCATTGTACTGATGCTCTATAATTCATGAAACTCTAGCCCTACTGACTGACCTTTAAGTTGTTTCCATATTTTAGTTATGTAAATTTTGCTGTAGGCTCCCATTCCCAGGAGTCTGGCCTATTAGGTACTCATCTCAGCACTTTGGAAAACCAAGGCAGGAGGATCACCTGAGCCCAACAGTTCGAGACCAGCCTGGACATTATGCATTAAGCATAACATTTTTGCTGGACTCATTGGAAACAAGAAAAATCCTAAAAGAGAAAAGAAAAAAACAAATGCAAACAAGCAAAAGCCTTGAGCTGAAACCAGAACAGTATATGATGGGAACTTACCAGTCAAGGCTGCCCTGAAGAAAATGCCAAGAGCCCTTCAAATGATCTGTGAGACTCAGCCTAGGTGGGGACCTGAACCCGAGACTCTTGCCTCAAAGTGGGGACTTTAGAAGGGAGCAAAGGTGGTTCCAGGTCCTTAGTCCCACAGTTTTCCCTGGAAACAGAAGCCGGACACTCTCTGGAGAGTGTCCCTATTCACCTAAACTCATGTCCTCAAAGAGAACCAAACAAACTCCATCAGGTGAGGGCCAGCAGAAACCCTACACAACAGATGTAGATTCCTGAGAGGGGAATTGTCAGCTACATAATAAGCACTCTTATATCTGAAATGTCTACAGAAATAAGATATGGAATCACAGAAGTAAGCAACAAAGAAGAGGCTATCTGAGAGGACAAAATAGAATTACAGAAGATTAGAATGTCTAGCAAAGAAAAAATAGGATTGCTAAAGTAAGTAAACTTAGTGGACCGAATATTAGGTAGGTGTGATGGCATGTACCTGTAGTCCCAGCTACTGGGGAGGCTGAGGTGGGAGGATCGCTTGAGCCCAAGGGGTCGAGGCTACAGTGAGCCATGATTGTGCTACCGCACTCAAGCCTGGGTGACAGAGCAAGATCCTGTCTCAAAAAACAAACAAACAAAAAAACAACTTAGTGGACATGGAAAAAGTGGACACCATGTATGCCTTGATGTGATGCAGTGTAAACTACACAGCCCAGTGTATAAAGTGGGGTTGCCCAATAAGAACCCACATCTAATTGAGCCTTCACAGCTGAGTTCTGGTTTACAGCAACACAGGAGAGAGAAAAATGGGTTAAAGACACCATGAAGAAGGTGAGAGACAAAACCAGAAATTGGGACATTCCACAGAACAACTGATCCAGTTTCTTCAACATGTCACTGCCATAAGGAAAAAAAAAAAGGTAGAGATCGCTCTAGATTAAGAGAAATTTAAGAGACATAATTACTAAATGCAATATGTGGCTCCTGCAGACCAATTATAAAAAGACATCTTTGAGGGGGCCGGGCATGGCGGCTCACGCCTGTAATTCCAGCATTTGGGGGAGGCCAAGGCGGGTGAATCACGAGGTCAGGAGAGCAAGACCACCCTGGCCAACACAGTGAAACCCCGTCTCTACTAAAAATACAAAAACACTAGCCGGGCCAGGTGGCAGGCGCCTGTAGTCCCAGCTACTCGGGGGGCTCAGGCAGGAGAATGGCATGAACCCAGGAGGCGGAGTTTGCAGTGAGCTGAGATTGTGCCACTGCACTATAGCCTGGGCGACAAAGCGAGACTCCATCTCAAAAAAAAAAAAAAAAAAAGACTTCTTTGAGACAATTTAGGAAATTTGAATATGGCCTAGCATTATACTATAAAGAGTACCAGGGAATTCCGATCATTTGATATTGTAAGAATACCAAACAATTTAACAGAATTGTTCATTGTTAATTCAGCAACAGCAAATACAACACAGAGGAAAAGATGAAGCAAGTCTGACAACATTTTGATGATTGTTGAGTCTTGGCAATAGGTATATGGGAATTCACTCAACTGTTCTTCCCACGTTTAGAGCATGCTTGATGTCTTCTATAATAAATTATTTTTAAATCTCTAGAGAAAGATATTATACTCTATCTTGTTAACATTTACAAAATCTCCCAAGCCTTACCTTTAGAGAATGCTATATAAATTTGGACTGAACAATTTTATACGTAGTTTTTCCTGTTCATTTCTCATAGTCATAATTAATACTTGTAGTATATTAAGATTCTCAGTGTGATTACTTTGAGATCCCTGCAATAGCCTTGTGAAGTAGATATTACTACCATCTTGCAAAAAAAATGCATATTGTTGCCTTCTTATACATAAAGACTAGGGAAATATTTCACCTAAATTTTGTTGTTTTAACATTCCAATACAATGCTCAATCTTTTTGCTGCCAGCTTTCCAACCTAGCTAGATTTTTTCCTGACTATAAAAATAATACATGCTCACTGTACAAAATTCTTCATGACATAAAAATATAGAAGAGGAAAAAACTCACACTGAATCAACATGTCCAGATGTAACAACAAATGTCACATATACATATTACATATGCATATGTATCACATATGTGTATCACATCACATGTTACATATAAATATGTAATATATTTCTGCCCTTTTAAACATAGTATCTTATGAAATACTGAATAAATACCAAAGAATATTCATTACATATGTGTAAAATATAAGGAACAAAAATAAAGCAAACATCAGTGGATCCACCATTCAGTAAAAAAGAACTTTTGAAATCCCTGCCACCCTGCCCAGATCTCAGTCCCCTTCATCCCAATGACATTAAAGTGTTTTTTTGTTTGAGACAGAGTCTTGCTGTCACCCGGGTTGCAGTGCAGTGGCATGATCTCTACTCACTGCAACCTCCACTTCCCGAGTTCAAGAAATTCCCCTGCCTCGGCCTCCCGAGTAGCTGGGACTACATGTGTGCGCTCCCACACTCAGCTAATTTTTGTATTTTTAGTAGAGACGGGGTTTCACCATGTTGGCCAGGCTGGTCTCAAACTCCTGGCCTCAAATGATCCCTCCACCTCGGCCTCCCAAAGTGCTGGGATTACAGGCATGAGCCACCGCGCCTGGCCTAAAGTGTTTTGAATTTTGTCTTTTCACTTCTTTGCTTTTCTTTATAGTTTTACCACATATGTAATAGGCAGTTTCATATGATTCAAGTTGGTATTCATTCCTAAACAATATATTGTTTTGTGCCGTCTTTTTTTTTAAACAGAGTCTCGCTCTGTCACCCAGGCTGGAATGCAGTGGCGCGATCTTTGTTCACTGCAAGCTCTGCCTCCCAGGTTCAAGTGATGCTTCCGCCTCATCCCCCTGAGTAGCTGGGATTATGGGCCCCCGCCATCACGCCTGGCTAATTTTTTTTTTTTTTTTTGTAGAGGCGGGGTTTCACCATGTTAGCCAGGCTGGTCTTGAACCCCTGACCTCAAGTGATCCACCGGCCTAGGCCTCCCACGCCTGCCTGGGCCTCCCAAAGTGGTGGGATTACAGGCGTGAGCCGTTGCGCCTGGCCCAGTTTTTTTCAAATCTTTTTTTTGAGAGGGTCTTGCTCTATCGCCCAGGCTGCAGTGCAGTGGTGCAATAATGGCTCACCGCAGCCTCGACCTCCCAGGACTCAAACAATCCTTCTACCTCAGCCTCCTGAGTAGCTGGAACCACAGGCGCACACCACCATGCCCTGAGAATTTTTGTATCGTTTGTAGAGACGGGGTCTGTAGAGATGAGGTCTGTAGAGATGGGGTCTTGCTATGTTGCCTAGGCTGGTCTCAAATCCTGGGCTCAAGTGATCCTTCTGTTTTGGCCTCCCAAAGTGCTGAGGTTACAGGTTTGAGCTACCACATCCAGCCTTTAATTTTTTAAAAAAATTATTCTACCAGAGTCTTCTCAGCATGTTTTGTTTAGTTTTGACTTTTCTTTAAATCCTACTGCATACTGTATTTTTCTGCAGTTTGCTTTTTCATAGTCATGAGAGTCACTCACTTTGATTTGTGCAGCCATATCGCATTTATTTTTCACTGCTCCATTGTGTCATGTGGATCACAGTCTTATTTTTTTTAATCTATTCACTTTCAATGTATCACACTTTTATTTTTGTGTATAATTTATATATAATTGAGATAAAAGTATATATAACCGATATCTTAATTTTTTCCACCTAAAACTATTTTAGGTGATTTGTACATTTTATTTACTTACTTATTTATTTATTTTTTAAGACAGGGTCCCACTCTGTTGCCCAGGCTGGAGTGCAATGGCACAATCACAACTCACTGTGCCCTTGACCTCCCGGGCTGAAGCAATCCTTGCACCTCAACCTCCCAAGTAGCTGGAACCACAGACACCTGCCACCACGCCTGGGTAATTTCTTAAATTTTTGCCCAGGCTGGTCTTGAATTCCTGGGCTCAAGTGATCCTCCTGCCTTGGCCTCCCAAAGTGCTGGGATTACAGGCATGAGCCACCCCACACCCAGCCAATTTTGTACATTTTTAAAACTTTGTGAAATACCATGAAAATGACTTCATATTATTCATCTATGTACATATAATAATTGTTTAAGCATTCACCTAATTATAGAATTTAATTTTCCTCTAGTTTGATATCAACAAATAATACCACAATGCAAAAGCATTTTATTTGGTACATCGGACCATAGATTAGACACAGCTGAAAAGAGAAATAGTGAAGAAATTACTTAAAATGCAGCAAAGACAGACAGGGAGATGAAAAATGTGAAAGAAGATGTAATAGCTACAGAGTATAGCGTGAAACGACCTGTCATTTGTCTAACTGAAGTACCAGAAAGACATTATGGAAAGAATGTCAGAAAATCAATTATATATAGAGAGATTAAGGAAGAGTATTCCAGAATTGATAAAATATATGAATCCAGACATACAGGATGCACAGTATAATATCAAAAATGATAAATAAAAAAAATTCCACTCATAGGATTCTTGTAAGGAAATTAAAGAAAACTAAAGACAAAGTTGTAAAAGCAGCCAGAGATTGAAAATAAAAGAAGTTCAGTTAAAGATCTTATCATCTGGCTGGGAAAAGTGGCTCACACCTGTAATTCCAGGACTTTTGGGGGCCGAGGTGGGCGGATCACCTAAGGTCAGGAGTTTGAGACTAGTCTGGCCAACATGGAGAAACCCTGTCTCTACTAAAAATACAAAAATTAGCTAGGCATGGTGGCAGGCACCTGTAATCCTAGCTACTCAGGAGGCTGAGGCAGGAGAGTTGCTTGAACCCAGGAGATGGAGGTTGCAGTGAGCCGAGATTGTGTCATTGCACTCCAGCTTGAGTGACAGAGAGAGAATCTGTCTCAAAAAAAAGAAAAGAAAAGAAAATCTTGTCATCTTACAACTAAATTAGGAATATCAATATGGACTCGTGCCTTATTTTTAATATGTATTTTCCAGCTCTGTCCTCTGAAGAAATGACAATCCAGTAGCAATAAGCACACTTAGTGGCCAATTTTGCTCACTAAAAGGAACAAATTCTCCCTAGAGAAATGGCTGGTGCCAGTTCTAGGGCAAGAAACGGACAAGAGAAACCTGGGAGACCTCATTAAGCCATAAAGGAAGGAGGTTGTCAGCAATTACTAAGGTTGAGGACACAGGAGGTGGAGCATGGTGGCTCACGTCTGTAATCCAAGCACTTTGGGAGACTGAGGTGGGCACATCACTTGAGGTCAGGAGTTTGAGACCAGCTTGGCCAACATGGCAAAACCCCATCTCTACTAAAATACAAAAAAAAAAAAAAAAAATAGCCAGGTGTGGTGGCATGCACCTGTAGTCCCAGCCACTTGGGAGGCTGAGATGAGGCAGCGGAATCCCTTGAACGTGGGAGGCAGAGGTTGCAATGAGCTGAGATTGCGCCACTGCTCTCCAGCCTGGGTAACTGAGTGAGACTCCATCTCAAATTAATTAATTAATTAAATAAAACGACGCAGGAACCAACTTGAAGGAACATTTGCTAAAGACAAGATAATATCAGCATAATAATAATAAATAATGACTGCATTTTACTAAAAAATTTCATAATTATAAATACACACATGCTGCCACACCTCATCAATCACAGGATGTTAGTTACGTTTTGGTCAAGTCGTTAATAAAGGAAAGTTTCCAGTGGGTGAATTCCAGTTAATAATTAGAGACAGAATGATAGAATTCGAGGGAAACCACCATTTAGCAACCCCTAATTAAGTAACAGATGAATTGAACATCAAAGCACAACAACCATGCACAGTGTACCTCCTAAACTGATATAATAGAAAGTACACAGTGCCACCTATGACATGTTTTTGCCAAAAAAAAAAAAAAAAAGCTAAATTAAGGTTCTAGATATAGATATTTATGGGAAATACTGGGGCTGGAGGAACAAGTGAGATGACACCATGAGGAAGCAATCAGCCAAATTCTGATTGTGGGAAATTCTGCAGGACAAATGGCCTGTTTGAAATCAACAAATAAATAGCTTAGAAAAGGGCCAGAGTGGTACTGTTATAGATGAAAGGAGACTTAAAAGACAAAATGCACAGTGTAGACTTTGGATGCTGAGTCAAACAAACCAATGTAAAAAGGGCTTTTTGGAACAATCAGGCTGGCAATGGGGCTACTCATCCACTTTTAAACATGCATAAGGAATTAGATAATATTAAGAAATTAACATAAAAATAAAGTGAAAGGTCCTTATCTCTAAGAAATACAACTTGATCCTTGAATATATCTGAAATTTGCTTTAAATGCTCCAGTAAAACAAAGAATGCCTGTGAGGAGGGAAGGCAGAATGTAGAAACATTATTGGCAAAATGTTGTTAAACTGTTGAAGCTGGATGTTGGGAATGTAGAAGTTCATTATGCTGTTCTCTCTACTTTGAGGTAAATTTATAAAATTTTCCCTAAGATTTTTTTTTTTTTTAAAAAAAGATCATCAGAAAGAAAAGTTGCATCATCTACAAAGAAACAATTATTGAACTGACTTTCTCAACAGCAAGAGCAGAAACCAGAAGATAATAGAATAGGCCAGGCACGGTGGCTCACATCTGTAATCCCAGAACTTTGGGAGGCCGAGGCAGGCAAATCACCTGAGGTTGGGAGCTTGAGACTAACCTGGCCAACACGGCGAAACACTGTCTCTACTAAAAATACAAAAATTAGTCCGGTGTGGTGGTGCATCCCTGTACAATCCCAGCTACTCAGGAGGCTGAGGCACAAGAATTGCTTGGACCCGGGACGCAGAGGTTGCAATGAGCTGAGATCGCACCATCGTACTCCAGCCTGGGCAAGAGAGTGAGACTCTGTCTCAGAAACAAAACAAAAACAAAAAGCAAAACAAAAAACAAAAACAGAAGACAACAGAATAATACAGGACTAAGAGAAAGGGCTAAGTCAAAGGAGTAAGAGAAAATAACTGTCACACTAGAACCATATAATCAGCAAAACCAACTGTGAAGAATAAGGTGAATTAAGGACATATCCAGATAAACAGAAACTGATTTAGCACCAATAAACCTGTCCTAAAGAACTGCCAAGGAATGTTCTTCAGGAAGAAGGAAAATGATCCTATAAGGAATGTCAGAGATTCAAGAAGGAATGGTGAGCAAATCAACTATAAACATGTAGGTAAACAAATGTTGCCTGTATTGAGTAATTACGGTATCTTTTGATCTTTGTGTTTTTTAATCACTTGTTTGTAGGAGATCTGTTTATTTGTATATGTTAATCTTGTATGTAGTCACTTAATTATCTTGTTAGTTGTGATAGTTTCTCTGTTAACTCTCTTTTCTAGGTATCTAATACAGTAACAGCATCTGCAAATAATAATATTTTTAGTTGCATTTTGGTCAAGTAGTTAATAAAGGAAAGTTTCCAGTGGGTGAATTCCAGTTAATAATTCCAAATGTATACTTTCTTTTCTTTTTCTTTTCTCTTCTCTTCTCTTCTCTTCTCTTCTCTTCTCTTCTCTTCTTTGATGGAGTCTCACCCTGTCATCCAGACTGGAGTGCAGTGGTGCAATCTCTGCTCACTGCAATCTCTGCATCCTGGGTTCAAGTGATTCTCCTGACTCAGCCTCCCAAGTAGCTGGGATTACAGGTGCCCGCCACCATGCCCAGCTAATTTTTGTATTTTTAGTAGAGATGGGTTTTGGCCATGTTACCCAGGCTGGTCTCGAACTCCTGACCTCTGGTGGTCCCCCGCTTTTCCCTCCCAAAGTGCTGGGGGATTACAGGCATGAGCCACTGCGCCTGGCCCAGAATGTGTACTTTCTTTTGTCTTCTTGTCTTAGTAGGTCCTTCAGTACAATGTTGAATAATAGCAATGATAGTGGACATTTATGTGTTGGTCTTGGATTTTGTGAGAATGCTTTCACTGTTTCACCATTAAGTATGCAATTGATTTCTGATTGTTTCCCTTTGTCATGTTAAGGTTTTTTCTAATCCTAGCTTGCTAAAGTTTAATGAATTCTACTGAAAGCTGAGGTCCTATGTGGTTCAACATAGATACAGAGTCCTATTCAAATATGTGTTATTTGGCTTCCAAATAGAAATCAAAAAGAAATTCAACTTATACTCCACTAGAAGAACGCACTTTTCAAGACCCGTTTGATCTCCCTCTCCCAGTTCTCTTTTACCCTAGAGCTCTTCTGGAAACCCTCATACTTAAGCCCCAATTCAGGGACCGCACCCCCCCGCCCCACCCCTACATGGACTTCCTTTCTCTACCCCCTCAACACACTTGTTTACATTGTATAGCTAAACTTCCTTTTTCTAGCTGAGGGCCCCACCTTCCCTCCAGCCTCTTAGCTTTGTCTCTTTTCCCACTGGGGGGACCATACATGATAAAAGATCCTGGGACCAGATTGGCAAAGTTTCTTTAGAGGGCAGTAAATGGAGCACTCAGCCACTTTTTTTTTTAGACGGTGTCTTGTTCTGTCACCCAGGCTGGAGTGCAGTGGTGCTGTCTCGGCTCACTGCAACCTCTGCCTCTGAGGTTCGAGTGCTACTCCTGCCTCAGCCTTCTGAGTAGCTGGGACTACAGGTGTACTCCACCACACCCCGCTAATTTTTGTATTTTTAGTAGAGATGGGGTTTCACCATGTTTGCCAGGCTGGTCTCTAATTCCTGACCTCAAGTGATCCACCCACCTCGGCCTCCCAAAGTGCTGGGATTAAGCCATCACGCCCGGCTTCATCCACTTTTAGACTCTCCTGCCCCTTGCATTCACCACACGCTCCCTTGGGTTCTCTCCCACTTCTCTGGTATGTACACCCCCAGTCCCTTTGATGCTGATGCTCCCCAGTGCTTCTGCCTTGGGCCTGCCTTTATCCCGAAACCTGGGAACTCTCAGCCACGTCATAGCTTGCACGGTTGCACACAAAATGATGATCCCAAATCTGCATGTTTAACCCCAACCTTTCCCCAGAGCTCCAGAATGATTTATCAATTGCCAGTACACATCTCCTACAGGATGTCCTCAGGACCTCATATTCCACAAAACCCTACTCACTTTCCCTGACTGCCATCACATGGCCCCTCTCCTGTATTCCTATCTGAGTTCATCCCGGAGACAAAGGTGGAAGTCAGCTCACCAGGCCCTCACACTTGCTCCCCACATACAATGGCTTATCAGAACTTTTCCATCACATCCAAACTCCTATCCCAGCTCCATCCCCACTGTCACGGTCTTTGTACAACACTGATTGCATCCTACCAGGTTTCCTGCCTGGTCTCCTAACTGGGGCTTGCTGTCTTCTGGCCCTGCCCCTCTGTTCTGCTGCCACTACAATGTGAGCCCCCAAGTCCCCACCTGGCACTGTCCACAGGGTGCAGTGATGAACTGAGGGCGCCCTCTGCTGCTGTCCCAGAACTCCCAATCCAGTGAGCAGCTCGGCTCCCAGAGGCACTGCCAGATCAGGGTTCTGACTTCTATCTCTCCAAGGAATGAGGTCACTTGGCTCCAACCAGGAAGGCCACCCCTATTGTGTGCTGCGAACAGTGAGAAAGTCGGTCATCATTCCTTTCTTTCCCAGACCTGGGTCATCCTCATTGCCCCCACTGATTCACGAGACGCACGGCCCTCCTTCCCCTGGTTCACATTCTGGGGGGTACCTCCCAAAAGCAGAAGACCCCTGTCAGGCCTCTAAGCCCAAGCTAAATCATCATATCCCCAGTGACCTGCACTGAAGCAACTCAAGATCCACAGAAATGAAAATAGCCTTAACTGATGACATTCCACCATTGTGATTTGTTTCTGCCCCACCCTAACTGATCAATGTACTTTGTAATCTCCCCCACCCTTATGAAGGTTCTTTATAATTCTCCCCTTTGTTCAGTACAAAGAATGTACTTTGTGAGATCCACCCTCTGCCCCCAAAACATGGCTCTTAACTCCACCGCCTATTCCAAAACCTGTAAGAACTAATGATAATCCACCACCCTTTGCTGACTCCTTTTTCAGACTCAGCCTGCCTGCACCCAGGTGAAATAAACAGGCTTTTGGCCCACACAAAGCCTGTTCGGGGATCTCTTCACGTGGACGCATGAAACATTTGGTGCCGAAACCCAGGACATCCAATTACAGAGTATCAAAGGGGGTTCAACGTTATTGTTTGCTTGGTTGATGAGTTTTTGGGCTCTATCCTTGAGTTTTTTTATGTTGTCATATACCAGGCCAGATTAATTTAGGCCCGGCAGCCACTCCCAGAGCCCCTGGAACTCTGACCCAAGGCTCTCTGACTGACTCCTTCCCAGATCTTCTCGACTTAGTGGCTGCAGACTGACGCTGCCCCATCGCCTCGGAAGCCTCCTGGACCATCAGATGCTTCGGGTAACTCTTACAGTGGAGAGTAAGTCTGTCCGTCCCCTTCTTAATCAATACAGAGGCTACCTACCCCACATTGCCTTCTTTTCTTTTTTTTTTTTTGAGATGGAGTCTCGCTCTGTTGCTCAGGCTGGAGTGCAGTGGCGAGATCTCTGCTCACTGCAAGCTCCGCCTCCTGGGTTCATGCCATTCTCCTGCCTCAGCCTCCCGGGTAGCTGGGACTACAGGCACCCGCCACCATGCCTGGCTAATTTTTTGTATTTTTAGTAGAGACGGGGTTTCACTGTGTTAGCCAGGATGGTCTTGATCTCCTAACCTCGTGATCCACCTGCCTCGGCCTCCCAAAGTGCTGGGATTACAGGCGTGAGCCACCACACCCAGCCTACCTTCTTTTCAAAGGCCTTTTTCCTTTGCCACCATAACTGTTGTGGGTATTGACGGCCAGGCTTCTAAACCTCTTAAAACTCCCCAACTCTGGTGCCAACTTGGAAATATTCTTTTATACACTCCTTTTTAGTCATCCCCACCTGCCTAGCTCCCTTATTAGGTCAAGACATTTTAACTAAATTATTGGCTTCCCTGACTATTCCTGGGCTACAGCCACACCTCATTGCCACCTTTTGCTCCAGTTCAAAGCCTCCTTCGCATCCTCTCCTTGTATCTCCCAACCTTAATCCGCAAGTATAGGATACCTCTACTCCCTCCTTGGTGACAAATGATGCACCCTCTTAAAACTCCCCAACTCTGGTGCCAACTTGGAAATATTCTTTTATACACTCCTTTTTAGTCATCCCCACCTGCCTAGCTCCCTTATTAGGTCAAGACATTTTAACTAAATTATTGGCTTCCCTGACTATTCCTGGGCTACAGCCACACCTCATTGCCACCTTTTGCTCCAGTTCAAAGCCTCCTTCGCATCCTCTCCTTGTATCTCCCAACCTTAATCCGCAAGTATAGGATACCTCTACTCCCTCCTTGGTGACAAATGATGCACCCCTTACCATCCCATTAAAACCTAATCACCATTACCCCACTCAATGCCAATATGCCATCCCACAGCATGCTTTAAAAGGATTAAAGCCTGTTATCACTCTCCTGTTACAGCATGGCCTTTTAAAGCCTATAAACTCTCTTTACGATTCCCCCATTTTACCTGTCCAAAAACTGGACAAGTCTTACAGGTTAGTTCAGAATCTGTGCCTTATCAACCAAATTGTTTTGCCTAGCCACTCTGTGGTGCCAAACCCATATACTCTCCTATCCTAAATACCTCCCTCCACAACCCATTATGCTGTTCTGGATTTCAAACATGCTTTCTCTACTATTCCTTTGCACCCTTCATCTCAGCCTCTCTTCACTTTCACTTGGACTGACCCTGACACCCATCAAGCTCAGCAAATTACCTGGGCTGTACTGCCACAAGCCTTTGCAAACAGCCCCTATTACTTCAGTCAAGCCCAAATTTCTTCCTTATCTGTTACCTATCTCGGCATAATTCTCATGAAAACACACGTGTTCTCCCTGCTGATCGTGTGCGGCTAATCTCCCAAACCCCAATCCCTTCTCCAAGACAACAACTCCTTTCCTTCCTAGGCATGGTTGGATACTTTTGCCTTTGGATACCTGGTTTTGCCATCCTAACAAAACCATTATATAAACTCACAAAAGAAAACCTAGCTGACCCCATAGATCCCAAATCCTTTCACCACTCTTCTTTCCGTTCATTGAAGACAGCTATAGAGACTGCCCCAACACTAGCTCTCCCTGACTCATCCCAACCCTTTTCATTACACACAGCCAAAATGCAGGGCTGTGCAGTTGGAATTCTTACACAAGGACTGGGACCACGCCCTGTAGCCTTTTTGTCCAAACAACTTGATCTTACTGTTTTAGACTGGCCATCATGTCTCTGTGCAGCGGCTGCTGCCACCCTAATACTTTTAGAGGCCCTCAAAATCACAAACTATGCTCAACTTACTCTCTACAGCTCTCATAATTTCCAAAATCTATTTTCTTCCTCACACCTGATACATATACTTTCTGCTCCCTGGCTCCTTCAGCTATATGCATTCTTTGTTTAGTCTCCCACAATTACCATTGTTCCTGGCCCAGACTTCAATCTGGCCTCCCACATTATTCCAGATACCACACCTGACCCCCATGACTGTATCTCTCTGATCCACCTGACATTCACTCCATTTCCCCAAATGTCCTTCTTTCCTGTTCCTCACCCTGATCACACTTGGTTTATTGATGGCAGTTCCACCAGGCCTAATCGCCACACACCAGCAAAGGCAGGCTATGCTATAGTATCTTCCACATCTATCATTGAGGCTACTGCTCTGCCCCCCTCCACTGCCTCTCAGCAAGCTGAACTCATTGCCTTAACTTGGGCCCTCACTCTTGCAAAGGGACTATGTGTCAATATTTATACTGACTCCATATCCTGCATCACCATGCTGTTTTATGAACTGAAAGGTTTCCTCACTACACAAGGGTCCTCCATCATTAATGCCTCTTTAATAAAAACTCTTCTCAAGGCCACTTTACTTCCAAAGGAAGCTGGGTCATTCACTACAAGGGCCATTGAAAGGCATCAGATCCCATCGCTCAGGACAATGCTTATGCTGATAAGGTAGCTAAAAAAGCAGCTAGCGTTCCAACTTCTATCTCTCACGGCAGTTTTTCTCCTTCTCATTTGGTCACTCCCACCTACTCCCCCACTGAAACTTCTACCTATCAATCTCTTCCTACACAAGGCAAATGGTTCTTGGACCAAGGAAAATATCTCCTTCCATTCTATTCTATCGTCATTTCATAACCTCTTCCATGTATGTTACAAGCCACTAGCCCACCTCTTAGATCCTCTCATTTCCTTTCCATCATGGAAATCTATCCTTAAGGAAATCACTTCTCAGTGTTTCATCTGCTATTCTACTACTCCTCAGGGATTGTTCAGGCCCCCTCCCTTCCCTACACATCAAGCTCAGGGATTTCCCCCGCCCAGGACTGGCAAATTGAATTTACTCACATGCCTTGAGTCAGGAACCTAAAATACCTCTTGGTCTAGGTAGACACTTTCACTGGATGGGTAGAGGCCTTTCCCACAGAGTCTGAGAAGTCCACTGCAGTCATTTCTTCCCTTCTGTCAGACATAATTCTTTGGTTTGACCTTCCCACCTCTATACAGTCCGATAATGGACTGGCCTTTACTAGTCAAATCACCCAAGCAGTTTCTCGGGTTCTTGGTATTCAGTGGCGCCTGGTTTTACCTCAAACTGCCACCCTTAAGTCTCTCTTTAAGTGGATAGAAGATCTTCAGTGACAAGTACACTCCAATACTTTCACCCTGCCGAAGTCCTATTCTCTACTTTTATAATTTTACTCTCATTCCTATTCTTATGCCACCCTCTACCTCTCCCCAGCTGTCTCCACCACACTATTAATCTCAGTCACTCTCTCCTAGCAGTTTCTAATCCTTCTTTAACAAACAGTTGCTGGCTTTGCATTTCTCTTTCCTCCAAAATCTCAGAGGCCTCGACTTACTACTAAAAAAATGGCGGCAGGTTGGGGGAAGCTTTGTGTATTTTTAAATGAAGAGTGTTGTTTTTACCTAAATCAATCTGGCCTGGTATATGACAACATAAAAAAACTCAAGGATAGAGCCCAAAAACTCGCCAACCAAGCAAACAATAATGTTGAACTCCCTTGGACACTCTCTAATTGGACGTCCTGGGTACTCCCAATTCTTAGTCCTTTAATACCTATTTTTCTCCTCCTTTTATTTGAACCATGTGTCTTTCGTTTAGTTTCTCAATTCATACAAAACCGCATCCAGGCCATTACCAAATTTCTATACGACGAATGCTCCTTCTAACAACCCCACAATATCACCCCTTACCCCAAAATCTTTCTTCAGTTGAATCTCTCCCACTGTAGGTTCCCACACTACCCCTATTCCCACTCGAAGCAGCCCTGAAAACATCACCCATTATCTCTCCATACCACTCCCCAAAATTTTCGCCACCTCAACACTTCACCACCATTTTGTTTTGTTTTCTTATTAATATAAGAAGGCAGGAATGTCAGGCCTCTGAGCCCGAGCTAAGCCATCATATCCCTGGTGACCTGCACGTACACATCCAGATGGCCTGAAGCAACTGAAGATCCACAGAAGCGAAAATAGCCTTAACTGATGACATTCCACCATTGTGATTTGTTTCTGCCCCACCCTAACTGATCAATGTACTTTGTAATCTCCCCACCCTTAAGAAGGTTCTTTATAATTCTCCCCAACCTTGAGAATGTACTTTGTGAGATCCACCCTCTGCCCCAAAACATTGCTCTTAACTGTACCGCCTATCCCAAAACCTGTAAGAACTAATGATAATCCACCACCCTTTGCTGACTCCTTTTCGGACTCAGCCCGCCTGCACCCAGGTGAAATAAACAGCCTTGTTGCTCACACAAAGCCTGTTTGGGGTCTCTTCAGGTGGACGCATGAAACAACCCCACGCCACTGGGCTCAGCCAGACTGAGCCAGTGTGAGGGGGGTGCAGCCTGCCAGACCTGGACTCTGGGAGTGGAGGGCTCTCACCCCACCTTCTGGTGCCTAGAAAGAGTTGCTCCTTCAGATGCAGCCCTGAGGACGTGCAGCACAAAAGGCGCCCTTTCTCCTGGATGGAAGGGGAACGCCTGGGGACAGCATGAAGTCCTGCAGCGCAACACCCTGAAAGCAGCCCAGATTTCATTCTCCCATAGTATCTTATTAAGGTGTCCTGGGTTCACACCTCTGCTGCTTCTAAGATGGATCCCATAGCCGCATGGAGAGACAAACAAGTATCAAATGCGAAGATGGTGGAAGGAGAACAACAGACTCCTTTTAGTTTCATTCAGAAGATAAAGTCATCTGGACGTGGTGGTTGATTAAAGTCACTAAATAAACATCAACATTTATTGACTGCTCCTGAGTGCCAGACTCTTCCTCAGAGTCTGAGGAAGAGGGGTAGTCTCCCCAAGTTTCTAGCCTGAGAAATTGATGGGAACAGGGAAGAACAGATGAGCGAGGCTAGGGGTGTGCAATGATGGGTCCTGCATGGGACAAGCTGAGTGTGTGGGGCGTTTCCCAGCGAGGGGCTCATTAGGTGGCTGCTATTCGGGTTAGCACTAGCGGGGACAGCAGGGAGCTAATGGGATCTGTTGGGAGCCCCAACAGACAGAGGTAACTGAAGTCATGGGAGTGAGCGAGCCCCAGAGAGGGGTGTAGAGTGAGGAGAGGACAACAGAGCCAAACGCCAAGGTCACTGGCTCTAAAGCACAGGAGCCACAGGGGAGTAGTTAGACAGGTAGGGAGAGAGTGTGTGACCTGGAAACCCAGAGAGAGTGCTTCAGGAAGCAGCAATGGCATGATGTCCTTGAGTAATAAGGGACCTGAGAAGTGTCTGTTACCTTAGCCACAAGGAGATTAGGAGAACACTTCTGCTCAATGGAGGAAGGCAAAAGGTTGACCAGTGTTCAAGAAAGGTGGAACCAGAGTTTAGGAGTGAGGGAGGGGCAAAGAGGGGTGTTGTTTGTTTTAATGGGAGAGACCCGAGGGGTTTAATTGCAGATGGGAAGGAACCAGAACCTGTGAGGGGAGGTTGCAGAAGAAGGATAAAAGAAGGGTGACTGAGTAGCTAGTCTAACATGTGGGCAAAAGTCATGTGGTTTGAGATAAGATGGAATTACTTACATGTCCAATAAGGGATTGATTAGGTTAAATAAATACCTAACAAGGTGAGATGTATTATAAAATGATGGTCCAACAATAAGTAACTAACTGGAACAAGCATATCTAATGATATAATTTTAAATATTTTCTTTTTTATGTTTTATCATTTTTTTTCTGTCACAAACTAATACATACTCATTTCAGGAAAAGTCAGAAAATACCATATGTAAAGAAAACCCAGAATTCCATGCCGGGGGCAGTGGCTCACACCTGTATCACCACCACATCTGCTATATTCTATTTGCTAAAATAGAATATTATATTCTAGAAGTGTGATTATTCTAGAATGTGCGATTATTCTATTAGCAAGTCACTAAGTCCAACCCAAACTCAAGGGGAGTGGAATTAAGTGCCATCTCCTGAAGGGAGGAGTATCAAATAAATGTTAGACATTTAAAAACTACCACAACATGAGGCAGGAGAACTGCTTGAACCTGGGAGGCAGACGTTGCAGTGACCCGAGATTGCGCCACTGCACTCCAGCCTGGGCGACAAGAGCAAGACTCTGTCTCAGAAAAAAAAGAAAAAAAGAAGAAAAAAAAAACTACCACAACAAAATATCTCTGAGAGAAAACATAAGATACTAATAAAATTTGGTTCCTATGAAGAATGAGAGCTGGGTGGCTGGGAGATGGGAAGAAGGGAGGATTTTACTTTGTACTCACTTTATCTTAAGGATTTCTGAGGCTGGGCAGGTGGCTCTTTTGGGAAGCTGATGCAGGCAGACAGCTTGAGCTCATAAGTTCAAGACCAGCCTGGACAACATGGCAAAACTCCATCTCTGCAAAAAATACAGAAATTAGCCAGGCATGGTGGTGCACGCCTGTAGTCCCAGTTACTCGGGAGGCTGAGGTGGGAGGATGGTTTGAGCCTGGGAGGCAGAGGTTGCAGTGAGCTGAGATCACGCCACTGCACTCCAGTCTGGGCAACAGAGCCAGACCTTGTCTCAAAAAAATTTTTAAATAGTGAATTTTTAACAATGTAAATACATTAACTATCTAGAAATAAGTAAATAAATTTTAAATGACTGTAGAATATTTTCTTTTCAAAAAATAAAATTGGCCAGGTGCAGTGGCTCACTCACGCCTGTAATCCCAGCACTTTGGGAGGCCTAGGTGGGTGTATCACCTGAGGTCAGGAGTTCGAGACCAGCCTGGCCAAGATGGTGAAACCCCGTCTCTATTAAAAATACAAAAATTAGCCAGGCGTGATGGCAGGCACCTGTAACCCCAGCTACTCAGGAGGCTGAGGCAGGAGAATCGCTTGAACTCAGGAGGCGGAGTTTGCAATCATGGAGATCATACCACTGCACTCCAGCCTGGGACAGAGCGAGACTCTGTCTCTAAACAAACAAACAAACAAACAAATAAATAAATAAATTTGTTATGCCATTCAGCTTGATTTTGGCCAAACTGGTTTCAGTCCAGCATAGTTGCTAAAATGAGACATCTGCGAGGGTAAGAATGGCTGGGATGGGAGCATAGAGGATGGGATTCATGTTAAGAGAGAGGAAAGAAGTTTTGGGGTACAAATTGACAATATTTCTTTTTTATGCCAACTATTTGTGAAGTGGGGGCTTTGTGGAGGAAGCGGCATTCATCTGAACCACAAAGGCTGGGTTGGATTTGGCCTCGCCGAGATGAGGGGTGCTAAGGGGTGATGGCACTCTTCAGCATGAGTTGAGATGAAGATGTGAGAATGAGAGGGTCACACCAGGGACAGCTGGAGGGTGGGGTGCCCATGGAAGGCAGGATGGGCAGGTTGGACCCCATGCATGGAGGGCCTTGAATGGCAAGTCTGGCATCAGGGCTTTCCCTGGAAGCAGTGAAGGCTTTTGATCAGAGTCATGTAATTAGAACAGTGCTCTAGTCCAGCAGTCCCCAAACTTTTGGCACCAGGGACCAGTGGAAGACAATTTTTCCACAGATGGAGGGGTAGGGGGGATGGTTTCAGGATGATTCCAGCATGTTACATTTATTGTGCACTTTATTTCTATTATTATTACATTGCAATATATAATGAAATAATTATACAACTCACCATAATGTAGAATCAGTGGGAGCCCTGAGCTTGTTTTCCTGCAACTAAACAGTCCCATCTGGGGGTGATGGGAGACAATGACAGATCATCAGGCATTAGATTCTCATAAGGAACTAGCAACCTAGATCCTTCGCATGCGCACTTCACAATAGGGTTTGCGCTCCTGTGAGAATCCAATGCCTCTTATCTGAGAGGAGGCAGAGCTTAGGTGGTGATGCTCACTGGCCAACCACTCACCTTCTGCTTCGTGGCCTTGTTCCTAACAGGCCACCAGACCCGTACCAGTCAGTAGCCTGGGGGTGGACTCCTGCTGTAGGAACATCAATCTGTGAGCTGAGTGAAGGTTGGATTTGGTAAGGTCTAAAGGCCAGACAACCTGTTATAAGACAATCTCAATGAGTAAGAGGGTGCAAGGGCATTGCCGCATGCACAGGCTCTAGACTGCTTGGGACCAAATCCTGAGTCCATCGTTACTGGCTGTGTTACCGAATCTTCACTATAAAGTGCTAATAGTACATTTCTTGTAAGTTTGTGTAAAATTTACAACTGGTTGGCAATTGTTAATAGTGCCTGGCACACAGAAAACGGTCAGTAAAATTTAGCCTGTATTGTTAAGAGCAGTCCAGCACTAGAGTGGTTGATTATGGGGAAAACTTTGGGAAGGAGAACTTTTCGTGACGAATTAGTGGTAGAAGGGTGGGACAATGTACATTTATGAACATGGGATGAGGGACACAAAGTCTTCCAGGTTCCTGGCAGCATAGTAGTTCCAAAAACAAAGCTCGGGCAGGCAGGTGAGGAACAGCTCTTGGGGGTAGCAACATGCTGAGTCAGCTTTGGGATGTTGGTCTCACAGCATGGGCAGGAAGTTGATCAGAACTTTAAAAAGATGATATTCGTTCTTACTCTCACACACACACACCACATTCAGACACATACACAGGCACACATACAATATCTTTAGAAAAATGCAAAGAAAAAATAATGGAGAGCTAGAAGACTGGGAAATGAACTTGCTCTTTTTTTATTTTAAAATAACTGGGGCTGGGTGCTGTGGCTCATGCCTGTAATCCTAGCACTTTGGGAGGCCAAGGCAGGTGGATTACCTGAGGTCAGGAGTTCAAGACCAACCTGGCCAACATGGTCAAACCCCGTCTCTACTAAAAATGCAAAAAAATTAGTTGGGCGTGGTGCTGCACGCCTGTAATCCCAGCTACTCAGGAGGTGAAGGCAGGCAAATCGCTTGAACAAGGAGGCAAGAATTTGTAGTGAGCCGGAGATCAGCGCCACTGCACTCCAGCCTGGGCGACCAGAGCAAGACTCTGTCTCAAAAATTAATACAAGCCGGGCGGCGGTGGCTCCACCTGGTAACCCCAGCACTGTTTGAGAGGCCAAGGGCAGGGGATCACGAGGTCAGGGATCGAGACATCCTGGGCTAACACGGTGAAACCCCGTCTCTACTAAACTGCAAAAAAATTAGCCAGGCGTGGCGGCGGCGGCGCCTGTGGTACCAGCTACTTGGGAGGCTGGGCAGGGAGAATGGCGAGACCTGGGAGGCGGAGCTTGCAGTGAGCCAGAGATCCACGCACTGCACTTCCAGCCTTGGGCGGACTGAGCGAGACCTCCGTCTCCAAAATAATAAATAAATTAAATAAATTAAATTAATTAATTAATTAAAATAAATAAAATAAAATAAATAACTGGGATTTTAAAGTGCCAGGATTACATGCATGAGCCACCATGCTCATCCAAAATGCTATTTTATAAAACCTGTACACCAATGTACATCTAGCAGCTTTATTTATAATAGCCCCCAACTGGAAACTACCCAATATTTGTCAACTGGTAATGAGTAAATCGACCATAGTACATACAGACAACGAAACGCTATTCAGCAATAAAAAGGAACGAACTATTGAGAAATGCAATAATATGAATGATTCTCAAATGCATTGAATCAATGCAGACTCAAAAGGCTTCACACTGTAGCACTGCACTTAGATAACATTTTTGAAAGAGGTGAAACTATAGGGAAGGAGAGCAGATGAGTGGTTGCCAGGGCTTAGGGGTGGAAGAGCAGTTGACTGAAATGAGACAGTAAAGGAAATTTGGAGGAAGGATGGAACTGTCTTATATCTCGATTTTGGTAGTGGCACAGGACTCTATGCATTTGTCAAAACTCATAACCCTATATACCAGGAAGAGTGAATATTACTGTGTTTAAATGTTAACGTTGCGGTTACTTCTCTGGTTCGTCTTTGTTTCCCACCCTTGCATTGTTTGTGTCAAATTAGGCAATTTCAAAAGAAGAAAAGTGGTCCTTTCCAAGGTATACTTTTAATATTCTGGAAGCTGTTTACAGGTTTCTAAACAGATAGCATCATGCCCTAATATTCAGAAGATGAGGAAGTTGAAGGTGCTGGCCTTGGGGCTCAATGATGGTGGAGAGAGGCCTGGCTCTGGGTGTGCATAACTTCCCCGAGTTAGGGGAAGGCTTTTGTGAAGGGGTGCGTTAAGGATGCTTTTCAGTGGGGCCAGAGAGGGAAGAAGGGAAATGGGAGGCTGCTGGGGAGAGGAAGCTGACCCGGGGATCCAGAGCTCTGCAGAGGAGGCAGCCTTGGCCGTGGGCAGGAGCTGTGCACCTGGAGGAGGTGCGGAGGGAAGGAAGGGGAAGTTAGGGTGACGTAGAGAGGGTGGAATGAGCCGTCCCTGGGTCTACAGGGCTCAGTTTGTCTCCTACCCCGCCCTATGGGGTCAGGGTAAGTGTAGGCCTGGCTTGCGGGCCAGTGATGGCAGAGATAGGCCTGGTTCCCAAGGGATGAGGGGGTGAGGGGAGTGGAGAGAATAAATCAGTGGGCAGCGGCCAGGCCGCAGGTCCCAGGGCTCAGGGCTCCGTCACCAGGGAGTGGGAGTTGGGAGTCGTGGCTTATCAGCTCCATCAGAGCCCGCCACACCCCACCTCCCCTACCCCCACCACCCCTCACCCCATCGGCTCCAGCCTACTGCTTGCCTAGGGGAGGGGGTAGAAACAGGCTCTCCACGGTTTCATTCATTTCTGCAGTTAATTGACCCCTAAAGCACTTTCCAATGCCATGCCACCTCCATAGAGGGTGGAATCAGAAGGCAAAGTAGTCTAATGACAGTTGGTTATTACTTACTGCTGGCTCTAAGGCTCTGAGTGTGGGGCTCTGCATGTACTGGCTCACTTTGTTTACAACTCCTTGAGGGAAGGAGGTATTATTATCTATGTCCATTTTACAGATGAGGAAATAGACACAGAGAGGTTAAGGAACTTGCCCAAGGCCACACAACTAGTAGTGAGGACTTGGGTTTTGGACCTGGGTGAGATTATCTTCCATTCTTAACTGGGCTACACTGGTAGAGAAGGTCTGGGTCTCTCATCCAAAGTTCTTTCGGTTCTTTTTTTCCTATTTGGGAGCCATCCGTAATGCTTTCCAGTTCAGCAGCGCCATAGAGGTGGGGGTGGGAGGTAGGCAATGGTTCAATTCTGGTTTCTAAGTGGTTTAAAAGAAAAGCCTCTGGGCTGGAGCCTGGATTGGTGGGAAATGCAGCCAGCACTGCCATCCAGTGGTCATGTCCTGAAGGACCACTCTCCCCACTCCTTCAGGGACTTGCTGAAAAGACTTGAGGGATCCCCTCCTGACCCGTTGGGTCCCTGAGAGCTTGATGGTCAAACCTTTCCCAAGAGGGCCCAGAGCCCCATCAGTTGAGGCAGTTTCTCCAAACTGCAGTCTGGAACCCATTAATGCTCATGAAATCTATTTAGAAGGTCACAACCAATATTTTTAGGCCGGGCGCGGTGGCTCAAACCTGTAATCCCCGCACTTTGGGAGGCCGAAGCGGGCAGATCACTTGAGGCCAGGAGTTCGAGATCAGCCTGGCCAGCATGGTGAAACCCCATCTCTACTAAAAATACAAAGATTAGTTGGGCATGGTGGTACGTGCCTGTAATCCCAGCTACTTGGGAGGCTGAGGTGGGAGAATCGCTTGAACCTGGGAAGTGGAGGTTGCAGTGAACTGAGATTGTACCACTGCATTCTAGCCCGGATGGCAGAGTGAGACCCTGCCTCAAAAAAATAAAATAAAGTCACAACCAGTATTTATTTATTTATTTATTTTTTGAGTCGGAGTCTTGTTCTTGTGGCCCAGGCTGGAGTGCAATGGTGGCATGATCTCAGCTCACTGCAACCTCTGTGTCCTGGGTTCACATGATTCTTCCGCCTCAGCCTCCTGAGTAGCTGGGATTGTAGGTGTCCGCCACCACACCTGGCTAATTTTGTTTTGTATTTTTAGTACAGACGTGGTTTCACCATGTTGGCCAGGCTGGTCTCAAACTCCTGACCTCAGGTGATCTGCCCACTTCTGCCCCCCAAAGCGCTGGGATTACAGGCATGAGCCACCGCACCTGGCCACAACCAGTATTTTAAAAGGGAAAATCAGAAAAGAATAGAAAATACCAGGGTGCATGATGTATACTAAATGCAAGCATTATTTACTGGAAAGTCTGTTTCAAATACATAAGTACAAGTATACATGTGTATACTGGGATCTGATGAAAATCTATTTCTTACTGTGATTTGAGGCCAAAAGATAGAAAATATTGATTCAACAATCTAAAATCCCTAGGGTTAAGAATGAATTTTCTTCATTTTGTCCTAACTCGCACATGCCCCCCTGTGCCATTTTTTAAGAGCATAGTTGTTTCTTTTTTTCCTTTCATATTTCTCACTATATTGGTTTGTTTTTGTTTTTGAGACGGAGTCTTAACTCTGTCATCCAGACTGGAGTGCAGTGGCACAATCTCGGCTAACTGCAACCTCCGCCTCCCAGGTTCAAGCGATTCTTCCGCCTCAGCCTCCCAAGTAGCTGGGATTTCAGGCACCCACCATCATGCCTGGCTGATTTTTGTATTTTTGTATGGACGGGGTTTCACCATGTTGGCCAGGCTGGCCTTGAACTCCTGATCTCAGGTGATCCGCCTGCCTCAGCCTCGCAAAGTGCTGGGATTACAAGTGTGAGCCACCACGCCTGGCCTCTATTGCTGTTTTAATTGTAGGAGTGATATAATAACACATTCTTGTAAGAATCAGGCATTTCAGGGGTGCAGAGAATAAAATAAGAGCACTAGCCTTCTCCCCACTCCATTTTAAGGCACAGAGGTCACCCCTTGGAATAGTTTGGTGTCCCTAGTTCCAGTCCTCCTTCCATAGGTAGACAAGTATATGCATAGATGTGCACATTATTTTTACTTAAATTAAACTGCATGTACTGGTATCTGCATTTTTTCACTTTATAGTATCTTACAGATCTTTTCCTATCTATACAGGAAAAGGTATCTTGTTCTTTTTAAGGGCTGAGTGATATTCCACAGGATGAATGTATTTAGCCTCTCCCCTCAGGGTTCCTTACCTGTCTGGTTAGGAGAGCAGCTCAGCTCTGTAAGTCCTCATAACTCAAGACCACCATTAGGAAGAAACCTGTGTCCCTTCCTTTCCCCTTCCTTGAAGGAACAAGAACCCTGCTGTGGGGTATGGGAAGAATAGGGGGAGAGGACTTGAAGGACTAAATATTCAATAGAAAGGCTCCAGAAGGTTCTAATGCCACTTCCTGTGAGTCTTGGCCTCCCCTCAGCCTCCTGTCTAAACACCCCTTCTTACCTTCCCTCTCAGGTGCATTTATCTCCCTCATCCTGTACAGAAGCATCAGGGGTACTCCGTGCAGAGGCAACAGGGCAGCCTACCCTAGGCTCCTTGTGTCAGCAGCAGCCCTGGCCTGGCATGAGGAAGCCTCCAGGACTGGAAGGCGAGAGGCGAGGATGCTTAGCAGCACTTGGAGTTAATTATTTAATTGGGTGAAACACCCATTAGGGAGGATTCTCACTTCCCAGACAGCCTGTGAGTAAACATGTCGAGAAGAGAAGAGTGAGGTGTTGGCGAAAGCTGCCATTCACCCTGGCTCCTCCCCTGCCCCCCTATTCCCCAGCTGGGGAAAGGGACCCCGAAGGATTTTACTCAGATGTTTCTTCAGGCTGGGCCAGGACAAAATGGCCAGGAAGGCCGCAGGGGAGACAGACTGTGTCCACAAGGAAGGAAGACGTGGCTCAAGGCCCTGAGCTCCACTTGTAGCAGATAGGAGGAACCACACTGTCAGGAAAACCCAGCTCACCAGGTAGCTCACAAGAGAGGTGATTTCATTTGAGAACCCAGTTACGACAGTGTTGGAAAAGCCGAAAACAGGGGAGGGTGAGGCAACTCGAAGATTAGCAATTTCAGGAAGCGGCTACTACCCATAGATCTAGACAGTCAGAGCAGGGAGATAGTATTTACATGACTCCAGGAGTTGGCGTGCCAGGGCAGAGCTTTAACTGTGGAGGGGCCAATGGCTGGGAGCTGGAAGGCTGTGGTGCGGGTGTTGCCTGGCAGAAACTGGCTCCACAAAATAGATGCCACTGGAAGCAGAGAGAGGACAGGAAATACTCTGGCATTCCCCTTATCTCACCCTCCAGTTTATCAGTGTATTGCATTGGTTGAACCCAACAAGAAACCAGCGGACAAGGCACTGTGCATGTGGACAAGGGAAATGTAATTTGCAGGAGTCAGCTTCCTGCATACAGGACAAAGCAGGGCAAGGGAAGGGAATGAACGATGCACAAAGAGGCAAATGTCCAGCATGTGCTCGGGCAGCTCAGAGGCCAGCCATGGTGCCAGGTCAGCTGGTATGGGGCATGAGGATTTCTTAGGGAGAGGGAGACCTACGCTAGGTACTGTGCTGTAGGGGTGCAGGAGAAAGAGATGGCTTAGTTTATTCCTGTGCCTGTCAGGATTTATGTAGAAAGCCCCTCTGAGCTTTTTTAACCAAAGAGAGATTTTTTTTTGAGACAGGCTAGAGTGCAGTGGCATGATCATAGCTCACTGCAACCTCAGTCTCCTGGGCTCAAGCCATCCTCCCACCTCAGCCTCCCAAGAAGCTGGGACTACAGGCACGTACCACCACGCCCAGCTGATTTTTACATTTTCTGTAGAGATGGGGTCTCACTATGTTGCCTAGGCTGGCCTCAAACCCCTGGGCTCAAGCAATCCTCCTGCCTCGGCCTCCCTAAGTGCTGGATCACAGATATAAGCCACTACTCTCAGCCGCTTTCTTATCTATGAAACAGAATTAAGAGCTCTGTAATAATAACAAATAATAAGAAGTAAATAATAGAAGCATTATTTACAACAGCCAAGAGGTGGAAACGACCCGAATGTCTATCAACAGAGAAAAGAACAAAACATGATATATCAAAACAAAAAACATGATATATCCTCACAATGAAATATTATGCAGCCTTAAAAAGGAAGGAAATAAGAATAACACGCTGCAACATGAACCTTGAGGACATTATGCTAAGTGAAATAGGCCAGATACCAAAGGACAAGTGTCATATGGTTCTTAGATGAGGTACCTAGAACATCGAATCCATAGGGACAGAAAACAGAATGCTGGTGGCCAGAGGCTGGGAGGACATGAGAATGGGGAGTTAATGTCTCATAGGTACAAAGTTTCCATGTGGAAGATAAAGTTCTGGAGACTGATGGTGGTGATGGTCGCACAACGATGTGAATATATTTAATTACACTGAACTCTACATTTAAAATGACTAAGGTGGTACATTTTATGTTATGTCTCTTTTACCATAACAAAAAAAAAATTTAAAAAATCTAAAGGCTAAAACAAAAACCAGAGAGAGAACAGCATCTGCTTTACAGGTTTTTATTGAGCAATTATTCTCAGCAGTCACTAGGTTGAGTATCTTCAATGCATGACCTTATTTAGTCTTCATGACAACTTTTTGAGAAGGAATAGAATGTTGACAAAATTTGGATTTTTTTTTTTTTTTT
>NW_016803341.1:554144-581663 GCF_001698545.2 Rhinopithecus bieti | reverse complement strand
AAAGGAAGGAAGGGAAGGCACAGGAAGGAAAGAAGGAAGGAAGGAAGGAAGGAAGGAAGGAAGGGAAGGCACAGGAAGGAAAGAAGGAAGGAAGGAAGGAAGGAAGGAAGGAAGGAAAGCAGGCCAGAATCAAGCCATTACTGAAACCAAAACAACAGCTTTTGCCTCTTGACACCCAGAAGCTAGAAGATGGACAATGGGAATCTGGTGCAGAAAAAGGTAATCGTGTTTCTACTATCTTGCTAGCCATTAGAAATCCAGGGCAGGAAAGAGTCTCATGTCCACCTTCTGAGCTTCAGGAGTCTAACTGATCAGTATCACCCAATTCACTTCCAGAAGCCTAGCTGCAAGGGAATCTGGGAGATGCAGCTCTTAATTTTCCAGCCTCTCCAGACAAAAGGAGGGTGGCATGGGAGGCTGAGGGAGGCTGTCCTAAGTGCCCACCACACCACTCTTGGGAAATTGCTATCAGGTGGAGGAAACAGTGTAAGAATGCAGGCTACACCTTGTGACCAGGACTCCAAAGGCTGCGGAAGTTCTAGGAGAGCAGCTATTCCAACTGGCTGTGGCATTCTGAAGCTTCCCAGAGGCTTCCCAGAGTGCAAGCTAACAGGTATGCACATTCAGGTGGGCCAGTCCCGGGTCAGGGCTTTACTTGTACCAGCTTGATTGGTCTTCTCACTCACCTCACAAGACAGGCCCCACTACAATCCCATTTACCCACAGGGAAACTAAAGCTCAAGGAGGTGAAATCACCCACCCAAGAGCACATCCGATAAAAGGCAGAGCAGTGTTCTTTGGCTGGGAGTGAAGAGATGGGTGGAAACAGAGGAGATAGGAGGCAGGAGGGGGCTGAAGACCCTCCAGGTGAGGGCCCAGCATGAGCAGAGGCAGTGGGAGGATGAGAGTGGTGAACAGGGCACTCGATGAGCAGGAGGTCTGGTGGGGAGTGGGCAAGCTGAAGAACAGGGCAGACAAGGTGGGAGGCCATGCTCAGGCGGGGAATTCCTGCTACACACACCGTAAAGGGTGGTAAGGGGGCCCCGAGGGAAGGGCAGCTGCAAGGGGCTTGACCCAGGCAGGAGCTCATGGGGACAGGGCAGGGACTGGGAGGCCACACTTCTGAGGGAAAAAGCAGGGCCAGGACCCAAGCAGGAGGTTGAGGCCAGGTAAGCACCGTAACAGCAGGGAGCCTCGCCCAAGTGGGAGCTGTTCTTTCCACCACCAAGTACACATTCATCTCTAGGCTGAAGGATGGGTACCTCCAAGGGGAAACCACCATGCTGACAGCTGTTCAGGCACTGGGGCTCCTGCCTATGGCACCCACAACCCCAGCGGCTAGCCCTAGTCAGCTGGGACCCTTCCCAGGGTCTCAGAAACCTCTCTCTTCACTTGAGAAGGGCTTCAATCCTCCTTCAGAAGGCCTCATTATGTTACCTCCAACAGGCTTCAAGGCTGCCCCTTAGCTGCTGGAGCCAGGTCAGCTGCATGGGTGTGTGGCCTGTGCAGTTGCCTGAGCCCCGAGCTCAGAAGTTCCCCTGCTTGGTGTCATAATGTTCTGCCACAACTATCTTGAAATTCTCAATGATTTTTGGGCAAGTTCCCCTGCATTTCATTTTGCACTGGGTCCTGCAAATTATGCAGTGAGTCCTGCCTGGGACAAAGGATAATTTAAGAAAGTTTTCCATGACTCCTAGGGACAGGGGGCGCTCCACATGGACCTTTCATGGAGGGTGGATTGAAGGACATGAAAGACATTTCTTGTCCTTCCACCCCCGCTTCTCTGAGCCCCACATACATCCGGCATGTTCCTTTATAAACCTGCCATTCTCCAGCTCCTGCACCCAAGCCTGTTCTAAGGCCTGAGAAGCAGCGTGTGTGTCATCTGTTTAGTGCACGTTGACCATGCACACAGTAGGGGCTCCATGGGGCATGCTGACCCCAACCCGAAGGCCAGTCTGGGTGGAAAGACTGATGGCCTCCGCAAGGGTCCCCTTCTGCAGCCTGGGCAGGAATGGAGGAGAGGAGAGAAGGGAGGGAGACTGTGCCTGTGTGTGTGTGTGTGTGTGTGTGTGTGTGTGTGTGTGTGTGTGTGTGACTGAGGAAGGGAGGGGGCGCATAAAACAGAAACAAATAAAGAGTTCAAATGTGAAACGATTAAAAAAATAAATCGAAGGGAGTGAGATAAGGCAGTGGAGCCTCTGCTCCCTAGTTAACATTCATTGGATTGAATAATCAGGCTTCATTATCTCAAATTGTCTGCATATTTGCCCTCAAAATGCTAATTTATAGTTGGCTGGGAGCAGTCTCGGCCTATTTTGACTAAAATATTATTTCACTTTATTGAGCATTGTTTTTAGCTGTCGGGCATCTTGGTTTGCGAGGGGAAGGAGGGGAAGAAATAGAGGGAGAGAGGAAAACATTTTCTATCAAAGCTCTGCCCCGCTCAAGTCAGATTATGGGCTCCCTGTTTTGCGTAGAAATGGCATTTCTAAGCCTCCAAGTAAAATTAGAGTCTTTATCATTTTCTTTTAGGGGATAGACGGTTTATCATTAATCTCAGAGAAGGAAATAGGAGAAATAATTTTTTTTTGTTTTACCGAAAGGGTGAAAATCTTGCTCATCACTTCCCCTCCCTCCTGGGTGTGGAGGCATCAGCTACCTCCTCCTCCTCCACTTTCTCTGTGACCTGTAAAGGCTGGAATTCTCTGCCTTTTGCCCTTGTCTGTCCTCCAGACCCCAGTGACCAAAAAAAAAAGGTCCTTTGCTACTTGCATCAGCTCTGGAGTTTTGGCTGAGTTTCCCAGAATCTCAGCCCTGGGAATCTAAAGATGTGGGCTCCTATTTTTTTTTCTTTTTAAGAGATGGGGGTCTCACTATGTTGCCTAGGCTGATGTTGAACTCCTGATCTCAAGCGATCCTCTTGTCTCAGCCTCCCAAAGTGCTGGGATTACAGGTGTGAGTCACCATGCCCAGCCAGGCTCCTAATTTGATTAGTTAAGAAAGACATTGAGTTAAGAAAGACACAGCCCTCCTTGGAGTTAAAGTCCACAGTAACCAAGCATCTTTGTTCACACCTGAGCATGGTGTTTCAGAGAGTAATGTGTCGGCCCTGAGCTGGGTTTTTGGTCTGACGATGGACCACACTGAGTCGTCCACACCCTCTACCCCCCACCCAGCTTCCCTTGGGAATGGGGACAGGAGCTGGTGAAAGGCCAGCCTGGGTCAGTCCTAATCAAAGGTAAAAGAGACTTAAATTCATTTTATTCCAGCCCTCTTAGTCAGGTGACAAAACTGAGGCCAGAAAGTAGTAGTTGGAGGTTACAAATCTAGCTAGTAGGTTGCTGCTACTACTCGGGAGCTTCTCTCCTCTCCTCTTTCAAGCTTCTTTCTGAACACTCTTTCTGGTCTACCCACCCTCTTCTGTTTTGTCTTATCTTCTTGGTCATCGTTATAGTCCTGCTGTAACTGATGAGTGCCCATTCTAGCACTCTGTGGAGCAGGCAGATTGTGGCTTACTGGTGTCAACTGCCCTGACTTTGCTGTCAAGACCAGTCCAGGACCCAGGAGACAGGATGCCCAGCCAACAGGCCTCCAGCTATCCTGCTGCATAGCCAGTCCCTTCTGGTCAAGCCTTCTCTCTCCTCCAAGTCGTGGGACCATGTCTCCTTCTCAGCCCCCCAGTCCTCTGCCAGCCCCAGATGTAGTAGAAGATCACAGGTTCCCAGGCCAATATCCAGGGTCACCATGTACAGTTGGGCCCCTGTAAGAGGGCACCCGGCCAGGGGGGCAACAGGACTGAGGTCCAGCTCCTGTTCCCCTCACCAAGTCCTGTGCCCTGGCATGGAGCTGCCACTGCCCAGCAGGGTGCCATATGGAGTAGCCTGGCCAGCTCACTTCTTTCCCCACCTACCCCAACCATCTGAGCTCAGCCTTCCCCAGGGCTCCTCTCCTTCTGANCCCCAGATGTAGTAGAAGATCACAGGTTCCCAGGCCAATATCCAGGGTCACCATGTACAGTTGGGCCCCTGTAAGAGGGCACCCGGCCAGGGGGGCAACAGGACTGAGGTCCAGCTCCTGTTCCCCTCACCAAGTCCTGTGCCCTGGCATGGAGCTGCCACTGCCCAGCAGGGTGCCATATGGAGTAGCCTGGCCAGCTCACTTCTTTCCCCCACCTACCCCAACCATCTGAGCTCAGCCTTCCCCCAGGGCTCCTCTCCTTCTGAACTGTCCTGAGCCTGAATATGTTGTCTGGATTGAGACCCAGACTTGACATGTCCATCCTTATCCCCTGCCTGGGATCTGTGTTGTGCATGCAGCTTTGCCATCTGTATTCAACAGGATTGGAGGCTTCCAGGCACTGGCCTTTGTCTACCTATTGTAGCCAGCATCTGTCCCTGCCTGGGTCTCCATGCCCCCGGGTATAGCAATTACTGTGGTCCCTCAGCTTCCTGACATCCTGAGACAGTGGACTTCCCAGACCTTCCCTACTTGCCTCTAAGGGGCAGCCTCTGCCAGCACAGAGTCACTGGTAGGGGGATTTCACCAGGAATTTTATGGCATTATGATGCAGCCTGCAGGCACCCCAACCCCATACATGCACACAGAGCAGACGTTGCATGCATACGTCGCAGCCACCACCACAAACACTCTGCAGACATGCCCCACAGATACCACTTACCCTCACCCTTAGCAAACACTACAAAAATACAGACACAGCCCAGGAGAAAATACATACACACCAACACTCAGCAGACACACACACCCGCCAACACCTCCATAAACCTACACTCATATCCAACAGAATTCACACACCACTCACATGCACACAATTCCCACACATATTCGAATATAGCAGACACCACACACACACACACACACACCCCAACAGATATCATGCACACTCCCGCCCACTCACATGTGCACTGTCACATTCATTGGAGTTGGGGCCGTGAGAAGGGCTGAGAAACCTCTGCCAGCCCATACCTACAAAATAGTGAGTTAGAGAGTATTGCGTCTTCATAATTTTTTTTTTTTTTATTTGAGATGGAGTCTTGCTCTGTCGCCCACACTGGAGTGCAGTGGCATGATCTCGGCTCACTGCAAGCTCCGCCTCCCGGGTTCATGCCATTCTCCTGCCTCAGCCTCCCGAGTAACTGGGACTACAGGCGCCCACCACCACGCCCGGCTAATTTCTTGTATTTTTTTTTAATAGAGACGGGGTTTCACCGTGTTAGCCAGGGTGGTCTCGATCTCCTGACCTCATGATCCTCCTGCCTCGACCTCCCAAAGTGCTGGGATTACAGGCATGAGCCAAAAAAAAATTTTTTTTTTGACAGACTCTTGCTCTGTCTCCCAGGCTGGAGTACAGTGGCATGATCTCAGCTCACTGCAACCTCCGCTTCCCGGGTTCAAGTGATTATCCTGCCTCAGCCTCCCGAGTAGCTGGGATTACAGGCACCCACCACCACAACCAGCCAATTTTGGTATTTTTAGTAGAGATGGAGTTTCGCCAACATGGCCAGGCTGGTCTCAAATGCCTGACCTCAGGTGATCCGCCGGCCTTGGACTCCCAAAGTGCTGAGATTACAAGCGTGAGCCACCGCACCTGGCCTAATTCTTGTATTTTGGGTGGAGTCGGGGTTTCACCATATTGGCCAGGCTGGTCACGAACTCCTGACCTCAAGTGATCTGCCCGCCTCAGCCTCCCAAAGTGCTGGGATTACAGGTGTAAGCTACTGTGCCTGGCCGAATCTTCATAATTGCCTGATGCAATTACCCAGTATGAGGAGATCTCATAGTCCATGTACAAAGGGAGGCTTCTAGGACCCAGAACCTTGACTTCCACCCAGCTCTGTCACTGTAGAGACACATGACCTGGATCACCCTCTCCTCAACAAGAAATAGGCGTCAGGAGGACTTGTCTGACCAGTCTTCAGAGGTGGGTGAGAGGGCCTTGGGGTTCCTAATACAGGGCAGATAAGGAGTTCCAGGACAGGCTTGGTCCCTGCCCTCAGGGAGCTCAGCATTTGGCTGGAAAGAGAAACAGGACTTAGAACCTAGAAGACGTGAGAGCAAGCACACACCAATTGTGCAAACTCACGCTCAGGTCAGGGGCCTCAGTAAAGGGGCTTGAGGTAAAGCAAGCAACCCAGAAGTGCCCACTGGAGCCAGCCATGTCTAGGGGAAAGAATTCAGGCAGGCCCCAGGGAGAAGATTTTGGGAAACACAAGGTATTTACTCACTCCTCAGATATTATTCAGCACTCCATGTCTGAATAGAACCTAGCTTTGTGTCTGAATAACACAAGTACTGCTCTTGGCAGAAGGCATGAGGTCCCTGCCTCCTGCTGTTCCACCTAAGATATAGTCAGTACTGACCAAGTGAGTAGTGAGGAAGACAGTGAGGTGATGGGGGGACTCTGAGGCAAATCAACAGGTTATGGGAGTGACTGGAGCTATCTGAGGCCAGGGACAGCTCTCAGGCAAGATGGGGGCAGGCCATGGATAAGAGTGAGGGGAGGAGGCACTCCCTCTGGCGCTAGCCCTGCATTTACAGGGCCTTGAGAGGGAGTGCCTCCTTAAGACATGTGCCTCAGTGGAACATCACTTGCCTCACCCTAGTCCAGCCCTGTTCAAGGGTACACAAGGGGGGGTCACTGAGGCATGAAGTTCTTGTTTGCTATGGTTTCCTCTCAGCCAGAAGCCTGATTTCTCTCCTGCATCTCTGCTGTTGTGTTCTACATTGGCCCAGCTTCTGCCCCCAACCCCAGTGTTTGTTTCCAGGTCTCAGGGTGTCAGAGGAGGCTCCTGCTCACTGGACCCCAGAGGGCCACAGCAGCAAGCCTTGCCCCTGCACAGGGAAGTCAGGCTTTGAACGGTGGGCCTAGACTCAGGGAGGTCGACTCAGTAGGCAAACGCTCAGTTTTCCTGGCCTGGGGTGGCTATTCTGGGAGGGGGAAAGGATATGAGCTCAGGCCCCGATGGGAAAGTGAAAGGTGGGAGGGAAGAAACAAAACTCACCCCAGATGGCAACTGGGTCTTGTCCCTGTGAAGCTATCACCCAGTCATCAGTGAGTTTGCCCCGAAAGGCTCCACAGAACCCTATTTCTCTCCTCATCTGCACTGACCTCTATCTTGCAGAATGAACCATGTCTATTTCCCAGCTTGAAGCACTTGGCATTCCACCCCTGTGAGGCCCAGGTTCCTCTGGGCAGACCACAGGAAGCAGGCTTAGGCCACTGCATAAGTACGGGGTCTTGAGGGTGATTTGGGTTTGGGTGGTTGGGGATCTCCTAACCCTGGCTCCACAGTGAGCTGTCAGTGGTGTCAAGCCCAGCTGCGCTCACGGGCCCTCTGCACTGTCTCCTTCACCGGCACAGCGGGGTCTGGGGTCCCGCCTTCTCTGCCTGGGGCATGCATGGCCTGGGCTCCATTGCAAGTTTTTGGACGTCCCCTTTTTCCCCCACCCCATCTTTTCCTGGGCGATCTCGCTGCCCTTTCCAGGAGCACGCTCATGCTCTTAGCCCGGAAGGACCCCGCGGGGGTCCTGACAGCCCTCGGGGCCCAGGATTGTGAGCACTGGGGATTGTGGCGGTCCCTCGGGAGCTGGGTTGAGCCGGCAGCTCCCGCGCTAATCAATGGGCCGCAGCCGGCGGGAGGGGCCCGGCGAGGGGATTAGGAGCCGAGAAGGGCAATTACCCGGGTGGGCCGCGCCCCCGCTCGCTTTCGCCGCGCCGCTCAAATGCGGCATTTCGGATGCAGCGCCGCGCTCAGCCTGTTTGCTTGCAGAGCCGGGGCCCAGGGGCAGGAAGCCAACTAGCAAGTGTATCGGAGATTAGGGCCCGCGGCGGCGGGGGCGGGGGCGGGCGCTGGGCAAACACGCGGCGGCCGCCTCAATCCCCAGTGCTCGATTCAGCCCGCGGCGGCGCCTGCCCCGCCGTGACTCGGTGGTGGGGGAAGGGGACGGCCCCGGCCCCAAGCGCCCGGGAGCCCTCGGCGCCCGCCCGGGGGGAGACTCGGGGAGGCAGGCACCGGATGGGGAGCGACGGGTTTTTCCTTCGGCAGAGGCCACCCGGGCACGGTCTCCTTTTGCTCCATCGTCAGGCACACCTCGCCGCGCCGTCGTTAGGCCTGGCTCTAACCCTTCCGTCTCCCGCACCCTTAGTTCCCCATCTGCCTAGTGGGGCGAGGGAAAGGGGAACGGGTTGGGGAAGGTAAGGAAAAGACCCAAAGGCGGAGGTGTGAAGACTGGAGAGTGGCGGGGGGGCCCACCCGGTGCGCACTTGGGGGTCAGAGCCAGCGACCGCAGGGCTGAGTCCTCAGCTGGTCCGGGAAGCGAGCCTTCGGCAGGCGTCCAACAGCCCCAGGGTACGAGTCCAAGTCTTAAACCAGATCTCAGGGCCCCCAGAGGTCGGAAGGACAGCCTAGAACTCCAGAAACCAGCTCCTCTCCTGGCTGCACCCCCAGCTAGAGTTCCTCTGGCCCTGCCCCTGCCCTCCCGCCCCCCAAATCCCAGCTCCTTCCCGTTTCCCAGGCAGACTGCTCATTCCTACAAAGGAGAAGGCTTTGCCTGGGCTTCTCCAAATTCTGCCCACCTATCAAGGCACAGTTAGCTCCCAGTTTCTTCCTCCAGGAAGCTCTCTAGTTCTCCAGCTCAGAGGGCTGTGAGCAAATTTAGCATCTGATTCCATCCCAGGGTCCCTCTGTGAAGGTCTTTAGCCTCCTCCCTTTTCCTTCAAAGAAAGGCGGTATGTTCAGTTTGGGCTGGCAGGTTTGGTCTAGGATCCCCCATCCCTTAGAAAGGCGTAGGGGCTTGAAAGGGCAGTAGGCTGGTCCCTGGGGCGCCTGTGCCCAAGCGGGCCCCCTTCTCTCTGGAGTGACGCACGGACTTCCCACTGATGCCTCACTCTGGCTCCTGGGACACCCCCAACCCAGCCCCTGGGAGGCGAAGACGCTTTGTAACCAGCCTTCTTCTTGGAAGGTTATGAAGCCCTATGCTATCGGTGCTTCCGAACTGACCAAGCCACTTCCCTGCGCTATGCCTTCTCTTCTTCACCCTCCCCTAAATTCCGTAGTGAGCTGCTGCGACTTCCAGAAGTGACCGGCTCTTCCTCCTGGGAGGAGGAGCGGGGAATGCTTATTTCTTCCCCATGGTTAGGAAGCAGTGACTCCACCAGCCTGAGCGCAGCGGTCGTCAGCGGTCGACACAGTGTCCCTGTTCCCCCTCCCCACGCATTCTTTACCAACCTCGGGGCACAGCGCGCCCCCCTCCTCCCCCGCTCCAGCTTCATTTCCTGTAGCTTCGAAGCTCCTGTGTAAGGAGTTAGGATCATCTTGGCGTACAGATCCCTTCGAAGCACAGATCCCTCCTCTCCTTCCCAGCACAGCCCTTTCCCGCCGGCTCTCCCATTCTGGAGACCCGCGGGCTGCGTCGCAGCCCGCTTCGGGGAGGTCGGAAGCCAGCATCGTACAGTCTGCGTGCGCCCCCTGCTGCCCGCTGCGAGAAATGACGGCCTCCGTCGGCCAGGCCCTTCAGCTTCTCGGTTCCGGGCGCCCCCCACCGCTCACATCCCCGCGCGTTCTCGCGTCCTGGCTGGGACAGCGCCCAGGAGGTGCAGGCACTTACAAAACAAAATGCTGTCTCCATCAGTGGGCTCAGTACCACCTGACACTATCACCCCACTTTTCAGGGGACCTCAGTGACGTTCGTGCATCAAGCAGCAGGACTGGAGCCCAGGTTTCCCGACAGCAAGTCCAACTTTTACAAACCATTAATGAAAGGCTTAAATTCTCCAGGGCACTGTATGCCTCGTACAGCTCTGTGGAGACTGAGAAAATGGGGTTCTGGCATCCAGGAACCTGGACCCCCAAAACAGGCACAGGCCTAGCTCTGTGCTGGGCAGCGCTGTGAGTCACCCGTCCCTGGGTAGAGTATACACAGGCAGTAGGCACTGACAGGTTCCATCCCAGCACCAAGCCCAGGAATGTCCCTGGTCAACTGCAGAGCACCAACCCGAGAAGTTCCAGAAGCATCCCTTCCTCCAGGGCTGCGGCTGTAAAAGGGGAGCTGAGGCAGTGCGTTCGCTGGGGAAGGAGGGACAATGCAAGGTCAGGGCCAGAGGAGCCTGGAGGGATGAGAGGGTGCCCTCCTTCTGCCACTTACTAGCTGCGTGACCTGGACTAGTTGTGTTACTCCTCTTTCTGAGCCTTGTGTTTCTTATATTTACGAAGGTTGGTGATCTTCCGGCAGGGTCAGTGGCTCCTGCCAGTAATCCTAGCACGTTGGAAGGCCAGGGAGGGCTGACTGCTTGAGCCCAGGAGTTTGAGATCAGCCTGGGCAACATGGCGAAACCCTGTCTCTCAAAAAAAAAAAAAAAAAAAAAAAAAAAAGTTAGCCCGGCATCGTGATGCATCTTGTAGTCCCGGGTACTCGAGAGGCTGAGGTGGGAGAATCGCTAGAGTATGGCTTGACCAGGAGGTCAAGGCTGCAGTGAGCCACGTGATCACACCACAGAACTCCAGCCTGGGTTGACAGTGAGATCCTGTCTCAAAAAAAAGGGGGGGGGGGGGATTTTCATAGGTTGTGGCGAGGATTAAGGGCTACAATTTTGCAATATCTAGCATATAGCAGATGCTCCATAAGTGGTCTCTGAAGTAGCCCTTAGCTCCTTCAGGGATCTCCAATCGACTCCCAGAACTGCCTGCGTGTGGCAGTCAGCCCAAAGCAGCAGGTGCTATCCTTCATAGCACTGTTAACCAAAAACTGGACGCAACCAAATATCCACTAACAGTATAACTGAATAAACAAATTGTAATGTATTCATCTTTGAAATACTGTATAGCAATGAAAATTAATAAACTAGGATTATATACATAAAATTTGCAAACAGTCTGAGTGAAAGAGGCAAGCTGAAGCATTAGTATGGTATGATACTACATATATGAAGTTTTTTCTTTTTTAAATTTATGTTTTTAATTTTAATAAAAACATTTTTTGAGACAGGGTCTCACTATGTTCCCCAAGCTGGTGTCAAACTCCTGGGCTCAAGCAATCCTCCTGCTTTGGCCTCCCGAAGTGCTGGCATTACAGGCATAAGCCACCATGCCTGGCCCCATTTATGAAGTTTAAAAGCATACAAAACACTTCTATATGCTACTTATGGGTCAATAAATATGGAGAAATTGTATGAGTCCATGAGTGGAAATAATACCAAATTAGATTTGGAGGTGATTCCAGCAAATAGGACTGGAGAGAGGTACAAAAGGCCCCATATGTGTCTGCAATGTGCTTTTGCTTAAGAAAACAAAAACAAAAACAAAACTCATGTAAAAGTGGCAAAACCTACAGTCGAGAAAGATGACTGGTGTGTTCTTGAGTACTTATATTTTTATCTATAACTTTCTTGGTGTTTGAAATATTTTATTATGGTTTAAAAAAAAAGAAGAAAGGAGAGGAAAACCATTGGTCACTGATAGTAATAGACCCTCTGCTTTTGGCAACTCAGCCCACTCATCTCCCTGCTTGGCCAATTCTCCTCCATCTCTGAGCTCATCCATTCATTTTTCTTTTCAAACTAGAACCCACATGCAGATGACTCCCAAATCTATATCCAGTCCAGACAACTTCTCTTATCTAACTTCTGGTTAGGTATCTCCACTAGGATGTTTCTCAGACACCTCAGACTCGTGAACACAAGCAAAACTCGATTGATAACTACCCCCTCCAACTGCCTGTTGCCTGCAGCTTGTGGAGAGAAGGCATGTGGAAAGAAGATACACACCCAGTCATCTTCCTGAAACTTTTGAATACTGATGATGAAAAAACCTTCCAAGCTTTTTAACAACAGAAAGATTTTCTGCAAATAGTCAACCTGACAGCCGACTTTTCATCTGCAACATGAAATATTATAAAACAGCTACTAGAAGCAATGAAATTTCCATGCATACAGCACCAAAGAGAGACTTTAAAAAATAGGTTTTTCTTTTAAAAAAGAGATTTATACACAATACCATTTATGTAAATTAAAAACAGAAATACAGAACAGCCCTGCACGTTTTACACGGATCCATAAATAATCAACAGCAAATGCACAAGAGAAGGGCTTACTAGGAGAAGAGGAGGAAATGGGGGGAAAGAGAAAAAGCCAGAATGAAGAGTGGGGTCTGGTGCGGACCTCTGATGGCAATGCCCACAAAAGAGCAGGAGAGAATATTTCAGCCCTCTGCTTCTGAGATCCAAATTTAAAAAAAAAAAAATCATTCAAAAATAGGAGATGGGCACAGTGGTTCATGCCTGTAATCCCAGCACTTTGGGAGTCTAAGGTGGGCGGATCACTTGAGACCAGCCTGGCGAACATGGTGAAACTCTGTCTCTAATAAAAATACAAAAATTAGCTGGGTGTGGTGATTGTAATCCCAGCTACTCGGGAGACTGAGTCAGGAGAATTGCTTGAACCCGGAAGGCAGAGGTTGCAGTGAACCAAGATCTTGCCACTGCACTCCAGTCTTGGTGACAGAGCGAGAATCCGTCTCAAAAAAAAAAAGTGTTCCTAAATGCAGAAAAAGGTTGAACATCACTGAAATAAATTATGAACTAAATATAAGATTTGGAGGTAGGTAGGTAGGTAGAGGAGCTTGCCAGTGTTCAGGTATTTATGTTTGCTTAGAAAAGCTACAAGTTTTGGCCAGGTGCGGTGGCTCAAGGTCATGCCTGTAGCCTCAGAACGTTGGGAGGCCAAGATGGGCAGATCACTTAAGCCCAAGAGTTTGAGACCAGCCTGGGCAACATGGCAAAACCCCATCTCTACTAAAAATATAAGAATTAGCCAAGCGTGGCGGCACCTGCCTGTAATCCCAACTACTTGGGAGGCTGAGGCAGAAGAATTGATTGAACCTGGGAGGTGGAAGTTGCAGTGAGTAGAGATCACACTACTACACTCCAGCCTGGATGACAAAGTGAGACGCTATTTCAGAAAGAACAAGCAAACAAACAAACAAACAAAAACCAAAAATTAGCTGGGCATGGTGGAACGCACCTGTCCCAACTACCCAAGAGGCTAAGGCAGGAGAATCACTTGAACCTGGGAGGCAGAGGATACAGTGAGCCGAGATTGTGCTGCTGCACTCCAGCCTGGGTGACAGAGTGCACAGTAAGACTCCATCAAAAAAAAAAAAAAGAAAAAAGAAAAAAAGAAAGAAAGAAGGAAAGAAGGAGAAAGAAGAAAAAGAAATACATTTGGCTGGGATGTATTGGTGGCTCATGCCTGTAATTCCTGCACTTTGGAAGGCTGAGGTGGGTGGATCACCTGAAGTCAGGAGTTTGAGACCAGCCTGGCCAACATGGCGAAACCCTGTCTCTAATAAAATACAAAAATTAGCCGGGTGTGGTGGCACATGCCTGTAATCCCAGCTACTTGGGAGGCTGAGGCAGGAGAATCACTTGAACCCGGGAGGCGAGGTTGCAGCGAGCCAAAATCATGCCATTGCACTCCAGCCTGGGCAGCAAGAACAAAAGTCTGTCTTGAAAAAGAAAGAAAAGAAAAGAAAGAAGGAGAAAGAAAGAGAGAGAAAGAAAAAGAAAGGAAAGGAAAGGGAGGGAAGTAGGAGGGAGGAAGGAAGGAAGGAAAGAAGGAAGGAAGGAAAAAGAAAAGAAAAAGAAAGGCTACAAGTTTCATGTGATATGGCAACATATTTGGGCCAAATCAATCCCCACCCAGAATTCCCTAGATGGAGGCTGAAGCCCTGTTAATCCTAGACCGGAATCCCAGGCTGGTGATGGCTAACCTGGCTCCTTGAAAGGAACATCTGGCCAAAGATGCAGACATTAAACTGATGAGCTGCTTGCTGCCCAGCTCATGTCCCCTCCCTGATTCCCACATGTATGTGTACATGAGCCCTTGCTCCACAACTGTGTCTTTACTACCTCCTTTAGACTCCACTCAATCCAAGGAAGTGGGCTGTATCAGGTGAAGCTAATATCAGCTAGGTTCGTTCACTGGTTTATTCATTTAACAAATATCTGTGGGGTTCCTAGGCTCAATTCTAGGCACCAAGGGGAAAAAAAGCAGTAAAGAAAGCAGAGCAAAATCTTTGTCCTGGGCATCATGGTGCACACCTGTAGTTCCAGCTTCTCTGGAGGCTGAGGCAGGAGGATCCCCTGAGCCCAGGAGTTCAAGTACAGCCTGGACAACATGGATACCCTGTCTCTATTAGAAACATAACAAAACAAATTCTGCCCTTAGGCAGCACACATTCTTGTTGAAAAAAGGTAATAAAAATAAATAAGATATCTGTTTGTTGGATGGTGATACGGAGAAAAATTAAGCAATAGAGGAAAATAAGGAATGTAGGCCAAAATCTCCATTTTGGCCAGGTCAAGAGATACCTCATTTATTTATTTATTTATTATTTTTTATTTTTGAGACAGAATATCACTCTTGTTGCCCAGGCTGGAGTGCAATGGCGTGATCTCACTCACTGCAACCTCTGCCTCCCAGGTTCAAGTGATTCTCCTGTCTCAGCCTCCCGAATAGCTGGAATTACAGGCACATGCCACCACACCCGGCTAATTTTTTGTATTTTTAGTAGAGACGGGGTAGTAGAGATGGGGTTTCGCCCTATTGGCCAGGCTGGTCTCGAACTCCTGACCTCAGGTGATTCAACCACCTCGGCATCCCAAAGTGCTGAGATTATAGGCGTGAGCCACTGCATCCAGCCAGACCTCATTTAAAAGGTGACATTTCATCAAAGACTCAAAGAAGATAAGGGAATGAGCCGAGCAGACATCTAGAGGACAAACACTCCAGGCATCAGGGGCAGCAAATGCGAGGGTCCTGAGGCAGGAGCATGCATAGTCAGGGGAAAGCCAGAGAGCCACTGTCCGGGGAATAGAGCAAGAGAATGGGATCACAGTGGGTGAGGTTAGAGAGAAAGAGGGTAGGACCTTGTCAGCCCTCATGCGGGCTGACTTGGGGAGTCACTGAAGGGTCTTAAGCCTCTGCTCAGAGTGACATGATCTGACTCTCTTTACCAGAGCCACTCTGGCTGCTGCTGCGCTGAAGGCTGCTGAGGGAGAAGGGGAAGACAAGGGAGCAGATAGCTACTGCACTGATCCCAGCTAGAGACAGGAGGCTTGGGCCACAGGAGTGTCAGTGGAAGGTGATGGAGGAAGTCAGATTCTGAATGTATTTTGTTTTTGTTTTTCTTTCTTTTGAGACAAAGTCTTGCTCTGTCACCCAGGCTGCAGTGAAGTGGTGCGATCTTGGCTCACTGCAACCTCTGCCTCTTCGGCTTAAGCTAGTGTTTGTATTTTTTTGTAGAGATGTGATTTTCGCCATGTTGCCCATGCTGGTCTCAAACTCCTGGGCCCAAGCGGTCTGCATGCCTTGACCTCTCAAAGCGTTGGGCTTACAGGTGTGAGTCACTGCGCCTGGCTTCTGAATGTATTTTGAAGGTACAGCCAAGAGGATGGTGCTGCTGAACTGGATGTGAGAATGAGAGCAAGAGTACATCCATGGATGACTGAGTTTTCTGCCCTGAGCAGCTGGCAGGATGAAGTTGCCATTTTCTGGGGTGGGAAATGCTGCTGGAGGAGCAGGATGGGGACAGATGAGGAGGATGTCACTCTCACAGGGTGAATGCACACAAGCCTGATGTAATCCTATGTCTGCCTGACTTAAAACCTTCCTTCCTTGGCTTCTTCAAGTTGCCTGCTCCAAGGAAAAGGCAGAGCAAGAGTGGTAGTCCTATCCCTGCATTTGTCTTCAATGAGGTCAGCATATTTTGGGAAATTTACACATTCAAACACTGCATTATAGTTATTCTTTTTTTTTTTTTTTGAGCCAGAGTTTTGCTCTGTTGCCCAGGCTGGAATGCAGTGGTACAATCTCTGCTCACTGCAGTCTCTGCCTCCCAGGTTCAATCGATTCTCCTGCCTCAGCTTCCCAAGTAGCTGGGATTATAGGCATGCGCCACCACACCTGGCTAATTTTTGCATTTTTAGTAGAGATGGGATTTCACCATGTTGGCCAGGCTGGTCTCGAACTCCTGACCACAGGTGATCTGCCCACCTCGGCCTCCCAAAGTGATGGGAATATAGGTGTGAGCCACCATGCCCAGCCAAATTATAGTTAGTTCTTTTTTTTTTTTTTGAGACGGAGTCTCGCTCTGTTGCCCAGGCTGGAGCGCAGTGGCGCAATCTCGGCTCACTGCAAGCTCTGCCTCCCGGGTTCACGCCATTCTCCTGCCTCAGCCTCCCAAGTAGCTGGGACTACAGGCATCCACCACCACGCCCAGCTAATTTTTTTGTATTTTTAGTAGAGATGGGGTTTCACCATGATAGCCAGGATGGTCTTGATCTCCTGACCTCATGATGCGCCCGCCTTGGTCTTCCAAAGTGCTAGGATTACAGGCGTGAGCACCCATGCCCAGCCATGATGCTTAGTTCTTGACTCTACTGCACTTTGTGGACTGTCTTTGTCTTCACAGATCTGGAGATTTAGTGAACAAGTATTATTGTTTACTAAGAGACTGGAATTTGGCCTATAGTTTGAGATTCCCAAGTCATTGACCTGCCAGGGCCTCCTCTCAGGGATCTCCCATTCTATAAAAGTCATACCATGCAATTTGTTTTGGTTATCTACTGTTCTGTAAAAACCACTCCAAAGCTTTGTGGTTGAAAACAACAGGCCGGGCGCGGTGGCTCAAGCCTATAATCCCAGCACTTTGGGAGGCCGAGACGGGCAGATCACGAGGTCAGGAGATCGAGACCATCCTGGCTAACACGGTGAAACCCCGTCTCTACTAAAAAAATACAAAAAACTAGCCGGGCGACGTGGCAGGGGCCTGTAGTCCCAGCTACTCGGGAGGCTGAGGCAGGAGAATGGCGTAAACCCGGGAGGCAGAGCTTGCAGTGAGCTGAGATCCGGCCACTGCACTCCAGCCTGGGCGACAGAGCGAGACTCTGTCTCAACGACAACAACAAAAAAAAAAAAAAAAAAAAGAAAAAAAGAAAACAACAACTATTTTATTCACAAATTCTGGGGGTCAGGAATTTGGGCGGGGCTCAGCTGGGATGTTCTTCTGCTTCATGTGGTATCAGCTCGGATATCTTATAAGGTTGCAGTCAGGGCCAGCTTCACAGGCATGCAACCTGTGTAGCTGCAGAGGGCCCGAAATTCAGAGGGACCCTGCAGTTAGTTTAATGCTCTGCTGTTGCCATCTTAAATTTCTAAATAAGTTTTGAACAATGGATCTTGCATTTCCACTGTGCATTGGGCTCTGCATATTATGTAGCTAGTGTTGGTTAGAATCAGATGGTGGCTGAGGCTGGAATATCCAGGATAGCTTCATTCACAAATCTAGTGTCTTGGTAGAGTTGGGTGGGAGGCTGGGACCTCTCTGTCTCTCTCTCTCTCTGCATGACTAGCTTGGGCTTCTTCACATGGCAGCTGGATCTCAAGAGTGAAAATCCCAAGCAGTGAAGGAAAGCTTCAGGTCATAAGGGCCAGCCTCAGAAGTTACACCGCATCACTCTCTCCACATTCTATTAACCAAAACAAGCCATAGGTCTGGCCCAGATCCAAGAAAAGGGGTTGGGGAAATGGCAAGGTCACTTTGTAACAGAGCATGTGGAAAGGAAGATTTTATTGCAGCCATCTTTGGTAACACACCCTACCACACAATGTTTATGTCCTACCTGCCCTGGAGGCCTAAGTTCCCAAAAGGACTAGGGAAAGATGTGCCTGCTACTTTTTATTATTATTATTTTATTTTTTAGAGTCAAGCTCTTGATATGTTGTCCAGGCTGGAGTGCAGTTGCTATTCACAGGTACAATTGTAGCACACTGTGGCCTCGAACTTCTAGGCTCAAAAGATCTTCCCACCTCAGCCTCTCAAGTAGCTGGGACTATATAGGCAGGTGCCACCATACCCTGCCAAGTACCTACTACTTTTGCTCCCACCCTTTACCCCATTCTGCCACACTCCCCAACTGGAGTTAGTTGAATTGGTTTGTTTCAAGGTGGGGTCAGGGATCTGTTTTGTCCACTTAGACCTGGAGAAGGCCTAGAAGACTAGCCTTGGCCCAAGAGGCTATGAAGTCTGTTGATCACTTTATCAAATAGGATGGAGGGAAATGGCTAGGTGAACAGGTGCAGGAAACTTGGAGAGATGGCTCTGTCCCTTCCCCTCTGTGCAGTGAGGACAAATGGAATGAGGAGTCCAAAGCAGGACAGAGTCTTGCTACTTCACAAGTCATCCCTGGACCAGGAGCACGAGCATCCCCTGGGAATGTTAGAATCCAGAACCTAAAGCCCTACCCCAGACCTCCCAAGTCAGCAGCTGCAACTGAACTAGACCCTCTGGGGATCTGTGCTCACATTAAGGTTTGAGGAGCTGGCAGCCTCTGGAGCAGTGGTTCTCAGCCTTGGCTGCACAGTGGAATCACCTAGGAAGATTTTCCAGCTCCCAACACCCAGCCACACCCCAGACTAATAAGTCAAAATCTCAGAGGTGGACGCCAGCATTAGGATAATTTGTTCCTCACTAAGGAATTCCCTTGGTGAGTGGGGAAGCCAAACTCAAACCTTTCCTGACTCAGGACTCCTCATGGGACTAGCCCCCACGTGATTCCTCTCCAGAAAAGAGGAAGTCAGGTCTGAGCCCCTCACCATCTTATGCAGCTTCCAGTGGGGTCCAACCCTTTGCTCTCCTCTTCAGGAGCTTATATTCACAGGTTCTAAAGATGGGGTGGAGAGGGAAAAAAAGGAGCTTATAGATGTTGACTTTTCCTGGATTCTGGGGACTCTGAGTTCAGCCCATAATCCCCCTTCCCACACTAATGCCTATGTTTGAAGCCAGGACTCCAAGGGGCAGCTCTCCCTGCAAGTGTGAATAGCAAACAAATCCGTCTGGACACAAACTTCCTAACAGGAACCTCAGTTCGGTGCTGAACAAACAGCCAGCCAGAGCTCCCGTCCCACTCTTAGACCCCCAATGGTGGCAAGGTCCAGCCTCTGTGCTTGGCCGGGATAATGAGGTTTCCCAGGACTTCCAGTGCCCTCCCCCACCTATATTCTCCCAACCTGCCCTCCTCCTGGACTCAACCTCTCTAGCCTTAGTAGTGAGTGGCAAAGGCTCAGGGACAACCCTAGAAACCCACTTGTGGAGGAGCTCTAAAAAGCTCACCAGGGGAGGAGGGAAGGTCTGAGCTGAGCTTATGGCAAGACTGTCTTCTTCCCCCTACCCAACACTATATTTATCTGCAAGACACACACACACACCACCGCCACCACCACCACCACGACCATCACCGCCTATTTTTCCTGAGCACAGAAACTTATTTCTAGGTGGTTCTTGCATCCTCTCCCCTCTCTGACTCCATCTATTTATGGCATTTGGAGAGGTTGCACACATCACAACCCAACTCGCTTTGTGTCTGTCCATTTCAACAACGCCCCTCAGATCAGGTTCAAATGGTGAAAATGCTGAAAAAGGAGCTAAGGTCTAAGATAGGTGGTGATTTTTAAAGAGGAACTCATACCTTTGTGTGCCTCTCCTACGGGTATTGGAAGTTCGATCAGTTATGAGTAGTTAAAACTAATTGGCCCCCACTGAGTGCAGTGGCTCATGCCTGTAATCCCAGAACTTTGGGAGGCTGAGGAGAGCAGATCATTTGAGGTCACAGGTTCAAGACCAGCCTGTCCAACATGGCGAAACCCCGTTTCTACTAAAAATACAAAAATTAGCTGGGCTTGGTGGCAGGCAATTGTGATTCCAGCTACTTAGGAGGCCGAGGCAGGAGAATCGCTTGAACCTGGGAGGTGGAGGTTACAGTGAGCCAGGATGGCGCCACTGCACTCCAGCCTGGGTGACAAAGCAAGATTCTGTTAAAAAAAAAAAAAAAAAAAGCCCTTAAAGGGATTCTGTCTCACTCACTCACTCACTCTCCTTCTAAAACTCCATCTCCTGTTTACCCACAAAAGAAAAAAAAAAAAATCCTCCTTCCTCTCTAAGGGCTATGAGCACAGAAGAAAAATCAATTCAATTCAATTCCATTTCAAATAAACACTCTCATTGTAGGATTAGAGTCAACAGAACTATTAGGTTGGTGCAAAAGTAATTGTGGTTAGGCTGGACGTGGTGGCTCATGTCTGTAATCCCAGGACTTTGGGAGGCCAAAGTGTGGGCATCACCTGAGGTCAGGAGTTCAAGACCAGCCTGGCAAACATGATGAAATGCTGTTTCTACTAAAAATACAAAAAAGCCGGGTGTGGTGGCATGCACCTGTAATCCCAGCTACTCAGGAGGTTGAGGCAGGAGAATTGCTTGAACTCAGGAGGCAGAGGTTGCAGTGAGCTGAGACTGGGCCACTGTACTCCAGCCTGAGTGACAGAGACTTGGTCTCAAAAAAAAAAAAAAAAAGTAATTGTGGTTTTTACCATTAGTTTCAACAGCAAAAACTGCAATTACTTTTGCACCAACCTAATAGGTTTGAATTCTGGCAGGTCACTAGTTGTAAAACAAATCACATTACTGTCCAAGATCCAGTTTTCTCATCTGTAAAATGGGGATAACAGTATGATTGTGGGGGTCAAAAAGAATGCACAGGTGTGCCCCTTGCAATGTGCTTGTGGTACAATACGAGTTCACTGGAGGACCATCCCTCTTTCTTGTCCCTTTTTTCAGAAACTAGAGTGATAGGGGAAGAGAGAGAATTCAATTCAACCAATATGTGCTAAGCACCATGGAAGGTATGATTAGTGGATAAAAAAATGAATAAGGCACTGAAGTGGGTCTTGGGTTGTCACAGAGGTATGGAGAGTAAGTTGGAAGTTCACAGTCCTGAATTGAGTTTTTTCTTGGGCAAATCACTCCACACTTAGTGGGTCTTCAATGTCTTCCCTTTTCAGTACAAGAAAGGGCTGTCAGGGCAGGCACACAGTGGCTCATACCAAAAATCCCAACACTTTGGGAGGCTAGGTAAGAAGATTGCTTGAGTCCAGGAATTCGTGACCAGCCTGAGCAACATAGCAAAAGCCCATCTCTGCAAAACAAAACAAAACAAAACAAAAAACAAAACAAACAAACAAACAAAAACATAAAATAGGAGCCAGGGCTACGCGCGGTGGCTCACACCTGTAATTCCAGCACTTTGGGAGGCTGAGGTGAGCGGATTACCTGAGGTCAGTAGTTCAAGACCAGCTTGGCCAACATGGTGAAATCCCATCTCTACTAAAAATGCAAAAACTAGCCAGGCATGGTGGTGGATGCCTGTAGTCCCAGCTACTTGGGAGGCCAAGGCAGGAGAGTTGCTTGAATCTGGGAGGCAGAGGTTGCAGTGAGCCAAGATCGCCAGACCACTGCACTCCAACCTGGGCGATGGAGTGAGACTCCATCTCACAAAAAGAAAAGAAAAGAAAAGAAATGGCGGGGCGCGGTGCCTCACGCCGGTAATCCCAGCACTTTGGGAGCCCCAGGCAGGCGGAGTTCCAGACTATACTGATCAACATGGTGAAATCCCGTCTCTACTAAAAATACAAAAAAAGAGCCAGGTGTGGTGGCATGTGCCTGTAATCCCAGCTACTCAGGAGGCTGAGGCAGAAGTATCGCTTGAACCCGGGAGGCAGAGGTTGCAGTGAGCCCAGATCGCACCACTGCACTCCAGCCTGGCAACAGAGTGAGACTCTGAGAAAGAAAGAGAGAAAGAGATAGAGAGAGAGAGAGGGAGGGAGGGAGGAAATAAAGGAAGGGAGGGAGGGAGGAAGGAAGGGAAGAGCGGGAAGGGAGGGGGAGAGAGAGAGACAGAAAAGAAAAGAAAAGAAAAGAAAAGAAAGAAAAGGGGCTTTGACTAGTTTGCTGTTAAGTCCCAACCAGCTATAAAACGCTCCAAGTGAATAGAAAACATACTCATCTCACTGCACAAGGATTATTTGCCCTGGCTGTCAACCTTCCTCTCTGACTAATCCTTCTTCCTCTGTCCTTGCTGTCCCTAAACATAGCAGTCCCCAAGGGATCCATACAAACCCCTTTCTCTTTTACTACAGCATTTTCTCTCTGTGTGATCTCACCCACTCTCATCCCTTGATAGGCCTCCCTCTCTTTGAATGCCTCTGCAGAGGAAAGTGTCCTCCACACAGCCCTCCTGGACCTATGAAGTTATTACTTTATCTATTTATTTATTTATTTTTGAGACGGACTCTCACCTGTTGCCCAGGCTGGAGTGCAATGGCATAATCTTGGCTCACTGCAACCTCTGCCTTCTGGGTTCAAGCAATTCTCCTGCCTCAGCCTCCCAAGTAGCTGGGGTTACAGGCATGCACCACCATGCCTGGCTAATTTTGTATTTTTAGTAGAGACAAGGTTTCACTATGTTGGCCAGGCTGGTCTTGAACCCCAGACCTCAGGTGATCTGCCTGCCTCGGCCTCCCAAAGTGCTGGGATTACAGGCATGAATCACTGCGCCTGGCCTATGAAGTTATTACTAATCTCTCCATCTTTGTACTCCCATAGAATCTGTCCCTTTAATTTGGTAGTTGCATTAGCTAGTTGTGGATGAGTCTCTCTGTCCCCTCCCTCCACCCTCACCATAAGACTCTGAGCTCCCATTGGGCAGGAATTGTATATTTCATTGCTCTTTGTACCCCTCATAAAACCCAACACAGAAAAGGCCTCAAACAAGTAAATGTTTGTCAACTTCAGTCTAATTGAAGGGCATAGGATTTCAGAGAAAGTCTTAAAAGTGGCATACATAAGAAAAAGTTAGGAAACACTAGGTAACTGCAAAGTGCAATGTGTTAGCTGTGCATTCCGGGGAGGGAGGAACAAACAACCAACCATGTTTGCTCTTGGCCTGTCAGGTGCAGGGGAAGCAGGAGGGGCAGGGGAGGGGAGAGCAGGTGTGAGCTGCAGCTGAGACAGCCCGGGCAGGGGGTAGGGGGAGAGTCATGGGGCTTCCCCAAGGCAGCTCTGGGGCCCTCTGACCCTGCAGGCTGGGCTTGACTTAAGGCACGTTGCATGGCAGCCCTCCATCCAGCTCCAACAAACTGCATCATCACCATTTAGCACCTTTCTTCTGCATGAAAAAGCTTCCCTTTGGAAAGACAAGAGAAGAAAAGAGAAAGAAAGAGAAAGGAAGGGATAGAGGGAGGAACAAAGGAGGGGGGACAGAGAGAGAGAGAGAGAGAGGGAGGGAGGACGAAAGACCCTGCAAAAGGAGAGTGAAAAAGGAGAAAAGGGACAGGATTCATCAGGGTGTTGGGAGAAAGAGCAGCAAAGGGGCTTCCTAACACATCTTCCCCAGTGGCTCTGAGACCTCGACTAGTGCTCAAAACGTTCTTCTTCCTTCAATCCAGAGAAGGAAACTCATTCTCTACTTAAGTGAGATAATCCAAGTGCAAAGCTAAGTGATCTGTAAATATTACCCATTATTATTATTACTACCATTTTTCCCTCCTCCTCCTTGCTACCCAGCTCACTTGCATATTAATGGGTCTAGACAAAAAAAGGAAGGAGAATTCTTTAGTGGGGAAAGAGGGTTGGGAAGTGGGGAGGAATTTGGTTGCAGGAGAGCTTGAGAGCTCCTGGACAAATTTATTTGTTCTTTTTAAATATTTTTATTTTAGTTTGGCCAACTGAGTCCCTGGCACGGACTAGACCCTGAGGATACAGCAGGTCACAAGGGCCATGTGAATTTTTACAGTGTCTTAGAAATCAATATGGTAATATCAATTACAATTTAAAAATATAAACTTACACAGGTTTCTGTCCATTAATACTCTTCAGGGATCTTTTGGTACAGAAATAAAAGAGCCAGTACACAATATATATTTAAAATAATGTTTATTACCAGTTCTGTTTGTAGGACAGAAGTGGAAAACAACCTGAATGCCTTTCAACAGAAGAAAGGTTGAATAAATTGTGGCCCACCCATACTGCGGAACACTATGCAGACACTAAAAAGATGAATTAGATCTAAACTGGGTAGCTTGGAGGAATTTCCACAATTAAGTGAGAAAAAGAAAACTGATTGTTCAAGGCTGAGCACCAAAATTAATTTCATCAGAAAATCCTGGGTTGCTTCTAGGCACTAGAGATCTAGGGACTGCTTAAGTTGCCTCCAGGCTTTTGCTACTATAAAAGGTGCTACAATGTACATCCTTATACAGGAATCTTTGAAAAGGAATCTTCTGACATTTTAGTAGCTATTGCAAATTATTCTCCAGGCTGAGCTTAGTGGCTCACTCCTGTGATCCCAGCACTTTGGGAGGCTGAGGCAGGCAAATCGCTTGAGCCCAAGAGTTCAAGACCACCCTGGGTAACATAGTGAGGCCCCATCGCCATTAAAAAAAAAAAAAAAAAAAGGCCGAGTGCCGTGGCTGATACCTGTAATCCCAGCACTTTGGGAGGTCAAGGGAGGCGAATCACTTGAGCTCAGGAGTTTGAGACCAGCCTGGGCAACATGGCAAGACCCCGTGTCTACTAAAACTACAAAAAAATAGCTGGGTATAGTGGCATGTGCCTGTGGTCCCAACTACTCAGGAGGCAGAGGTAGGAGGATGGCTTCAGCTGGGGGGTGGAGGTTGCAGTGAGTTGAGATCACCCCACTGCACTCCAGCCTGGGTGTCAGGGCAAGACTCCAAAAAAAAAAAAAAAAGAAAGAAAAGAAAAGAAAGAAAGAAAAGAAAAGAAAAGAAAAGAAAAGAAAAGAAAAGAAAAGAAAAGAAAAAGGTTTTAAATTTTAAAAAATTCTCCAAAAAAACTGAACTAATTTACATGCTTGCCTATAATATATGAGAGGGCCTATTTCTCTACATTTTCACCAACACTGGATATTGCTAATCTTTTTATTCTTGGGACTCAAATAGTCAAAAATATCATTTATCATATTTATATAAATTTAAGCATCTTAATGTGCTTATAATCTTTTAACACATTGAGCATCTTTTAATGTGCTTACAATCTATTTGTATGTCTTCTGTGACTTATGTTGCTCATTTTTCTTTGGGGCTATCTGCCTTTTCCTTATTTATTTGTAAGAACTTTTTTTTTTTTTTTGAGACAGAATCTCACTCTTGTTCCCCAGGCTGGAGTGCAGTGGCGCCATCTCGGTTCACTACAACCTCCACCTCCTGGGTTCAAGCAATTCTCCTGTCTCAGCCTCCCGAGTAACTGGGATTACAGGCACCCACCACAATGCCTGACTAATTTTTATATTTTTAGTAGATATGGGGTTTCGCCATGTTGGTCAGGCGGGTCTTAAACTCCTGACCTCAGGTGATCTGCCCACCTCAGCCTCCCAAAGTGCTGGTACTACAGGTGTGAGCCACCATGCTCGGTTGTTAAGAATTTTTTTATGCTAGGGAAATTTGTCTATCAACTAGCTCTTCTTTTGTGACATTTTCTCAAGTTGTATTTTGTCTTTTAAAAAACACAGTGGCAAGGGGGCAAGGAGGAGGGGGCAGCTGGGCTAGGTGGCTCATGCCTATAATCCCCGCCCTTTGAGGCTGAGGCAAGAGGATTGTCTGAGGCCAGGAGTTTGAGACCAGCCTGGGCAACGTGGCAATGCCCCATCACTACGAAGAAACTTTTAAAAATTATTTATTTATTTATTTATTTATTTTGAGAGGAGTGCAGTGGTGCAATCTCGGCTCACTGCAACCTCCATCTCCTGGGTTCAAGCAATTCTCCTGCCTCAGCCTCCCAAGTAGCTGAGATTTTATGCACCCACCACCACACCCAGCTAATTTTTGTATTTTTAGTAGAGACAGGGTTTCACCATGTTGGCCAGGCTAGTCTGGAACTCCTGACTTCAGGTGATCTCTCTACCTCAGCCTCCCAAAGTGCTGGGATTACAGGCGTGAGCCACTGGGCCTGGCCAAAAACTTTTTTTTAAATACAGAGGGGTAGGAAAAAAAAAAAAAAGAAATATTTCAAGCCTTTAGACAAGTATAGAGAGTAATAAAAAGAATATCCATATACCCACCATTACTCAGTTTTATCAAACATTTTTACTATGGCTGTTTTGTGTTAAGAAGTAAAACAATACAGAAAGTTGACAGCCCAAGTGACCCTCCCTAATCCTATTCCCTTCTCCTTCCCCGGAGCTCATCTTTATTTTGATTGTCATGTTTATCATGCCTAAGAATGCCTTTAGACTTTTACCAAGGTATTTATGTTTTATGTTATACATGGTTAAACCTTTTTTTTTTTTTTTTTTTTTTGAGACAGAGTTTCGCTCTGTCACCCAGGCTGGAGTGCAGTGGCCTGATCTTGGCTCACTGCAACCTCCACCTCCTGGGTTTAAGCAATTATTCTACCTTAGCCTCCCGAGTAGCTGGGACTACAGGTGCACACCACCATACCCGGCTAATTTTTGTATTTTTAGTAGAGATGGGGTTTCACCATATTGGCCAAGCTGGTCTTGAACTCCTGACCTCATGATTTGCCCACCTCAGTCTGCCAAAGTGTTTTTTAATAACCACGCCTGGCCGGTTAAACCTTTTTATAAATGACTTTGCGTTGTGTCAACTTAGCTAAGCTGGAACTACATTTCCCAGAATTTCCTTCCCTGCATGGTTTTGGGCATGATGCTTAGGATGCAGAAATGAAGCAGCAGCCATATTTAACAGTACAGAGCAGGTGCTATGGCGACTCACACGCATTATGGCAGATCTACTGGCTCATTTTGCTGATGGAGGCAACAGCTGGGCATGTAGGTTCTTCAGCTCCCACCAGACCCTCTTCAGTTTTCCCAGCTCCTGAGCCAAGTATGTGCTTAGTTTCAGAATGAAGGACACCAGACTTCCTTGCATGTCACCTGCATTAACAAAATGAGAGGCTTGGAGGTGGTATGAGACTGAGGCAGGTTTTAGCTTATTCTTGCCCTTCTTCCTATATTCCAGTTTGTCCTCGTTTTCCCACTTCACATCCATCTTTCCCTCCCCAATGCCTGCCTGTGGACTTTAGTCCCAGACCCAGACAAAGAAGTAACATCCTCACAGAGACCTATTACCAGTTCCCACAGTTGTATAAGGTCAAATTCCCATAATAAAATCCTTTATTCTTTGGGGTTGAATATGATGAAAAAAATAAAAATAAATCCTTTATTCTGTCAGGCACAGTGGTGTGCACCTATAATCTCAGCTACTCGGGAGTCTGAGGCAAGAGAATCATTGAGTTCAGGAGTTCAAGATGTGCCTGGGCAACAGAGCAAGATCCTTATCTCAAAAAAAAAAAATCCTTTATTTTTGTCACTCCTAGGGGTCCTGCTTCTCTGATCGGATCATGACTAATAGAGAATCTGCTACTGGACATGGTTCCATGAATAACAGAACCTTAGTGAGTGATGGGTTCAGTCTGGGTCATCTAGAATTGATTCTGTGACCTAAATAGATTTAAAGGCATAAATAACCCTTACCAGAGGTTGTCAGGGGTAAAGAGACCACTGGTTCTTCATGGTATGCCATAGGAAAAAAAAAAGTAAAAGTTATTTATTTATTTTAAATTTTATTTATTTATT
>NW_016803341.1:551502-553504 GCF_001698545.2 Rhinopithecus bieti | reverse complement strand
TTACTCTTTTGCCTAGGCTGGAGTGCAATGGCAAGATCTCGGCTCACTGCAACCTTTGCCTCCTGGGTTCAAGTGATTCTCCTGCCTCAGCCTCTCAAGTAGCTGAGAATACAGGCACCCAGCCCCAAGACCAGCTAATTTTTGTATTTTTAGTAGAGATGGGGTTTTGCCATGTTGGCCAGGCTGGTCTCGAACTGACCTCAGGGGATCTGCCGGCCTCGGCCTCCCAAAGTGCTGGGATTACAGGTGTGAGCCACTGCACCCAGTCAAAAAAGTTATTTAAATGATCACTTGCAGACACCGTAATCAGGTGTCTATAGAAGTCAAATCTTTGATTGACCAAATATTTGCTTGGACATAACAATTATGATAACATTGGTGAGTTGTTTCTAAGTGCCCTGAAGAATCTGGGGAAAGAATATAAGGAGTCAGGATTTTGAATTCCCATCTCAAGGTCCATGGAAAGGACCTGAAAGTTTTGTGGCTGTCCTATGATGTAAATTATGTTCCCAACCTCTCAGGTCTCCTCTGCTAGAAATTGTGTCATTGATTGGGAAGAAGAGAGACTGAAAATTGTGATGAAGATATATACGGCCAAGTTCCAACAAATCTGAGCCCCTAAATTCTGCTGAACCTCTTTTCACAGTAGAAGTAACTTTCCACTCTTACCTGAAGAAGTGAATCTCAGCTAGGCGCAGTGGCTCATGCCTGTAATCGCAGCATTTTGGGAGGCTGAGGCAGGAGGATTGCTTAAGTCCACAAGCTTAAGACCTGCCTGTGCAACTCTGTCTCTACAAAAAAATTTAAAAAATTAGCCGATGGCTATTTTGGTTTCAAAAGAACTAAAATAACAAAACCAAAAAAAAAAAAAAGGAAAGAAAAAAGGAAAATTAGCTGGGCATGAGGCAGGAGGATCCATTTAGCCCAGGAGTTCAAAGTTACAATGAGATATGATCACGTCACTTCACTCCAGCTTGGGTGACAGAGCAAGACCCTGTCTCAGAAAAAAGAAGTGAATCTCCCCTTGCCTGAAGGACTTGTAATGACCTTCCCTGAAGTGGTGGCCCTCTGGATTTACCTCCACTGCCTCTCATTGCTGGTAGACTCAAGTTCAAACAGGCCACAGAGAATTAAGTACAAAACCTTTCCTATGAGAAGGTGGTATGATACACACCAAAATAATTTCATGATGTTGCCAATTTACATATACAGAAACCTGAGGAAATGTATGGACATGGATCCCAAAGGTGTGAGATGGGGATAGAAGAAATATAAAGCCATATTAAGCTGAATCTATTTATAAGGGCCAACTAAGCAGAGATTCCTGATTCAATGTGTTAGCTTGAGTGAGTCTAACAATTTGTTCAGTTGGTCGATATGAACTTCTAGATGAAGTTGGCACACTGTAGAAGAGGTATCAAATGGCTAAGGAAGGCTGGAATGCTAGGGTAGACTTGCCATGGAAGACCTGTTTACCTGGCCCTGTAATATGTGCCCCAGTTAGTTCTAGAAGACACTTCCTTCATCAAGCCTATGAGAAATGCATTCAAGAGGAAAGCCCTGATATCCTTGAAGAACTCTATGGTGGCTATTCTCTGTAGGCCAGAAATGATGGACAGAACTTATGCTATCGAGCTGGGCTCCCAAAATTCAATGGGGATGATGTGACAAAGTATGTGTGGTTACCATAATGGCTCATGAAAAATGTGAACATGGGCCGGGCGCGGTGGCTCAAGCCTGTAATCCCAGCACTTTGGGAGGCCGAGACGGGTGGATCATGAGGTCAGGAGATCGAGACCATCCTGGCTAACACGGTGAAACCCCGTCTCTACTAAAAATACAAAAACTAGCCGGGCGAGGTGGCGGGCGCCTGTAGTCCCAGCTACTCCGGAGGCTGAGGCAGGAGAATGGCGTAAACCCGGGAGGCGGAGCTTGCAGTGAGCTGAGATCCGGCCACTGCGCTCCAGTCCGGGCGACAGAGCGAGACTCCGCCTCAAAAAAA
>NW_016803341.1:508237-550986 GCF_001698545.2 Rhinopithecus bieti | reverse complement strand
ACTCTAGCCTTAGTGACAGAGCGAGACTCGTGTCTAAAAGAAAAAAAAAGAAAAAAAGAAAAATGTGAACATGGAGGGAAGGATGAGGTTTAGTAACATGGATTTCCATTCCCTAAAACCAATCCCACTACAGCCACTACTGAGTGCCCAACCTGCCAACAGCAGAGACCAACACTGAGCTCCCAATATGAAAAACAACCAGCTACCTAGTGCCAGGTTAATTACATAGGGGCATTACTTTGTTCTTACTGGAATATCCATTTACTGTGACATAGATTTGCTTTCTCTGCCTACAATGCTTCTGCCAAAATCAACATCTGTGAACTTATAGAATGCTTTGGCATTCCACATAGCATTGCTTCTGACAAAAGAAGCATTTCACAGCAAGTGAAGAACAGCAATAGGCTCAGGCTCATGGAATTCACTGGTCCTACCATTACCCTGAAGCAGCTGGCTTGAAAGAACAGTAGGATGACCTTTTGAAGACTTACTTATGCACTAGCTGGATGGTAACATGTTGCAGGGCATGGGTAATGTCCTTCAGGATGCAAGATGTGCTCTAAACTGGCAACCAACATATGGTACTGGGAGAAATCCCAAACCAGGATTTGTGGATCAGAGGGTAGAAATGAGAACAGATCTCCTCAATATAACACATAGTGTTTCTCTAGCAAAATTTTTGCTTCCTATCTCGGTAACTTTGTGCTCTGCTGATCTAGAGATATTAGAGTTTCCAAGAGTGAATTATTTCCACAGGAGACACAGCAGTGGCTTTACTGAACTGGCAATTAAGACTGTCCCTGGCTACTTGGGCTTCTCTCACCAGTGAATCAATACGCACTGAAGAGTATTATCAGACTCCCTGGGTGACCGATCCTGACTATCAAGGGGATAATGGGAACAACATGATATTTCCATATCCTGTGATTAAAATCAATAGCAAAACTACGACTAAATAAAGGAAGGACTGCTAATGGTCCAGACCAGGAACAAGTGGTCACTGAATTTTCACAAAGTTTAAAGATCTGTGTAACCGGCGGGATGTGGTGGCTCACGTCTGTAATCCCAGCACTTTGGGAGGCCTAAGCGGGCAGATCACGAGGTCAGGAGATCAAGACCATCCTGGCTAACACAGTGAAACCCCGTCTCTATTTAAAAATACAAAAAATTAGCCTGGCGTGGTGGCGGGTGCCTGTAGTCCCAGCTACTCGGGAGGCTGAGGCAGGAGAATGGTGTGAACCCGGGAGGTGGAGCTTGCAGTGAGCCAAGATGGCGCCACTGCACTCCAGCCTGGACAACAGAGCAAGACTCCGTCTCAAAAAAAAAAAGATCTGTGTAACTAGCATCCAGATTAAGAAATAGAACACTGGCCCGGCATGGTGGCTCACATCTGTAATCCCAGCACTTTGGGAGGCCGAGGTGGGTGGATCACCCGAGGTCAGGAGTTCAAGATCAGCCAGTCTGACCAACATGGTGAAAGCCTGTCTCTACTAAAAATACAAAATTAGCTGGGCATGGTGGCACATTCCTGTAATCCCAGCTACTTGGGAGGCTGAGGCAGGAGAATCATTTGAACCTGGGAGGCAGAGGTTGCAATAAGCTGAGATCACGCCACTGTACTCCAGCCTGGACAACAATAGTGAAATTCCGTCTCAAAAAAAAAAAAAAAGAAAAGAAAAGAAAATAAATAGAACACTGCTACCACCCCAGAAGTTCCTGTCATGCCCTTTGCCACTCATTAATCACCTTCAACCATTCTCCTGACTTCTAGCAGCATAGATAAGTTTGCCTTGTTTTTTAGAGACAGTGTCTCACTCTGTCACTCAGGCTGGAGGGCAGTGGCACAACTTTATTCTACTGTTGGTAGACATTCTGGTAGTTTCTGATTTGGGCCTATTGCAAATAATGCTGCTGTGAACATTCTCAGACATGTCTCTTGTTAACCATATATGCATATTTGTGTTGGGTATACACTTTACCTAGAATAGGAACTGCTGGGTCAGAGGGTTAAGCTTAAGTAAATACTGCTCATCCATTTTTCGAAAGCGTTTGTAACAATTTATATACCCACACTCAGGGGATAAGAGTTCCAGATGCTTCATATTATCATCAACCCTTGGTATTTTCTTTCTTTTCTTTTCTTTTTCTTTTCTTTTTTTTTTTTTTTTTTTTTTGAGACAGAGTTTTGCTCTTGTTGCCCAGGCTGGAGTGCAATGGCTCACTACAACCTCCGCCTCCCAGGTTCAAGCGATTCTCCTGCCTCAGCCTTCCAAGTAGCTTCCGAGATTACAGACGTGCGCCACCACACCTGGCTAATTTTGTATTTTTAGTAGAGATGGGGGTTTCACCATGTTGGTCAGGCTGGTCTCGAACTGCTGACCTCAAGTGATCCACCCACCTCGCCCTCACACCTGCCTTGGCCTCCTAAAGTGCTAGGATTTACAGGTGCGAGCCACTGCGCCCAGCCAACCCTTGGTATTTTCCATCTTCTGGTGCGTGTATAGTGGATCACGATGTGATTTGAATTTGAATTTCCCTGATGATTCATAGAGTTCAGTACATTTCTTCTTTTTTTTTTTTTTTTTTTGAGACAGAGTCTTGCTCTTTTGCCCAGGCTGGAGTGCCGTGGCGCAATCTCAGCTCACCACAACCTCCGCCTCCCAGGTTCAAGCGATTCTCCTGCCTCAGCCTACGAGTAGCTGAGATTACAGGCACCCACAACAATGCCCAGCTAGTTTTTGTATTTTTAGTAGAGACGGGGTTTCACCATGTTGGCCAGGCTGGTCTTGAATTCCTGACCTCAAGTGATCTGCCTACCTTGGCCTCCCAAAGTGCTGGGATTACAGGCGTGGGCCACCACACCCAGCCATATACGATTTTAAGCTATTCAGATATTTCGTTTTATAAAGTGCCTAGTTCATGTACTACCGCATCTCAGTGGTCTTTTTAAAGTCTGTTATAGGGCTGAGTGTGGTGGCTTACGCCTGTAATCCCAGCACTTTGGGAGGCCGAGGCGGGTAGATCACCTGAGGTCAGAGTTCAAGACCAGCCTGGCCAACATGGTGAAACCCCATCTCTACTAAAAATACAAAATATTAGCAGGCATGGTGGCAGGCGCCTGTAATCCCAGCTACTCAGCAGGCTGGGGCAGAAGAATCGCTTGAACTTGGGAGGCAGAGGTTGCAGTGAGCCGAGATCTCGCCATTGCACTCCAACCCGGGCAACAAGAGCAAAACTCCATCTCTAAATAACTAAATACATACAAATAAAGTCTGTTACTCATTTGGCTTTATTTTTGGCATACTTAACAAAAAATAACAGGGCATGGTGGCACATGCCTGTAATCCCAGCTACTGAGGCAAGAAAATCGCTGGAACCTGGGAGGCAAAGTTTGCAGCGAGCCAAGATTGTGCCACTGCACTCTAGCCTGGGTAACTCCATCTCAAAAAAAAAAAAAAAAAAAAAAACACTACTAAAAGAATGAAAAGGCAGGCCATAGAGTGACAGAAGTTATCTGCTTCTATATATATTACAACAAAGGACTTGATTCCAAATTATCTATACATGAAACTCTTACAATAAGAAAAAGATAGTGACCCAATACAAAAATAAGCAAACCAGTTGAACAGGCACTTCACACAAAAGAGGATATCCAAGTGACTGATAAGCATATAAAAAGATGCTCACAATGAACGTCTTCAGGGAAATAAATGCAAATTTAAACCACATACTTAGGTGATTTGAACCAAGGCAGTTCTGTCAACCTCTCGCTGTATTTACTAATATGTAAATTGGAAATATTAATGCTTATGCTCAGGAATTTACAGTCTGAAGAAGGAATAAATGACACAACTGAAAACTGATAATTATGTATGGAAACACAGAATTATATACTAAAAGTCCAGGGGTAGAGACATAGTGGCCATATCTTTTGCCCCTAAATCAAATCAAATCAAATCAAATCAAATCAAATCAAATCCCGGGCTCAAGCGGCCATCCCGCTCGGCCTCCCAAAGCACTGGGATGCCAGGCATGAGCCACCGCACCTGGCCAAAAAAAATGTTAAAGAAAGAACGAAATTGGTAACCACAGCGGCATCTCAAGGCAGGGAAACTAAAAGGCTGAAGCCAGGTGGAAAATTTACTTATCACTGTGCTTATAAATAAAATATTTACATTTAAAAACGAACAAAGTCTGCGCGGTCCTAGGTGAACCTGGCCGAGGCTTCTGCGTCGAGGATGGCGCGGGTCAGCTGAGGCCAAGAACGCAGGCACTGCCCTACCGCTCTCCAGATCACAGCTCCGCCTCTGCGAGGCCCCGGGGAAATGGGCATCCCCGCTCCAGTGACAGAAGGACAAAGATGGAGCCCGGTGGCTGGGTGTTCCACCCAAGATCACAAGCGAGCTCAGGGTCCTCCCCTTGACCGCCCCAGGGTGGGCATTTTTAAAAGCAGAGGAAGGGAGGGAACACACTCTTTGGTGCTGTGGCCACCTTGCCTCGCCCACGGCGGGCGCTCACAGGCTTTGGGGGCCCCGCCCGGGCCGCAGAGGGGAGAGGCCGCCCCATGCCCCGCCCCGCCAAATTTAAGAGCCTTCGCCGAACGCCGGGAGGTTCCCAGACCACCGGTCTTGCTCCCGACCTTTTGCAGAATCTTCTCACTCCTCCCGAGCTCCCTTCCTTGCGCCCGTCCCGGCAAGAGACGCGTCATGCCCAGCTCCAGGACGCGAGGCAGCCCGCCGCCCGCTCCCTCGGGCGCTCGGGTCCGGCCGCCTCGCTCGGGCCGCTCTCCGGCGCCTAGGTTCCCCACCGGCCCGAACACGCCCCGCGCTCCCGGACGCTTCGAGTCCCCCTTCTCTGTCGAGGCCATCCTGGCGAGGCCCGAGCCCCGCGCGCCAGCGGCCTCCCAGCCGTCGGGCTCCGCCTGCGCCCACCCTGCCTTCTGGACCGCTCCTTTCCTGTGCGCCGGCCCGGGCCTGCCCTGGGCGTGTCCGGCATCGTGGCTGCCAGCCTACCTGAGCGTGGGTCTCTACCCTGTGCCAGGGCCGCGCGTGGCTACCGTCTGCGGCCCGCGGGGCTTCAGCGTCACAGGTACTGCGCGCCCCGCGCCCGCATGCGGGGGACTGGGAGGGGGCTGGAGAGCCTAGGCCGCCACCTCCGGCGGAGGTGCAGGAGAGGGCACTGAGTCTGAGAATCACACACGGCTGGAGTGGGAAGGGGCTTTGCCACCGCTGACCTTGCAGTTGAAGCCGAGGACCGCGACAGTCTGCCGAGAAAGCCTCCGGCGCGAGGCTTGCCCGGCAAGCTGCTGAGGTGGGAGAGGGTGGGTGTGAGGGCGGCGCAGCGCCTGAATGCGGTGGGCAGTAGGCAAGCGGTGGGGCTGCAGGGGGACCCAGCCCTGCTCCCTGTCTCCGCGTCCCTTGACTTCCTCGCACACCCCAGGGTAGCGCTTGGTGGCAGACACGCTTCCCAAAGCTGCTCTCGACCCGAACCGATGGCCCTGTTTTTTTGTTGGGGGGGAGAAGTGGACGCTCCGGGCTTTGCTGTTGAGTGAGGAGCTGTTAGGAGCTGGTCAAGGCTCACGCACCGCTACTGCCTCCACTGCTCACGTCTGTGAACTTGGGCTCCACACTTCTCCGCTCTGAGCCTGCGTGCCTGCAATGCTCTTAAGTGGTGCTTAAGGGCCAGGCACTTAAATCTCATGAGAAAGTAACTGTAAGACCGGGCGTGGTGGCTCACGCCTGTAATTTCAGCACTTTGGGAGACCAAGGCGGATGGATCACCTGAAGTCAGGAGTTCAAGACCAGCCTGGCCAACATGGTGAAACCCGGTCTCAACTAAAAACACAAAAAAATTAGCAGGGCGTGGTGGCGCACGCATGTAATCCCAGCTACTCAGGAGGCTGAGTCAGGAGAATCACTTGAACCCAGGAGGCAGAGGTCGCATTCAGCCGAGATTGCCCCACTGCACTCCAGCCTGGGCGACAGAGTGAGACTCCCTCTCAAACAAACACAAAAAAGTAACTATAGAGGGAATTTTGCCCTCTAGCATTAAACATCCACCTACACATGCTTTTGCATTTTTGGTTGCCAGGTTCATGTTTCCCCATGTCCCCACGAAGAAAACAGGAGCAAAGTTAGTCCAAGACTTGTCAACCCATACTAACATAGTTGTAACACAATCTTGCCGGGTTCCTACTCTAGGGCACTCACCCCAGTCCAGCATTTATTTCCTCAACCCATTTCAGCAGTGCATTAACCCCTGGACTCCCAGCCCCATCCAAATTCAACATCACTGGATCTGGCAGCCGTGCCCATCACTCCAAGTCACCTTTCTCTGAGCTCTTCACACACCTGAAGTCTGAATTATAGTTTATTACTTCATGTTACAGTTGTCTCATTTTCAAGTTTTTGTGTGTGTGTGTTTTGTTTTAGAGGAGTCTCGCTATGTCTCTCAGACTGGAGTGCAGTGGCGCTCTCTCTGCTCACTACAGCCTCCTCCTGGGCTCAAGTGATTCTCTTGCCTTAGCTCCAGAGTGGCTGGAATTACAGGCGCCTACCACCACGACCGGCTAATTTTTGTATTTTTAGTAGAGATGGGGTTTCCCCATGTTGGGCAGGCTGGTTTTGACTCCTGACCGCAAATGATCTGCCCGCCTTAGCTTCCCAAAGTGCTGGGATTACAGGCATGAGCCACTGCACCCGGCCTCAAGTTAGTTTTTGCATGGGTATTACACCCACACGGTCCAAATGTCAAAATTTGTACTAAGATATATGGAGAGGACTTTCCTCTTTTGCCTGTCACCTAGCCACCTACTTCTTGAGATATTTTATGCATATTTATTACCTGAATACAGATATGCACACACGTCTATTCTTTCCTTCATTTCCCCAAACTCACCATACACTATGCTCTGTACCTTACTCTAGTCACTCAACCATGTATCTTGGAGATTTTTCCAATCCATAAAGAGCTTCTTTTACATCTACAGAGTAGCCCATTGAAGGAATATATCATAATTTATTTAATCAGGTCCCATTGATGTTTTCTGTCACTGCTGTTATATACAGCACAGCAATGAATAACCTTGCACATAGGCTATTCTAGTATAGTTTGGTTTGTTGGGCTTGCTGTAGTTTTGCCAGATTGCCTTCCACAGAGCTTGCACCTGCTCTGCACTCCCGGAGTTCAAAACCAACTGTGTGTGAGAGTGCTCCCTTTTCCTTCACTCTCACCTACATGATGTGTTATCCATCTTAGTTTATCCAACCTGACAGAAGGAAAACAGTATCACTGTGTTAGTTCAATTTGCATTTCTGTAATAAGTGAGATGGAGAATATTTTCATGTTTAAGGGCTATTGTATTTCTTTTTCTTTTTCTTTTTTTTTTCAGATGGAGCCTCACTTTGTTGCCCAGGCTGGAGTGCAGTGGCCCGATTTCGGCTCACTGCAAGCTCCACCTCCCAGGCTCATGCCATTCTCCTGCCTCAGCCTCCTGAGTAACTGGGACTACAGGCGCCTGCCACCACAGCCGGCTAATTTTTTGTATTTTTAGTGGAGATGGGTTTTCACCATGTTAGCCAGGATAGTCTCCATCTCCTGACCTCGTGATCCACCCGCCTTGGCCTCCCAAAGTGCTGGGATTACAGACGTGAGCCACCGCGCCCGGCCTTTTTTTTTTTTTTTTTTTGAAACGGAGTCTCGCTCTGTCACCCAGGCTAGAATGCAGTGGTGCAATCTCAGCTCACTGCAACCTCCGCCTCCCAGGTTCAAGTGATTCTCCTGCCTCAGCCTCCCAAGTACCTGGGATTACAGGCACATGTCACCACGCCTGGCCAATTTTTTGTATTTTTAGTAGAGACAAGGTTTCACCATGTTAGCCAGGATGGTTTTGATCTCCTGACCTTGTGATGTATTTCTTTTTCTGTGAACTATCTGTTCTTGTATTTTGTCCATATGTGTAGTTGGTTATTTAAAACAATCTATTTGTAGATGCTCTTTTCTACTGAGGAAATTAACCCTGGCCGGGTGCAGGGTTACCCCTGTAACCCCAGCACTTTGGGAGGCTGAGGCGGGTAGATCACTTGAACTCAGGAGTTGAGACCAGCCTGGGCAACATGGCAAAGCCCCGTCTCTACTAAAAACACAAAAATTAGCTGGGCATGGTGGTGTGCACCTTGGTGGGGGCTGAAGTGGGAGGATTGCTTGTGCCTGGGAGGCAGAGGTTGCAGTGAGCCCAGGTCAAGCCACTGCAATCCAGCCCGGGCGACAGAACAAGACCCTATCTCAAAAAATTAAAAAAGAAATTAGCCCTTTAACTGTAATGAACTACACACTTTTTTCTATTTATTGGCCTTTGACTTTGATTATGGTGGTATTCTTTTGTTACATAGAAAAAATTTTAATTTTTATATGTTTGATGTAGTTTTATAAATCAGTTCTTTTATTTCTTTTTTGAGACAGGTTCTCTGTCACTCAGGCTGGAGTGCAATCATGGCTTACCACAGCCTCAACCTTCCAGGCTTAAGCACTCCTCCTTAGCCTCCTGAGTAGCAGGGGCCACAGGCATGCGCTACCATACTCGACTAATTTAAAACATTTTTTTTTGTAGAGGTGGAATCTCACAATGTTACCCAGGTTGATCTTGAACTCCTGGGCTCAAGCGATCCTCCCACCTCAGCCTCCCAAACTGCTGGGATTACAGGCATGAGCCACTGTGCCTGGCCCCAGGTCTCATATGATACTTGGAAAGAACTTCCTCACCGTGAAGTCATAAAATAACTTCCCCTGTTTTTTTCTAAATTTTGTGGGTTTACCTTTTACATTTAAAGATTTCCTCCATTTGGATTTTTTTTAGTGCAAGGTATTGGATATGGATCCAGCTTAATTTTTCCCATATCTGGAAATAATCCCTCTCTTCCCCACTGGATTATCACTTCTGTTTTAATTTTTATAATAACCATAGACTTTCGTCTTGCTCTGTGCCTGGCACACTGCTAAGCACCCTGTAAGCAAACAGCGCATATGTTTTTGTTGTTGTTGTTGTGGTAGTTGCTGTTGTTGAGACAGGGTCTTGCTCTATTGGCAAGGAGTGATCTCGGCTTGGCTCACTACAACCTCTGCCCCCCGGGCTCAAGTGATCCTCCTGCTTCAGTCTCCCAAGTAGCTGGTCTGCAGTTGTGCACCACCACACCCGACTAATTTTTGTATTTGCTTGTAGAGATAGGGTTTTGCCATGCTGCCCAGGGTGGTCTCCAACTCCTGGGCTCAAGTGATGGGCCCATCTCAGCCTCTCAAAGTGCTGGTATTACAGGCATGAGCCACTGTGCCTAGACAGCACCATGTTAAAATCTGGACATCTCTGGAAGTAGGGATTAATTATCACCATTTTACATATGAGGAAATCAAGGCTCACAGAAGTACATTGACTTGCCCAAGGTCCTCTGGCTGGTAATTGGTGGTAAAGCTGGGATTCCAACTAGAGGCTTTTTTTTTTCAGACAGAGTCTGACTCTATCGCCTAGGCTGGAGTACAGTGGCACAATCTTGGCTCACTGCAACCTCCGCCTTCCAGGTTCAAGCCATTCTCCTCCCTCAGCCTCCCGAGTAGCTGGGATTACAGGTGCCCACCACCACACCTGGCTAATTTTTGTATTTTTAGTAGAGCAGGGTTTTGCCAAGCTGACTAGGCTGGTCTTGAACTCCTGACCTCAGGCTATCCACCCACCTCAGCCTCCCGAAGTACTGGGATTACAGGTATGAGCCACCATGCCTGGCCTCAACTAGAACTCTTAAGGAATACACAATACAGCCTACTTTCTTCCCCAAAGGTCAACTTCTGATTCTGAAACAAGGCTGACTAGGTACACCAGGCTGTATGTCTGATGGGCTTTTCCTGATCTTTTGGTCTACCTTGGCAGGCACAGAGTAAGCCTAGTGGGCCCAGTGGTTGGAGTCCTAAGCAGCCAGGACCCCAGACACACTCCCTTTGTTGGGGCAGTCTGTCTGCCAGCCCTGACTCCCCAAGGCCAGTGGGGGCTGAATGGCCTTAGCATTATGCTTGCCATTCTTCTGCCTGGAATACTGTCCTCCCAGATAGCCCAATGACTCACTCCCTCTTTCCCATCAAGATTTGACTTAGGAACTGCTCCTGGTTGATGCATCTCCACTGGCCCACAGCTTGGTCTCATCTATTCCCATGGCTTAAAATACCATCTATATAAGCTGATGACTCCCAATTTTTTTTTTTTTTAATTGAGACAGAGTCTTGCACTGTCGCCCAGGCTGGAGTGGAGTGGGCTCTATCTTGGCTCACTGCAACCTCTGCTTCCCGGACTCAAGCATTCTCCTGCCTCAGCCTCCTGAGTAGCTGGGATTACAGGCACGTGCCACCACGCCCAGCTAATTTTTGTACTTTTAGTAGACAGGGTTTCACCATGTTGGCCAGGCTGGTCTCTAACTCCTGATCTCAAGCGATCCGCCTACTTCAGCCTCCCAAAGTGCTGGAATTACAGGCATGAGCCACTGTGCTCAGCGATGACTCCCAAATTTGTATCCTCAGCTCAACCCTCTCTTCTGACTTGTATCTCTTCTGACCTTACTTCTAAGACGTAAGCTCCATAACGACAGAGATTTTCTGTTTTGTCCTGAAACCATGCATGACACACAGTAGACGTTCAAAAAGTGTATTTGTTCAATGAATTAAAAGGGTGAAACCCTGGGGAACTCTTCTCTGCCCATTCTATGGTGTTGCCAGAAGCAGTCAAGGAAAGGAGAGGAAGGCAAAGAGAAGGGAGGTTTGGCAACTCCTATTAGGGGCCAGAAGTGAAGCCACTTGGCTAGACAGTAGTGGTGGCAGACAGAGTCTCATTGCATTCTCCCTTCTTTCCCATTTATTTGTTTGCTGTTATTTCTGGACAGTCTCTTTCCACTGTCTTCTTGCACTGTTACCTGGCCAAGGGGAAGGCAAGGTAGTAGAGCTGTGTATGCCTTCTCATTTTGCCAAGGTGGGAGTGCCGGGGGCTTCTGGCTAACCTCCCCTGCTGCTGGATAATCTCTCCTGCTGCTGGATAACCTCCCCTGCTGCTGGTTGCTCTTTAGGGTTGGAGCTGGCTCATTGCTCAGGACTCTGGACCTTCCCAGACTGGGCCCCAACGGAGGACCTAAGGGACACTGAGAGACAACAAAAGAGAGTCCGAACTATGTTTAACTTGGAGCAGCTGGAAGAGTTGGAGAAAGTGTTTGCAAAACAGCACAATCTGGTGGGGAAGAAGAGAGCCCAGCTGGCAGCTCGGCTCAAACTTACAGAGAACCAGGTGGGAGTACGGACTCCTGTTGGGCCTGGGCTGCACCTGGGGACAAACACTACCTCGGCAAGGCCCTAAACGGAGGGTGGGAGGAAGACATGGACCCTCTTCCCTGTGCCAGGCTGTTGAGGGGACAGGCCCTGACTTTTTGCACGCTCAATATAATGAAAAGAAGTCCCATTTGAAGTCACATTATGTGAACAGATTGGAATGTTAACTTAGATTATTAGTCTAAAAACTGATAATAAAGGATTTTCATGCTAAATAAGGACCTGCTAGTAAAATTAAGTAGATGTGGCCAGGTGTGGTGGCTCACGCCTGTAATCCCAGCACTTTGGGAAGCCGAGGTGGGCAGATCACAAGGTCAGGAGTTCAAGACCAGCCCAGCCAACATAGTGAAACCCCATCTCTACTAAAAATACAAAAATTAGCTGGGTGCCTATAATCCCAGCTACTTAGGAGGCCAAGGCAGGAGAATCGCTTGAGCCCAGGAGGCAGAGGCTGCAGTGAGCGGAGATCACACCACTGCACTCCAGCCTGGGCAACAGTGCGAGACTCCGTCTCAAAAAGCAGCAACAACAACAAAAAAAAAAAAAAAAAAAAAAAAAAAAAAAGAAAGAAAAAAGAAAAAAATTAAGTAGATATTGAAGAGAGTCAATATAATCAATGTTTCTTTCACCCCTATATTCCTCTCCAGCTATTATGTCAATTCTCTGTTCCTTTCACAGGCAAACTTCTCAAGAACTTGCCATGTTCACTTTGTCAGTGTCCTCACCTCCCACTCCTTCACACATTCCAACATGACTTTTCCCTACCATGCCATCAAAACTTCTCAGCAAGGTCTCTAATAACCTCCATGTTGCCAGAACCAACAATATGACACTTTACTTTCTTCAACTCAGTCCACCACTCAGCAGCTCTTAGTACTGGACAGTCAGCCACCCCATCCCTTATTGAAACATGTTCCTCATAGCCTCCAGACACCATGCTGTCTGGTTTTCCTCCCAGCGCTGTCTCCTTGGCAGGCTACCCTTCCCTTGGGGACCTCGAAATCTCTTCCCAGCTGGTCTCATCTATTCCCATGGCTTAAAATGCCATCTATAAGCCAATGACTCCCAAATTTGTATCCTCAGCACAACCATCTTGTCTGACTTATATCTCTAACTACCTTCTTGGTGATTCCACTTAGATGTCTCATGGGCACGTATCTGAAACCCAAGTCTAAACCTCAATTCCTGACTTTTTTCTTGCCCAAATGTGTTCCTTTCCCATACATGCCTCCACCATCCACCTGGTTACTCAAAAACCCCATCATCCTAGATTGCTCCTTCTCCCCCGCTTCCAACCATCATTGAGCCTTGTCATCTCTACCTCCAAAATACAGCTAGAGTTGCTTCACTTCTCTCCGTCACCCCTAATGTACGCCCCAGGTCCCCCGGGGCTGTGGCAGTGGCCTCTCTCCTGTCTCCCTGCTTCTGCTGCCATCCATGCTTCACACAGCAGCCAGGTGCACAGTGCACTTCGGATGTAAATAGGATTACGTGGGCCCACGTAAAAGCCTCACGGGTGACACTCCTTATCTATATGGCCTTCCAGGTCCTGGGTGATCTGGCAGCCGCTGACCTCTCCCATTTCCCTCCCTTGACTTTCTCCTCTCACTCTCATCCATGCTCTCCTCCTTCCTGGTCCTCAAACACTCCAAGCTTGGTTCCATTTCAGAGCCTTCCTACAGGTTGTTCCCTGCCCTGTGGGCCTGCTCTTCTCTGTCGCCATCAGGTGGGCCTCTCTCTCTTTGAGCCTCAGCTTTAGTGCTGGTTCCTCAAGGAGGCCTCCTCTACCCAAAGCCCTGTTTGTATCCCGTTTTGTGTTTACATAGCTCTGTTTGTTTACATGTTTCTTGCCAGTGTTTCTTCACTAGCTCCTGAGCTCCACGAGGGTAGGCAGCTTGCCTCTGTTGCTCGCCACTGTATCAGCATCACCTAGGATGGTGCTTAGCACATCCTGGAAGCTCAGTAAATACTCGAATGAATGAATGGTGTCTGGAATTATAGAAAGGGGTGTTTTGGAGGACGTGCCTCCCTGAGAAGGAAGAGCAAATATTGGCCAGGCAGAGAGGGGTGTTCACTCCAGGAATTGGGAAGCAGTGGGACCTGCTGGTCACATTCTGATCTCTGCCCACTGTCTCCAATTATAGGTGAGAGTCTGGTTCCAGAACCGCAGGGTCAAGTATCAGAAGCAGCAAAAGCTGAGGGCAGCGGTTACATCTGCCGAGGCTGCCTCCCTGGATGAGCCTTCCAGCAGCTCCAACGCCAGTATCCAGAGTGATGATGCCGAGTCAGGAGTAGACGGCTGAGGACTGGGACAGAGGCCCTAGCCAGGCTGCCTGGGCTAGTTCCTGGGGGTACCCACTGGAGCTCCCTGCCTCACACTTCAACAAAAAGCCTCCTCAACCAGAGGAATCTGAGCTGTCAAGCAGGGACCCCCTTTTCTATACTGATTCCTGGAAACTGGAATAATGTAATAATTGGAGGCACAGATTCTTGCCTTCAACTATGTCCTTGGCCAACCTATGGAACTTCCGAGCCTTTTATCTTTATATGTATAATGGGTGCATTCATAACTTAGACCACCCAGGGGTGAGAAGATGTCTGTAAAGCAATAATGTGCCAGGCACAGTGTGAAGTGTGTGGTTACTGTCAAGGCTTGTAAGCCCCTGAGTAGAAAAGACCAAATGGAAAAAAAAAAACAGTTTTTCTTTTGCTTTCACCCCACAACAATCAACACAGAACACTTCTGTGACCAAACATATAGGGGTGTACCCCACATTCCAACCTCTAATTCAGTAAATTCTGACATGATCTACCTGCAGGTAGTGTCTGACCCCACAGATTGAGGGCTCATTTCACAAGGCGGCCCCTCCATTTTTTTTTTTTTTTTTTTTTTTGAGACAGAGTGCAGTAGTGCGATCTTGGTTCACCACAACCTCTGCCTCCCGGGTTCAAGTGATTCTCCTGCCTCCGCATCTAGGCGCACACCACCACGCTTGGCTAATTTTTATATTTTTAGTAGAGACGGGGTTTCACCATATGGTCAGGCTGGTCTTGAACTCCTGACCTTGTGATCCACCCACCTCAGCCTCCCAAAGTGCTGGGATTACATGCGTGAGCCACCACCCAGCCCAACCCTGCCCTTTTTGTTTTTTATGGAGTCTTAAGGTCTATCAGTCATCAGTCAACTCATTAGCATATGAAAAAACATCACTTCAGAGATTCTAGGGATTTTAGGAGTTCTATGCCAGGAAATCGAGATGAAGACCAAATATATATTTCATAATATCACAGCTCCTCTCACCTGGGGGAGTGATACCTGTACCAGCAATTAATATTTTCCTGGCCTGGCTGTGGAGAAGGAGCCTCTTTGAATAAGCATCTGGGCATAGAAGACTCTTTCCCCATCAGAAGGAGTTGAGAGCAAAGAGGAGAAGGTAAAACTGTTTAGCCCACTTCACAAAGTTTCCCAACGTTTTCTTGTTTTGTCTGAACTGTTACCATTCTCAGAAGCAGCTCAGGCCCAGCAGCCAAGACAAGGTCTCCCTCGGTCACCCAGGCTGGAGTGCAGTGGTGCAATTATAGCTCACAGCAGCCTCAACCTCCTGGGCTCAAGTGATCCTCCCACCTTAGCCTCCTGAGCAGCTGGGTCTACAGGCACGTGACACCACGCCTGGCTAATTTTTAAACATTTTTGTAGAGACAACGTCCCTTTGTTGTCCAGGCTGGTCTTGAACTCCAGGCTTCAATTGGTTCTCCTGCCTTGGCCTCGCAAAGCCCCATCTTTTTATAGAAGTATTTGTGTATGCCAAGGCTGGCATTTTGTCATAAACTCTGCTGTGTTTTCACAGGACAGTTATAATTTCCCCCTTTCATGACTCTGACTCCTGGATCCTTTTTCTTCTCAAGAATGTGCTCAATTTCTCTGAAAGAAACCTGCTGCCAGGATTTTCAGAGCTGATTTCCGTAGCACAGACCATTCAGATTCCAGAATGGCTGTTGGGGACTGAGCTGAGGGGTGGAAGGAAGCCTGCCCTGCTACCTGGTGGTGAGTGAGGACACGGCCCCCAGCTGCTCTTGGGGTAGGTTTGCCCCCAAGTCCGTGGACTATTCGCTCCCTGACACCGTGCTGCAGGCTTGAGGGGACCCAGGGTCGGTTTCAAGAACCTTTTCTCTGGCCCTGCCAACTATCTATCTCCCCCAAGTCCGTGGACTATTCGCTCCTTGACACCAGACTGCAGGCTTGAGGGGAGACAGGGTCAGTTTCAAGAACCTTTCTCTGTCCCTGTCAACCATCTATCTGTAATTATTTGATAGATAATTGTGGCTTGATCACGGCTCATTGCAGTCTCGACCTCCCCAGGTTCAGGTGATCCTCCCACGCACCACCATGCCCGGCAAATTTTTCTATTTTTTGGAGAGATGAGGTCTCACTACGTTGCCCAGTCTGTTCTTGAGCCCGGGAGCTGGAGGCTGCAGTGAGTCGAGATCGCCCCATGCCAGTATGGGCGACAAAGCGAGACCCTGTCTCAAACAAAACACACAAAATCAGGGGACAAGGAAACAAAACAAGGCTTGATAGTCAGGCCTAGCTGTGGGGACAAAGGCCATAGGTCTGTGGTTTGCAGCTTTTTGGGGTCCTGAATGAGAGAACAGACCCCTCCCCCTTTTCACGACAGTGTGTGCATATGCACACTCACTTCTGTATCCAGTTTCAGAGGTTCTCAAACCTGAGGTCCACTATGGACTCCTCTACTACCCCCGGGTTGCAAGGCCCCTAAGCCACTGAAGAATCTGAGACAGGCACAAGTCCACCCTGACCTTTGGCAGGACTGTCCGCCCTGCTGCCAGACGGATTACCGAGAAAGGAAATCTTGTCCTGGACTCTTCAGGTGCGGTGAGTGAGCTCCGGGGTATAAGCTAGTCCTTCCCTTCAGGCTGAGAGCTAGGGAGGATAGGAGTAAGTGGGCCTTCTGTTGTCCCACTCTAGGGCTGGGTCCAAAGAGCACTTTACTCAGTGAAGACAGGCCACTGTGTGGACAGAGACAACATACATAGAAACATGCATCGTAGGCCGGGCGAGGTGGCTCATGCCTGTAATCCCAATACTTTGGGAGGTCGAAGCGGGCGGATCACTTGAGGTCAGAAGTTCGAGACCAGCCTGGCCAACATGGTGAAACCTGCTAAAAATACGAACATTAACTGGACTTAGTGGCGCACACCTGTACGCCCAGCTCCTTGGGAGACTGAGGCAGGAGAATCACTTGAACCTGGGAGGCAGAGGTTGCAGTGAGCCGAGATCGCGCCACTACACACCATCCTGGGCGACAGAGTGAGACTGTCTTAAAAAAAAAAAAAAAAAAATGCCACGGACTCAAAGATACACACATCAAAACTATGTACGCGTACACAGACTCAGATACAGAGGTACAGACACAAAAAGGTACCGATGTAAGAGCACAAAGGCAGGCCCAGCTACACTCCCGTCAACAAACCACGGCACCTAAATTCAGACTTGGTGGAGCGCAAAACCTCGCAACCTCCGAGGCACTCTCGCCGGGGGCGGGGCCAGAAGGAGGTGGGGCCTCGCAGGTTGAGGTGGGGTTAAGGGTCATAAGGCGGAGGCACGCCAAGATGGCGGCCTCCACGTGCGACGTGTTCTCCTTCTGCGTGGGCGTGGCGGGCCGCGCCCGGGTCTCCGTGGAAGTCCGTTTCGTGAGTAGCGCCAAGGTGAGGTCGGGGCGGGTCCTGCCGGGAGCCTCAGCCCAGTCCGGCCACGGAGACAGCCCTGCAGGACTCCATGCCCGGAGCCTAGAGGCTTCCGTGCCGCTCGGACGCTACGGCCCAGCCCCTGCTCGCGGCCGGGGGGCTCCCAGTCTGTCCCCGCGCGCAGGCTCGTGGCGCGGTCACGCGATAGACCCGGGCCTCCGGAGTCTCCGTGCACATTTCCTCCCAGCGGAATTCGGCCAGCCAGCCGGAGGCCTGCTGTGACTGCTCGGGGCGGGGCTAGGGGGCTTTGCTGCTGGGTCCCTGGAACGGTGGGCGGGGACGTGCTGGGCAGAGAGAACTGAGGTGTAAGAGAGTGGGTCCTCACGAACTTAATGTATGAAATTTGGGTGGGGGGATGAGGAGACAGGCCAAGACCCTTCACGAAGGTCCTTGGAGTGCTGAGAAATTTGGACCAGAGTCCAAAGGCCGTGGGGCGTTGGGAGAGTTTTTAGTAGGAAGGTGACAAGATTTTGTCGTTTTTATTGTGTTCCAAAAGTTCACTGTGGAAAAAAATAGAAAATGCGTGTAAGGAAAGAAAACATAAACATCACTCATACTTCTATACTTGTGCAAAGATGTGTACGTTAAAATTACATTTTTAGAAATTGCTTTTTGATGCAGCAGTGAGTCTTTCAATATCAAGCCTATTTCTACATATTAATTTTTAAGAGGTGAGTAGTAGCTTCTTCCGTTAGAGGGCCACAACCCTCTCAACCAACCCCTTATTAATGGACCCTTTATTGTTGTATTTTTGAAACCTGGAGTCAAAAGTCTTAGAGCTCATTTTCTATGCAAACATCCTTTTGTTTTGTCCAGCACTATTTTTTTCCTAGTTATCTTTGCCTATTGATATGTGCAAAATGATATTTGTTTTCATTTATGTTTCTTTGGTTACTAGTGAGGTTGAATAATTTATCCTATGTAGTGGCTGTGTGTATTGTTGTTTCTTGCCCAAGATGTAAGATCTCTAGTTGTCTGTCATCTGCTCTCAGCATTATCGTATTGATCTAGTTTCCCGGCCCAACCTTCCCTTGCCCCCTTTCTGCTCCAAAGGTGTCTGGAGCACTCTGCTCCTTCCCTGGTAAATCAGCTTCCCTACATCCTTGGTCTCCTTACCTGTTCATATCTCCATCTCCATAGTCTCTAGTGTTCCTGGATGGCCACAGTTTGAAGATGTCTCAGTTCCATCATTCTTGGTTTGCAGTAATTTTCCTCACCTTTTTCTTCGTTAGCCCCCAGTCTCTCAGCCCCTTCCTCTCTTCATTTCTTCCCTCTCACTTCATCACTTCAGCCACTCTCCTTGCACAGTTTTCCTGGCCCAGGCATCTATCAAGGCCCCAGCCGATCGCCCTTTCCTTGCCTATATCTGATCTGCAGCTGGAGAAAATAATATACCTTCCTGGACTTGGTAACAGCGTGGATTTTCCTGGGCTTTTTGCTTCTCTATTCAAATAAGATTGGTTTGTGATTTTTTTTCTCTGTGTTATTTTCCTCAAGTTACCACATGAGGGTTATATGTGTGTGTGTGTGTGTGTGTGTGTGTGTTTTTGGTAAAATAAAGCTTTCCATGTTTTCTGTCATTACATTGTTTAAATAGCGGTTTGAGAGAATTGGGTCATGAAACTTTATAGACCAGGGCCTCAAGTGGGAGTAGTTTTTGACACTTTTTATTGCTTCTGTGGATAGGAATGACTTTTCAAAAATTTATCAACTATTATGCCAGAGACATGACCAATCAGAACAGAAACCTCACCAGGTCCAGTGGAAGCCAGCTGGACTACCATACTGGTGCACTAGCCAGATAGCAGCATGGCGTATTGTGGGCTTTCTTCTTTTAATCAAGATTTTGAAATCTACTACATAGTCTGCCCGGGCATGGTGGCTCATTCCTGTAATTCCAGCACTTTCGGAGGCTGAGGTGGGCTGATCACTTGAGGTCAGGAGTTCAAGACCAGCCTGGCCAACATAGTGAAACCCTGTCTCTACTAAAAATACAAAAATTAGGCCGGGTATGGTGACTCACACCTGTAATCCCAGCACTTTGGAAGGCTGAGGCGGGCGGATCACTTGAACTTGATGTCAGGAGTTCGAGACCAGCCTGACCAACATAGTGAAACCCCATCTCTACTGAAAATACAAAAAAAATTAGCCGGGTGTAGTGGCGCACGCCTGTAATCCCAGCTACCTGAGGCCAAGGCACGAGAATTGCTTGAACCCGGGAGTCAGAGGCTGGAGTGAGCTGAGGTCGTGCTACTGCACTTCAGCCTGGGCAACAGAGGGAGACTCCGTCTCAAAAAAAAAAAAAAAAAAAAAAAAAAAATCTACTACATAGTCTTAGAGTTTTGCACAATTTTTTTTTTAAATAGAGATGGGGTCTTGCTATGTTGCCCAGAATAGTCTCAAACTCTTGGGCTCAAGCAATCCTTCATCCTCGCTTCCCAAAGTGCTAGATTTACAGGCATGAGCCACCACATCCAGCCTGCATGATTTTTTTTTAAACTTTTTTTTCAAATTGGAAGGATGTATGGTTTGTCCCTTTTCATTCAGGTTCAGTGCTCTCCAACCTTCTTTTTTTTTTTTTTTGAGATGGAGTCTCACTCTGTCACCCAGGCTGTAGTGCAGTAACGCAATCTTGGCTCACTACAACCTCCGCCTCCTGGGTTCAGGTGTTTCTCCTGCCTCAGCCTCCTGAATAGCTGGGACTACAGGCGAACACCACCATGTCCAGCTAATTTTTGTATTTTTAGTAGAGACAGGGTTTCACCATATTGTTCAGGCTGGTCTTGAACTCCTGACCTCGTGATCTGTCTGCCTCAGCCTCCCAAAGTGCTGGGATTACAAGCGTGAGCCCCTGTGCCCGGCCCAACCTTAACATGAGTTAGACTCTGTTTTCCTTGAAATATGCTCATCAGTTTTGGGAATGAGTGACTTTATAAAGGAACAATTCCGATTCTTTTCTCTTTGTTTTGATTACTAGATATTTTCTGCATTTAGTTCTTCACAAAGAGAGGGAGATCTATATTTGTCCAATATTGAAATTTGAGATTGTCAGAAATAATGTGAGTCCCTGTTCATATTGTCTTGTCCCATAGAGGAAGGCCAAGTTTTCAATTTGCTAGATTGGGATGGGATACAAGGCATAGGGGGGAAGGGCTTCCAGGAAGCCAGGCAAGGGTGTGCCCAGGGCTTTGCCTCCTGGTTTTGTTTCACCTGTCCCATTCTACTGTGAGATAGAGCTTCCAGAGTTGTTCACAGGGTTGAGATTTTTCGCTCTGAGTTTGAGAGTAACCCTATCTGGCCTTCTGAGGAGTCAGGGAGCTACCTGGGAGGCAACACTGACATGTCATTTTGCTTCGGTGTCAAGCATTTTTTTCCTCTCCTTTTGTTGTGGCAGCTCAGTGTTGGCAGGGCTCTACACATCATCTTTGAGTAGCGGGAGTATATGCCCAATAAGGCCAGTAACTGCCTGGGTTCTGAAGCCATCTGCTGAGTCCTTTTGCACATTTGAGAGATGGCAGTTCAGAAGTTGTTTTCTCATCTTTCATCCTTTACATGATGTATATAGTGTTTTAGACCAGTGCTTCTCAAACTAACATGCATGTGAATCACCTGGGCATCTTGTTACGCTGCAGATTCTTTTTTTTTTTTTTTTTGAGACGGAGTCTTGCTCTGTCGCCCAGGCTGGAGTGCAGTGGCCGGATCTCAGCTCACTGCAAGCTCCGCCTCCCGGGTTCACGCCATTCTCCTGCCTCAGCCTCCCGAGTAGCTGGGACTACAGGCGCCTGCCACCACGCCCGGCTAGTTTTTTGTATTTTTTAGTAGAGACGGGGTTTCACCGTGTTAGCCAGGATGGTCTCGATCTCCTGACCTCGTGATCCACCCACCTCGGCCTCCCAAAGTGCTGGGATTATAGGCTTGAGCCACCGCGCCCGGCCTACGCTGCAGATTCTAATTCAGCAGGTCTGGGGTGGGGCCTAAGATTCTGCATTTCTAACAGAGTCCTAGGTGATGCCCATGTTGCCAGTCCCTGTACCTCTCATTGAGTAGGAAGAAGCTAGAGCTCATAAGGTACATTCATCTGTGCTATATTGTTGCACCCTGGAAACTACCTTGTAGGTATTATTATAATGCTCACTTTTCAAATGGGAAACAGATATAAAGTGAAGCAGTTGGCTCAAAGGTTCACAGCAAGTTCATGTTAGGACTGGTACTAGTATTAGCTCCTTTCTTTCAGTGCAACCCCCAAGGACTTGTTGGATGCCAGGCACTGTGCTAGGTGCTGTGGGTATTCAGCTGACCAAGGAAGAGGGCACATTCTCCCCCAAACAAGGCTTCCCTGTCCCATGGTGTAGGATTTCTCTGCAGCCCTGTGTAGCAACACCACTGCCAGGATCCTGGAGTGGCTTGTGGCTGACTCAGAGATGAGTGCCCTGCTGTTACCAGCTCCTGGTACTGGAGGCCCCAGCCTGCTATAAGCCTTGGCCCTGCTCTGGCCATACTCAGAAAATTTCTCTGAGTAATCTGAGATGACTGCCATGGTGGCTTCCTCCCTGTTCCAGGCCTTCTGCTCTGAATGGGCTGAAAGGAGTACAACTGAAAATAGGTCAGTGCTGCATTTCCAGAGGAGAAAGTTATGGAAGGTACTGACCAGTCTCCATGAACTCATAGAGGCAGAGGCCTCTCCTAAGAGTGAGGCATGTAGGAGTGAGGCTGGACAGCCTCCTGGAAGCTCTTGGAGCTATGTCTTCTATTCCTTCTTACAGCCATCCTATCCCTCTGCCCTCTTAGGGAAAGGGTCTGTTTGCCACACAGCTGATCCGGAAGGGGGAGACCATCTTCGTAGAACGGCCCCTGGTGGCTGCACAGTTTCTCTGGAATGCACTTTATCGCTACCGAGGTGAGTACAGCTCTCCTACTCCTCATGGCTGCTGGGCCCAGTCGCCTTTGTGCATGGAAATGAGCTGCATACATCCCTACTGGCTGATGTCTCTGGAACTCTGGGTGTTGGGAGGAAATGCTATCTTCCATTGAAGGACTATGCCTGAGAACCACGCCTCTGTCCAGTCTCAGGTGTTTGAGGCTAATTCCTGTGGTGGGAGGCTCTTCAGATGTGCTCCCTGAGGTAGCACAGTGGGACTCAGGCGAGTTTGACTCCATGGTCATGCTGAAGGCCCAGTGCCAAAGTAGAGTCCTCCACCAAGAGGAGGCTACATGGCCCTTGTTCAAAGAAGGCTGAGTTAGGGGTGAGCACAAGTAGGATGCCCTTGGCTTTGCTGACCACGTGCTTTTTTCACACTTTTCTTCTTTTGGAGTTGAGGGGAGGGGGACGGAGTTTCGCTCTTGTTGCCCAGGCTAGAGTGCAATTGTGCGATCTCGGCTCTCTGCAATCTCTGCCTCCCAGGTTCAAGCAATTCTCCTGCCTCAGCCTCCTGAGTAGCTGGGATTACAGGCACGCACAACTGTGTCCACCTAATTTTTGTATTTTTAGTGGAAACGGGGTTTCACCATGTTGGCCAGGTTGGTCTTGAACTCCTAACCTCAGGTGCTCCACTTGCCTTGGCCTCCCAAAGTGCTGGAATTATAGGCATGAGCCACTGTGCCTGGCCCACACATTTCTTAAGCTGGAGACACACAATGAAAGGAGGGTTGGTTGGTCCCAGAGTATGGGAAAAGCCCAGTGTTGGGGTGGTAGGGGAGCCCCACAGAGTGAGTCTGATTAAGAAGCAAGGAGAGTTAGACAATAAGGGCCAGGAAGTCCTTGAGAGGGAGGAGGGGATCATCTACCTTTGGCTGCATGTGAAATTCATTCATTCATTCATGCATGCATGTAATTATTCATTTACTCACTTCCCAAACTTTTATGAAACACCAGAATGGTGCCTGACACATAGCAGGTGCTCCATAGGGCTGTGAAAGGGATAGATATGGCCTCTGCTCTCAAGACACTGTTGTGTCTGGCTCTCACCCTCAGCCTGTGACCACTGCCTTCGGGCACTGGAGAAGGCAGAGGAGAATGCCCAGAGGCTGACCGGGAAACCAGGCCAGGTTCTGCCTCACCCAGAGCTGTGCACTGTGCGCAAGGACCTCCACCAGAACTGTCCTCATTGCCAAGTGAGTATTCTTGGGGAGTATACCTGGAAGGGGGTGGGTGAGGGAGGCCTTAGCTGGAGTCCTCAGTGGGGAGACAGGAGCAATGACAGACCTGGTCATGGCCCTTGAAACCTATAATGTAGGATAAGATGTTGAAAAGGCTTGGTTATTGTTCCAGTTTGATCCTCCCTGGCACAGTTACATTGTCTGGAAAATGGGCTTGGTGGGAGCTTGCTTTCTTCCTGGGGACCTGGCAAGGGCTCTCCCCTCTACCTGAAAAGTTCTCTTCCCTTTCTGTGGTTTTGTAAGCCTAGGTGTGCCCTTCACGTGTCCCCAGAGCACCCTATGTTTTCTCTTCTCATAATACATCTGAGCTACAGCTCAGGGGCTATTTATGGAAGGGATGCAGTTAGAGGAGGTGATACTAGGGCCAGATCCTAGGGTACTGACTTCTATCCCACCTAACAGGTGATGTACTGCAGTGCAGAATGTCGGCTGGCAGCCACTGAGCAATACCACCAGGTCCTGTGCCCAGGCCCTTCCCAGGATGACCCCTTGCATCCTCTCAATAAGCTTCAGGAGGCATGGAGGTGAGTCACTTTTCCTCTCTTCTTTCCTTTATCCTTTCCTCTCAGGTTGCCTGCCTGGGCTCATCAGATGTTGCCATCTTTCTTAAGTTACAATTCCCCGGATTTTTCCTCCTTTCTTAGGGTTAAACAGAAGTCACATCACCCTATCTCCTGCTTTTAATCTGGGCTGTCAGTCCTTCTGTCCGTAGCATTTAACACTCTCCCAGAAAGAGCCCCATTAAGCCAATAGGGATGCAAAGTCTTGCCTAAGTCCTTGCCTATGAACTTTCTCTCATGGTAATTGACGGAATTGGTAGGAAGTTTTCTCTGTACCAGTCAGACTCGGCTTCCCTGAGCTCAGCTACTAGGGAGAGAATTTCTAGGCCAATCTTTTTTCTCTTTCCCCAGGAGCATTCACTACCCACCTGAGACTGCAAGCATCATGTTGATGGCCAGGATGGTGGCCACAGTGAAACAGGTGAGCCCACCCAACCCTCTCAGGGAAGCTGACTTTGGCCCTATTCAACCCTTGGTCTCGGTCTTTTCCTCACCTCAAAGCCCTAGCTTGGATGCAGAGTTCTTCCTGGCCTTCCCAAAGGAGAGCTCTTTGCTATGTAAAACCTTAGGAATGTGCTAAACATGTCAGGCATAGGGAGTGGAGGGCTCATTTTGCCTGTAGTCTTTTTTTTTATTTTAACTTAAACACCAGTGTGATAGTATGCCAGTAGTTTCTGATACAGAAGATGCCTTGTGCAGTAGCAATTCATGCATTTGATTTATAAGCACCACTTTTTCAGGATTGCGTCTTACATAAAGCGAGAGAAGCCACTCTCACCGCCCTTCTATTAATGTTGTTCCTCAGCCTCTTTCTCCTGTTTTCCAAGTGTTGTTGAATTGGCGATCTGGGCTCCAGCTGGGAAGATGGTTGGGCACCATTGGGAGGAAGCCTCAGGCAGAGGAAGGGCTCCTATAAGCTCCTGTGTGGTGGTATTTCGTAAGTGGGCGGGAGTGCCAGTAAGAAGGTGGGTGTCTGTGACCCTTAAGTATATTTGTTCACTGCAGGCGAAGGACAAGGACCGTTGGATCAGGCTCTTCTCCCAGTTCTGTAACAAAACAGCCAACGAAGAGGAGGAAATTGTCCATAAACTTCTGGGAGACAAATTCAAGGTTCTTCTTCTCCCATGGCCTGTCTCATTCCCTCCCCAAATACCCTAGGATGTCTCTGGCCATCTGTGGGAAGCACCACATTTGATCACTTCTCAGCTACAGGAAGGAGTTAGAACTTGGGTCCAGAAATAGATTCAGAGGACTTACGTTCCTGCCACTGTTTACTTCATGACCTCATGTGGACCTACAGTTGGGAAGTGGGGTGACAACAGAGGAAGGGCGTGTTGGATTCCCTGCCCTGAAAGTGCTCCCTAACTGGTGTTAGAAGGCAGGACTTGTCATAGGATAGCAGTGGGCAAATCAGGTAGAATGGAGACTAGAGGGTTGTGGGGCCACAGAATCAGAGCAGCGTGAAACTGCCCATGTCTTGAGTGACCATTTCCAATCAAAGAGTATGAGTCCTCACTGAGTACAGCAGACTTCCCTGCAGGAGCTGCCTGAGGGTGGAGGCAGGTGTGTAAAAGGTTTGCATCTGGGGTGGGCCCTGTTGCACTGAACTTACAGGAAGGGAGTGGGAGAGCCCAGCTGGTCTGGAGGCCAGGTCAAGGGAGATTTGACGGTGGTGGTGTGGATAGACATTTCGGGCTGTCTCAGCCTTGCTGGTACAAGTGCTGGAAAATGGAGAGAAATTTGGGTTTGCCACCCCAGGTTGGAACAGGCCGGCAGACTGCCAAAGCTCTTTGGAGGTGGACTTTGTGGCCTTCCTTTGCCCCTACGGAAAGCTCAGTCTACAGTGCTGGCCCTTTTTCCTTCCCTCCCTAGTCACCTGGGCCCTGCCTCGGTGCTAATGGGAAATCCCTAGGGAGACAAATCTCTCTGCTTCCCCTAAACCAGGGCCAACTGGAACTTCTGCGGAGACTCTTCACAGAGGCCCTCTATGAGGAAGCAGTCAGTCAGGTGAGTGAGGAGAGGGTGGGACCAGTGGCCTCCTTGTTACTCCAGCTTTCCAGGAGCAACAAGGTCAGCATCTCCTACTGGGACAGCTGAGCCAAAGCCGACTTGGTCTTCTGGAGTTGGGATGAGCCTGACTCACAGAAGGCTTCCCAAACAGAGTCCAATTGGAAGAAAAGCAAGTGGCTGTTAACATGAGCGCTTATCTCTTTATCTCTTTTTTGCCCCCACAGTGGTTCACTCCAGATGGATTCCGGTCTCTCTTTGCTCTTGTTGGGACCAATGGCCAAGGAATCGGGACCAGGTTAGAATGTTCCAGAGCTATTGAACTTACTCTCGGGGTGGGAAACTGAGGAAGGTAGCCACAGTTCCTTTCAAGACTGGGATGGGGTACGGTAGGACTCTGGGCAGATCACTGAACTGGACACAGTGGCAGGAGTCAGAGTCAGGCATTGGAATCTGTTTTGGGGAGCCTTTGTTGGGGAAGATGGGCCCCCACCCTGGAGAATGAAATGGGGTAGGGGGAGAGACCCTTCTTCTTGGGCTTAACTTACCTGGAGGTGGAGAGCCCTGTGACCTGGGCTTCCACCTCCCCAACCATGGGCTGCCTGGGACCCCCAGCTCCCTAAGCCAGTGGGTCCATGCCTGTGATGCTCTGGAGTTGAAGCCTCAGGACCGTGAGCAACTTGACATCTTCATTGACCAGCTGTACAAGGACATCGAGGCAGGTTGGTGAGATAGGGCCTTGGCCTTACCCAACCATGGTGACCCCCCAGTCAGATGGTGGACACAAAATCTTTCCCCAGGATGCTCTGTATTAATGGTGGGAGAAGGTAATCCCTTTGTGCCTGTGGGGAGCTTCAGATCTATCCACAGGGCACACAGGTGAGAAACAGCCCCAAGATTTATCCAGAGACTTGATGCTGGGAGGAGAGGGGGTGCTGGATAAATAGGGTGTCTTATAGACAGAAAAGCAAGGCTTCTGTCTCAGAGAGGCAAGTTTAGGTAATATGGTAGGGACTGATGCCTTAGTGTGGTGGGGTGGCAGGACAGTGGCGACAGTGCCTGTCCTTGTAAGCCTCATTTCCTTTTCCTGCCTATAAAAATGGGTAGAATAATGTCTGTATATTACTGTCTTACAGCAACTGGAGAGTTTCTTAACTGTGAAGGATCTGGCCTCTTTGTGCTTCAGAGCTGCTGTGAGTCATGGCGTTGAGGAGGGATGGTCCTAGGCGCTTCTGCCTTTGTCAGGTGGCCTCACAGCCACAGTTTATCTTTCTCAGTTGGCCCTTTCTAGGCTGGTAGAGTTGAGTCTGGGAGCTCCATTAGGTCTGAGCTCCCACAGGAATTCCCCTGGGCCTTTTTGTTCTATCATTTTTTTCATTTGTTCACCCAACTGTTTGTGCTATAATACCTGCTTATTATATATAAAACCTTACAATAGGCCAGGCCCTGTACTAAAGCAGGCATAGAGCTCTGATTCTTGCAAAGGGATGCATGGGCTTTGCACCATCACTGCCCTGTGAGATTTGGGAGTACTGGGAGCCCAGGCTAGAGGGCGAGTCTCATCAGCACCTGATGAGGAGGGGCAGATTCAGCTCAGACAGCTGCCTTTTCCAGACTTCAGCCTCCCACCCCCTGGTTTCCTGACTGCAAACTCCTCCTCCCAGGCTCCTGGGCCACTCTACTCTCCCAAACTGGATTCTCAGAGGGCCTGTGTCAGCTGTTACTAGATGTCCAATAGCAGGCAGAACTGAGTTAAGTGGTCTTGGGTGGGCATTCCTTCAGAGCCCTGTTCCTCCCTTTGTGAGACAGTGGGAACACAACTGAGAATGCAGTTGGCCAGTCACAGCGGGTTGGAGTGGGAGTGCAGTGGAGTTCATTTGTGTTGTGCTGTATGGTGTTCAGGAAAGAACACTGGAAGCAGAGTCTGGAAACTTGGGTTCCAAAACGTGCTCAGCCTTGGCAGGGATGAAAGAGCAAGAAAGGACCCAGTGCTCTGCAGAATTGAGGCTAGTATTTTTTTAGGCAATAATCCTCATTACCTGCCTCTTGTGATCCAGGCAACCACAGTTGTGTGCCCAATGCAGAGACCTCCTTTCCAGAAAACAACTTCCTTTTGCATGTCACTGCTCTGGAGGATATTAAGCCAGGAGAGGTGAGAGGGGCCAGGAACCTGGGGATGGGTGGGTAGTAGGCCTTGGAAGTTCGCTGCAGGGATCAGGAGCAGCCGTGGCTAGAGCACTTGAAGTTCAGGCTGTTGGGTGGAATCCCCACATACCTTAGGGTCTGAGTCAGCTCATGGTTCTGTTCTAACCCTACCTCACTTTTTCAAAATATGACTCCAGAAAGCCTCAGGACAGTTTGAGGGACACATATGTGCTCAGATTCTTGTCCCCAGCTATCTTTTGGTCAAATGCAGATATGTAGTTTCTAAGAAAGCAGGAGATAGCTCTTTGTGGGTTTACGGTCTTGTCTGTTATTGCAGGCACAGTGCCTGGTTGAATCTTCTTCAGGGCAAGTAGCATCATACCAAGACCTGTGATCCCAGCTGCAGACCTTGGCCAGTGACTGGCTTTCACCACGGCCTGAGGCTAACCAGTCTCCTCTGTCTCAGGCACAGGCTGTTGGAGGCTTCTAGTGGCCTGCCTACTGAAGGCACTGGGAACTGGATGAGGGCAGCCCGCCCCTTCACTGAAGGGCAACGCAAGCCTGGCTCCTAGAGATGGGGCAGTGGTTGGAGATAGGGTAGGTGTTGGGGAGGCCCTTATGCCATTTAAGAGAGCACAGACCATCAGACTCCACCTCTTTACCCTACAGGAAATTTGTATCAGCTACTTGGACTGCTGTCAGCGGGAGCGCAGCCGCCACAGCCGCCACAAGATCCTCAGGTCCCAGCTGGGGACATGGTTGGGCGGCTGGGCTCTGGGGTCCTCTGTCCCGTAGCTCCCTGACTTTTCCCCCTCACCATCCCTCACCGCTGCAGGGAGAACTATCTGTTTGTCTGTTCCTGTCCCAAATGCCTAGCAGAGGCTGATGAACCCAACGTGACCTCAGAAGAGGAAGAGGAGGAAGAGGAGGAGGAGGAAGGAGAGCCAGAAGATGCAGAGCTGGGGGATGAGATGACTGATGTGTGATGTTGCCCTGCCCAGAAAGGGCCCTGCCCTAGACCCTGCCAGAAAAGGGGGTTCTTCCCCCAGAGAAAGGGCTCAGAGGGAACTTCCAACTCCCATTGCCTGCTTTCCCCATTCGAGCCCTCTCTGCCAGAGGGTAGGACAGAGCCTGGATCCCTGGCCCCAACCCCCACCAGACCTCATGCCCTGGACACTGCTGCTGAGTTGGCTCAGACTCTGCACTGGCACTGAGCTTTTCACAACTGGCCTCCCCTTGAGGTTCTTCCACTCTAGGGTTTAAGGGGCTGGAATCAGGGCCAGGGCCTAACAGTGTTTCTTCTCTTCGGCCCCACGGCCTATACTCACCCATTCACCGGAGGCTTCTCCCCTTTCAACTTGCTGTTGATTTCTTTTGAGGGGGTAAATCTGAGACCGAGTTCATTGAAGCAGAGAGGGGAGGTAGTGAGGCGCCCTCACCTCCCCCCACCACAGCTGTGGCTGGTAAGGCAACTGCTTGACCACTGGCACAGCAAGGAGAGGCGGGCAGGAGGATCTGGGCCTCCTGAGCTCCTTCCCTGAGGCTGTCTCCTGGGAATGCTGGACAGGGGGATTACTCACACCTCCATTTGGACATCTGGGGAAGTGGAGATTAACCCCTTCTCCAGACTCCAGAATCTTTGTAACTCGTGCCTTGCCTCTCAGGACCTGGCATAGTGGCTGGCTCTATGGAGTATGGAAAAGGCCTCTGCCTTCCTCAGGAGGGACACGTCGGAGGTCATCACGCTTTCTCACACCTGCTTCCCAATGAGCACTCAGCAGCATGGCTGAGATCTGGGGCTTGACAGGCCTCTGCTCCTTAGATCAGGATGCTCTGGTATTCCTGGGGCCAGTTAAAATGGGTCAGTGAGGGGCTCTCCTGGCCTCAATCTCCATCTTTAGGGTCTCCACAGAGGAACATTGAAGTCTTCCAGAAACCTCGAGGAGCTGGGCTAGATACTTGGAGAGTAGCCCTGTCTTGTCCCCTCCTACCCCCAGATTAGCACCACCCCTCTCACTCTTGGGTTGGATGTTATGGGAATTACAACCCATCATTCCCAATGCCTCCCTTTCCTGGAGGAGCCTGCCACATTCCCCTGCTGAGGGATCCCAGAGAGGACAGGTGCCCACCCCACAGGCCCTTTCCTGGACCATGGAGCCAGGTGGAACCTGTCTGGCCCCTTACCCATTGGGTTCTTACTCCTTCACAACAGTCAGCACTCCCCCCCTGCCCCCCACTGTTCTCAATAAAATGTAAGTGGTGACAGGCCTCTGCAGGAATGCTTTGTGGCTAGTGGCTGGGCAGGCTGCCCTAGGTGTGCAGCAGTCACAGGTGGGTGCAAAGGGGTACTGATTAGACGAGGTAATGGTAGGAGATGGGGGCTCCAGGCTCACCAGCTTGGGCTCACCTCTGCTCTTATTTACTCTGCTATGCAAATGTTCTAATGCCCAAGAGCAAGGGTCTTGAGGTCCAGTTTGGGTGCCTTTTTAATTTTGAGACAGGGTCTCACCTTGTCACTCAGGCTGGTGTGCAGAAATGCAATTATAGCTCACTACAGCCTTCAACTGGACCCAAGTGATCCTCCCACCTCCGCCTCCTGAGTAGCTGGGACTATAGGGTCACGCCACCACACCCAGCTAATTTTTAATTTTTCTGTACACATGGGGTCTTGCTATGTTGTTGCCAAGGCTGGTCTTGAATTCTTGGGCTCAAGTGATCCTCCCACCTTGGCCTCCTGAAGTGCTGGGATTACAGGCATGGGCCACCATGCTTGGCCCTGAGGTCCAGTTTGGATCCCCGTGCTCTAACATGAGTCTTCTCCTGAGGGGCTGAACTCTGGCTTCCCAGAGCTTCCTTGGCTCTCAACAGGAAGCTGTGCTGGGATCTAAGACTAGCAGTCTGAGCACTGGTCCCAAATGACCTGGGCCAGTTACTGTCCTCTGTGGGCGTTTCCTTTCCTCAGAACGACAGTGTAGGATGAGATGAGTGAGTTTGAAGGTCCTGCCCACCCCTGTGTGCTCTTATTCTAGGACACAGTTGCAACCCTGATGAGAAGCTTTATTGCTAAAAAGTCAGTGAGGGTTTATTGAGTTGCCAAACACTAGCTCTTTAAACCACTCCAACAACTGTGAAGGTCACTGTGCAGAGACCCTGGGTAGGGGAGGCTGGAGCCAGGTGAGTGTGACAGGTCACAGATGGCTCTCAGGCTGCCTACCTTCAGCTCCTTTTGTTTCAGGTTTTAGCCAGAAGCCCTGGGGCCTGTCTTTTGCCCCTTCTTGCAGCATGAGACACCCTTGGGGACCCTGGGGAAGGTAAGGCCAGTGGTGTGGCTTCCCTTTCAGCCTAGCAATGCCCAGACTCTTTTCCTCTACCTGGCTCCACTTGTCCCCAGATGCTCTCCCCAAATTCCAAATAGCAAAATTCCTGGGTTTCCCCTTCCCAGCTCAGTCACTTATGGCTGGAATGTGGGACAAACTCTTCTACCAGAAGGTCCAGGGTGGTTGCAGCAGCTCAAAGGTGGGGATGCTGGTGACATTGACTGGGATGGAAATGATGGCCCATGGCAGCCCATGCTGTTCCAGAGAGCGGCGGATCATGTAGCTGGGAGGGCATGAAGAGAAGTGGTGATGGTCACTTTCTTGGTACCCCATCATGCCCCACTGTCCCCATCAATCTGGGAGTTTCAAAGCCCAAGAACTTTTTTTGCCCTCTAATTGAAGTACCCCAAGTTGAGGCCTGCAAGAAGGGACTGGTGATTACCCCTGACCTCCCCAAGTCATGGCGCCCAGCCTCGTGCTGATAAAGCCAGAGGCAAGGAGCCCTCACCCATCTCGGCCAAGCAGGAAGAGGGCGGGGATGTCAGCTGTGCGCTGGGTACTGTCCTGGATCATCTCCACGTAGAAGCTGTCATTGTCAACCGCGTTGTCAGAGATGATCACTGCCCGCCCGCCGTGCTCCTGGACCACCCGAGTCTTGGAGAGGAAGGAGCAGCCCCTGGAAGAGGTGGTGATGAGACCAAAGGAAAGAGAGGTCCTAGCTCCCCCTTCACCAGACCATCACCCTGGGAGTATAGAAGGCAGACTCTGAAGAATTTGTTATAAAGGCTCATAAGTAAATAGCTAAAAGCATGGATAATTTTAAAACTTTTTTTTTGAGACAAGGTTTTGCTCTGTTGCCCAGGTTGGAGTGCAGTGACATGATCTCGACTCACTGCAGCCTTAACGTGGCCTCAAGCAATCCTCTCACCTCAGCCTCCTGAGTAGCTGGGACCACAGGTGTGCAACACCGTGCCCAGCTAAGTTTTGTGTTTTTGGTACAGACAGGATTTCTCCATGTTGGCCCAGGCTAGACATTTCTCAAAGACCCTTAAAAAGATGAAATTTTCAAAAACAGCTCTTTCAAAGCACTACCACCAATAATCTCAGAATCTGTCCTATGCCTGCTCAACCCTCATGTCCTGCCTGCCCACTCCTTACCCCCTCTCCACCAGAGCAATCTGGTCCTGGATGAAGAAACCGTTGCTGAGTTCTCCGCAGGCCTCTGGAGGTTCAGCGGGGACAAGGTGAATCTGCTCATACCTTGTGTGCTGAAAAACATTTAACATTTGGAGAGATGAGAGTGTAATGAGACACACCAGCTTTAGGACTGGGCTGACAATCCCATCTTATCGGCACCTTGTAAAGTGTGAAGGAAACGGAGTGGTTTCTGTATCGCCAGACACTTAAACATTTTTACTTAATTATCGCAAAGGCCTATCTGGTTGTCCTACACCACCCTACCCTTCCATGAGATAGGCAGGGGAGTTGGTTGTAGATCCAGAGAGAGGAAGTGACTTGCCTTAAGTCACATAGTTCAGAGGTAGAGCTGGCAGAGGAAGCTGGTGCTCTTGGCTTTTCACTTCATGTCCCCTAAAAAGACAACTTGTCCCTCCGTGGTGCCTAGGTCTATATTATACTCGGGAGTAGCTGGAAGAGCTTCCTTTCTGTGCTGCAGCTCATGGAAGGCAGAGCTGATTCCGCTCCCTTCCCTGTCCCACACTCAGGTGGGATGAGAGGGTCACTGCAGCCAGTGAGGGGAAGAGGGAGATTGAGGATCAGAGATAGGTGTCTCCCTTAACTTACAAAGATACCACCAAAGTCCTTGGCAGGTGTGGCTGTGAAGATGTATCGAATGTCCCCAGGACTCAGCACTTGAAAGTACAAATAATCATGGATACGGAAGCCTGAAGGATAAAGAGTACAGGTAAGAAGCCTCCCAGGAACAAACTGGTTTAGGTTCAGATCCCAGACCCTGTGTCTTCAGCTGGGCTGGCTATAGTCTGGACGCGGCTATAGTCTGGACACAGGGTCCTGGCTTCAGCCAACGGGGTCCCCTAGTGGCGGGGTTGGGGGCTAGATGGTCTCTGTCCTGGGGAGGATAGAGTTGATGCAGAGTTAGTAACCCCAGAGGTTTATATCAGCTGCTGCTGCTTACACAGTAAGCCGGGAAAACTGAGAGCTCCAGGGTTAATATTTTTGCTCTGAAGACCTGGGAGTTTCAGGGTAGAGATGTAGTGACCTGCGTACAAAGCAATTCTCACTAACATTTAAAAGTTGACTTTCTGGTCCCGCTGCCACCCCCTTAGTCCAGTTACTATCATCTCTTGTCCTGACAGCTCAGCTTCTTACCTGGCCTCCCTGCCTCCATTCTTGCTCCCCAAACAACAACCAGAAATCGAAAACATCTTAGCAATTATGAGCACATCACCATGCCTAGGGGTTCAATACCTTTCAATAACTGCCCTTTGCATTTAAAATCTAAACTCTTTTTAAACTGTGGCCTACAAGACCCTGTTTGCTGTGGCCCCTGGCCACTCTTCCAGCCTCATCTTCTCCATCCTGTGTTCAAGCTACACAGACCTTTCAGTTTCTTCACTTCTCTGGGTCTTTCTGCAAGCTGTTCCCTGAGCCTGGAAGGCCCCCTACTCCCACCCCACCCTACTTCCACCCCTTTACCCGACTCTTTCCTAGTCATCCTTCAGGTCATACCTTAAATGTCACTTCCTCAGAGAAAGGTTCTGCCTCATGATTGCCCTCCCATACCCATTCAAATGTACTCTTCAATAAATGGGGACTTTCAACATAATTTGTAATTATACACCTTTCATAATTTTTCTTTTTCTTTTTTTGAGACAGGGTCTCACTTTATCACCCAGGCTGGAGTGCAGTGGCACGATCTCGCCTTACAGCAACCTCCACCTCCCAGGCTCAAGCGATTCTCATGCCTCAGCCTCCCAAATAGCTGGTACTACAGGCATGCGCCACCATGCCTGGCTAATTTTTTTTTTTTTTTTTTTTTGTATTTTTTAGTAGAGACAGGGTTTTGCCATGTTGCCCAGGCTGATTTTTTTTTTTTTTTTTTTCATTTTTTAAATAGGAATAGGGTCTCACCTTGTTGTCCGGGCTTGTGATCCTCCCACCTTGGCTTACCAAAGTCCTGGGATTACAGGTGTGAGCCACTGCACCTGCCCTGGATTCATAATTTTTAAATATCTGTCTCTTCCACTTCGTAACTTCATAAGTAAATATAGGGGTAGCCCTATAAATTTTGCTGAATGAATGAACAACAACTATATCCAGCTCCATAGCACCAAGGAGGAGAATTTCCAGACAACTAGATTTTTCTGGGGCATGGGATCTTCTCCCCAGCACCAAAGTTTAATGTTGTACCTGGACTTGAGTCCCTGGTTTCCTCAACCCAGAGAGACTGCGGAATGTTGAAGGATGAAAACTGCTGTCATGGCCGGGGGTGGAGACTCAGGCCTGTAATCCCAGCACTTTGGGAAGCCGAGGCGGGCGGATCACGAGGTCAGGAGATGGAGACCATGCTAGCTAACACGGTGAAACCCTGTCTCTACTAAAAATACAAAAAAATTAACCGGGCGTGGTGGTGGGCGCCTGTAGTCCCAGCTACTCGGGAGGCTGAGGCAGGAGAATGGCGTGAACCCGGGAGGCGGAGCTTGCAGTGAGCCCAGATGGCGCCACTGCACTCCAGCCTGGGCGACAAAGCAAGACTCCGTCAAAAAAAAAAGAAAACTGCTGTCACAAGTCCATTGATCTATGAACAAACTACTAAGTCACTACTGTGTACCAAGGCTGGGATTGATTAAGGCTTTAGCTGTCTTTGTTTACTGCCCAAATGAAAGCCATCAGTTAGAGCTCCCATGGCTTGGCACTGGGCTATACAGTCCTGGGAGTGGGGACTCCCCGTCAGATACAAATACACCCCCAGAAAGCCTTCCTGGACTAGCGTCAAACAGTCCCTCCCCAACCCTTGCTTGCCTTTGCGTGTGCTTATTTGTGTAAGTTGTGGGTATACGTATGTGCTGATGTGTGTGCACAGATGTATACATTTATGTGCTTGTGTAGGTGTAAACGGTTTGTGCGTGTGTGCCCACGTGTAGGAATGTGTGCTCCTGTACATGTGAGTGCTCACATACGTATCTCCAGCCTGTAGTATCTTTCCTTAGCCCTCCCTCCCGGTCGCTCCCTAAGTCACCTGGGTCGGCGCTAGTGGGCCGGGAGGGGCGAGTGGGGAGATCTGCTTTGTCGTGGGAAGCTGAGGACTCAGAGCTTCAGCCTCAGGCTGCGCCCACCTTATGTCCCTGGACCACCACCCACTTATTCCGGCCGCCCGCTCCCAGACCTGTCCTGCTCTGAACTCGCGGGGTCCCCAAGGTGACCCGTGGCCCCCAACCCGAGACGCGGCGCAAGCTGGACGGTCAGCCCCGCCCTGCAACGCAGTCCCACCCGTTGCCGCTCACCGTGGGCCGCGACGCACGCGGGAAGCCAGAGCACGAGACAACACCAGCCCGCGGCGCCGCGGACCATCTCCAGGGCCCGGCCCAGCGCCGCGTTTCCTCCCGCCGCCCCGCCGCGCGTAGCTCTCCCGACTTTAGCCTGACAGCTGCCCCGGCCTCCCGCCCACATACCCGCTCTCGCCGCGGGCTGGACGACGAGAACGAGGCTCACGGCTGATAGGCTCCGACGCCTGCTCATGTAGCCACACTTTCCGCCTCTGCGCCTTAGCCTACTTTTTATTGGTAGAGAGAAGTGGAGCCGGGGACTGATTGGCTTAAACTCTTAACAGCTGCAGCCAGCCCTCGCCTCAGCCCCGCCCCAGCATTTCTCAGTTTGGACTCGACTCTCCTGGTCCTCGAGGGCGGTGGGCGGGCCGCGGAGGACAAGCACTGGAGGTGTGCCGGTACCGGACTTGCTTCAGCTGCCGATAGTCATGGCTGTTAGTCCTTGCGGTCTCGGTCTTGTCCACTTTAAGGCCGCCTCGCTTGACTACGATTAGCCTTCTCCCAGCTGCGCTTCCCTCCTCCCCACGTCTTCACGGGAAGGCACTCGTCTTGCGCCAGGGGGTTCTCTGCCCAGTGCCACCAACGCTTGCGCGCTCACCGTGGATAGGCGCTGGGGACGCGGCCTGGCGCACGCCATCCACGAGGAGCCTCTGGCCAGTGCAAAGCCAGAAAACGGGCTTTGGGGCCAGCTTCCCACGCTCGCCCCGTTGACACTGTGTAACTGTGACACTGGACACCGTAACCTGTCCGCCTCCGCTCTCTCATCAGTAAAATGGCCTTAATAATAGGACCAACGCAATAGGGTTGTGAGGATTAAATGAGATCGCTCACGTAAAGTGCTTTGGCACCAGCCCATCCCACACTTTGCGTCCCACACTTTTGCCTTTATTTCATTCCTTGGTCTGGCGCCCGGGGATGGAGGAGGGCGGAATTAAGTTAGTAGGTGATGCGGACCGAGCAAAGACCCTCCGTACTCAAAGAAGCACGACCGAAATGCGGTGATAACTCTCTTTAATGACCACCCCTCACTAGCGAGCGCCCGAAGCCCAGCCTCAGGTCCTTCTAGCCGCACCGACTCGGTGGTAACGAACCATAGAGTAGCGGAAGTGGTCCGTTCTCTTCCTCTCCCGGCCCAATCTTCTGGGTATTTCTATTGCGCGAGGCATTGTGGGTTGCTGGGCGGCCGGGTCTCGGAGAAGAGGGGAGAGTGGCGGGCTGCTGAATAAGCTTCCAAAATGATGGTGAGTGGCGTCTCGCGCATCCGTCGCCATCAGCTGCTATGGCCGGCCCCACTCGGCCGGGGCTTGCTCTGTAGGATCCTCTTTTACTTGACGCCTCTGTTCTCTCCCAGGTCCCCAGCTTATGGGCCACCCCGGGCCCCCGCGGCCTGGCTCGGCCCGAGCACGGCGCTGGAGCCGTTGGCGAGGGCTGCGTGGGGCTTTAGGGGAGTCTCTGGGCGGGCCGGTTGGGGACTACAAGTCCCAGGGTGCTTCGGGCCCGCGCACCCACGTCGGGGACCTCTTTTTGAGCCCCGCATGACCGGGACTTGCGTGAAACGAGTGCAGGTCGGCCGTGGTTACGCGGTCGGCGCTAGACTTGGAAGCCGGGGCTGCCCTGAGATTTGCAGTCTGTAAAGACGTGTGCTTCCTACAACTGGCAGAGGCACATTGGGGACCTCATTTGTGCCCGCCCAGGGACTCACTGTGGTCACTCGCTGACCCTCGCCGCAGTGTGCAGAGAAGCAGACGCTTTCCTTAGTACTTTTAATTCATTCACTCACTCGCTCAGTCATTAAATAAATGTGTCTTTAGTGCCTACTGAATGTACCAAGCCCTGGTGGTTGACAGGGGGTGCAGCCTCTTAGCCAGGAGAACGGGAAAGGCAGATGGAGACACTGTATCCCAGGCTCGGACTCCGGTGACATTAGAAAGACTTTTCTAGTTGGCTACCTGACTCTGGGTCTCGTTTTCTTAAAATGTGGGGCGAGGGAGTTGCTGTGAGTCCTGGAGCCACCTAAAGTGCTCCTTGTAGCCCTACTCCCCACACCTCTTTTCTCCCTCTCGGAGCTTCAGATGCTTCCCGTGGGTCCCAAGCCTCGATGGTATCTCCTGGGTTGTTGAGTAGGTCCAGCTTCCGAGGTGGTGTTTGACCCTGACTGAGATACTGCTTTCTGTGCACTTTGCAGTTCATTTACTCATTTTGGCCTGTCCGACTCAATCTTCTGTTCTTTTCCTGCTTCCTGCAGCTTTTCCCTGTCCTGTCAGGGAGGCAGACTCCTTTTAGGTGTTCTACCAGATGCCCTGTGAATCCCGCTTGTACCCAACGTAGAAGGAAATTCGCATTTAACTGTACTTCCTCTTCCCTTTATGTCTCCAGCATTGCTCATTCTTGAAGTCTTCATCTTCTGTGCAGAGGCAGCATAGTATAGCAGTTTACAGTAAGGCCTCTGGAGCTACACTGCATGCCTAGGTTTGTAACTTAGCTCTGGCACTTACTAGCTGTGTGACTTTGAGCATGTTATTTAATTTCTGGTTCTCAGTTTGTCAGTGTGCCTAGCAGATGGTAAGTACTCAGCAATGTTAGCTCTTACTCGGCGAGGTGGTTGTTTGCTTCCTTTCATCTCTGTAATCAGTCCATCCCGCTGCCAAGCCTTCCATAAGAGCTTTGGTTCACAATCACACAGCTGGGGATCAGAACCGCCATTCTCTGCCGTGATAAAACTTCACCAATGGGCTCTGTCTAGGTCACCACGCTTGGGTTTTCCCTGAACTGACCCCTACTCTGTCAGATTGATTATTTCCCTGCTGTATTGGCTCTTAATATCTCCTCCCCATTTTTGGAACGTAAAACTTCTATCTCCAAGAGTCTTCCTGTCTTCAAATTGGCCCCTGATATTCTAGAATCCTTCTGTAATCGAAAGAGAGGTGAAGAGGTCCCCTGAAACCTCAGTCCTGTGATGTTGGTACAGCTTGTATAAAATGTACGTCCTTGCCTTTGTGGTGTTGAGCGCTGTGTGCCTTGGCATATACACACTTGTTGTTGTTTTGTAAACTATTAAGCTTAATAATGCTTAGTGAAAGTTTTAAAGTAGGATGAAGAGGAAGATCAGTAAGCGGAAATTCTAAAACCTTCCATGATACCTGTGGCAGATTACTGGAGTCGCTTTTGTTTCTTTCTTTCTTTTTTTTTCCCCCAGAGATGGAGTCTTGCTGTTGCCCAGGCTGGAGTGCAGTGGCATGATCTTGGCTCACTGCAACCTCCACTCCCAGGTTCAAGCAATTCTCCTGCCTCAGCCTCCCAAGTAGCTGGGATTACAGGCGTATGCCACCACGCCCGGCTAATTTTTGTGTTTTTAGGAGAGACTGGGTTTCACCATGTTGACCAAGCTGGTGTCAAACACCTGACCTTGTGATTCACCCACCTTGGCCTCCCAAAGTGCTGGGATTACAGGCGTGAGCCACCACACCCGACCTTGTTTCTTTTTTATTAGAGGAATTAAAAAAAAAAGGAGCAAGGTTGAAAGTAACTAAGGGACGGAAGCTGGACTTTCCATATAGTGCCTGTTGCTGGGAAACTGTTAGAAGAGAACCTATATCGTGCTTGGCTTGGTTTGACTCAATCCAGCTCTGCCACCTTTTCCACCCCATAGACGCTCTCTACCCAGCCTGCCATTTCTTCTGCGCCTACAAAGCATAGGGACCCTGGGGAATCTGTGGTTAGCTGTTTCCAAGCTCTTCTTGCATTGTACTTAAGAACTCTTAAGTAAATTTAGTGTTACTATACTGACAGTGCTTTTCTCCCCAAAAGTCAAGAAGCAAGTGCTGTTCAACACTTACAAGTAGCAGTTGGATTTTCAGCCCCAAAAGCTGCTGAATATTGCTTCATGCGTGACCAAATCTTGGCACTCTTCAAGTTAAGGTTATTCTGGTCCTTGTTTTTGGAAAGCTTATACTTAGATGGTGATACAAAAGTTGTGAGCAAGTGCAAGTGAAGAGAAAGTTACAGGATCCCCTGTTCATATGCCCCTGTTATTACTATAGAGAAAACTTCTTGGAAGAATTAGAGCCCTGAGGAATTGGTGGCCTGGTGGCAAGAAAGTGGTTTTGGTAGAAGATGGCAGTGACTGTTTTAGATGGGGGTACACTTTGCAGGTTGAGGTGAGAAAAAGTGTACACAAGCATTGGATAAGTTAAGCTGTTAAGGAGGTGAAAGAACCTGTTGAAGGTGATAGGAAAAGTGATTGAGACTCGTGTTAGTTTTTGATTTAAAGTGTAATACTCCACCTGTGGCAGGGGTGGACCAGAGAAGACTTGGGGCTGCCATAAGGAATGATTTAGCAAGACTGGCAGATGGTGGGGCCTTTCAGGACACAAATCTTTCCCTTACAGAAAGTGCCACGGACTGGGCCAGCTGAAGGGCCAGGAAGAATGCTGGCAGTATAGAGAAGCCATTTCTTGCCACCAGACCTGGGACACTCCAGCAAAAGGAAGGAATTTTCCCTTCAATTGATGCCTGACCCCAAATGTAGGGGTTTACATGACAAGCATTCTTTTTAAAATAAAAAATAAAATGAGTAATGTTTGATTATTTGACAAACATTTAAACAAAATTAATGAGGGCCTGGCATGGTGCCTCATGCCTGTAATCCTAGTGCTTTAGAAGGCTGAGGCGGGAGGGTTGTTTGAGGCCAGGAGTTGGAGACCAGCCTGGGCGACATTTTTTAAATACAAATTTAAAAAATTAGCCAGGTGTGGTACCACACGCGTCGAGGCCCAGCTCAGGAGGCTTGATCTTATAGTAAGCTATGATCTCACCACTGCACTCCAGCGTGGATGGTGGAGCAAGACCCTGTCTCTTAGAAATATTAAAAAAAAAAAAAAAAAAAGAATAATATATTAAATTACTCCCACTCTCTTATTCCGTAGAGCTTATTGGTATCTTTCGTTTTCTTTTTGTAGAGACGGGGTCTTGCCCTATTCCCCAGGCTGATCTTGAACTCCATGAGCTCAAGTGATCCTCTTTTTTCTACAGTGGTTTTTGTTTTTATGTAAATCACAGTATGCCTTTCCTCTGCTGAAAGCTTCCCAGGGCTTTCCTTTTTAGGAATGTAATCTGAACTCCTCACCGTAGTGTGTGTACAAGTGGGTATGTGATCTGGTTCCTGCCTGCCTCTTCAGCTTTTTTCCAGTCTTCCTCTTGCTTACTACCCTCCAGCTGCACTGGCCAAAAGAGTTGAATTTTTTAAGAAATTGACCAGTTAATAAGGAATCAGCCTCATGGGTGGCTAGACTGTCTTTGGCAGGAATTCCTCACTCCTCGTTGTTAGGCTGGGAAAACCCTGTGCTTTCCTGTGCCTTCCTTGCTCAGACATCTCACATACCTGTAAGGACTAGGCAATGGCTTTCAAACTTTATTGCATTCCACATTAAGAAATACTCTTTTTTTTTTTTTTTGATAGGGAGTCTGGCTCTGTCACCCAGGCTGGAGTGCAGTGGCGCCATCTCGGCTCACTGCAAGCTCCGCCTCCCAGTTTCACGCCATTCTTCTGCCTCAGCCTTCCGAGTAGCTGGGACTACAGGTGCCCACCACCACGCCTGGCTAATTTTTTGTATTTTTTGTAGAGACGGGGTTTCACCGTGTTAGCCAGGATGGTCTCGATCTCCTGACCTTGTGATCCGCCCGCCTTGGCCTCCCAGAATGCTAGGATTACAGGCGTGAGCCACCACGCCTGGCCAAGAAGTGCATTTTTAATCATAACCTAGTAACAAATTTAAACACAATAAAAGTTTTGAAATAGTATTTATCCTACTACATTCTGTGTCACACACAAAATTAGCCAGAAACACTTGAGAAGACTGGATCTAGTTTGTGGGCTCATCTCTGAAGGCTCACGTTTGAATGCAGAGAGAAAGTACCCTCTGTGCTAATAAAGGTGGTCACTGGAGCAAATATATCTGAGCAGGCCCTTTAAAACAAGCAAGTATCCCTGTTTCTCAGAGTTTCTAAAGCAGATCTGCAAATGAAGCCCTTACAGGGATAGGGAATGTTCTGGAGACCAATGCAATATAGAAAGAGAGAAACTTCTTTGGGGTATCTGATTGGAAATTAGTCACACAGAAACTTTATTGAGCCAGCATGAGAGATGGAAACACTGCTATATGAATTAGATTTGCCATCATTTTTCAAAACAGGGCAAAGGTACTATTTGTTTCTCTGCCTGTTTCCCTACACTGCAGCTGAACATCACTGTTATATAAAGCTGACTGCCTAGGCATCTCCAGGACAACACCTCAAGCTCTTGGCATCTTGCATTTTGCATCAGTGCCCCATCTGCTTCCCTAAGATTGAGCTGTAACACAGACAAGTGGGTGTTTTGCTGCGGGATGAACACTTAGCAGGGTCTGCCTCTTCCTCGTGTGTTGTGACCTAATTCCTCCACACAGGGAGTAAGGTCAGAAGTTGAAAAGGCCTTGGTCATTCAGCTGGGCACTGGAGAACTCATGATTTGTTCTTTTTAGACGAGGTCAGTGCTTCTCAAACCATTTTCGTGTCTAGCATACCTGCAGGGTAGGCTAAATTGATAGTGTCTCTGGAGGTAGAGGCTGGTTGGGGAATGGATGTGGTAGACAGTTGGGCGAATGTGGTTTAAGAAGACCTCTACGGCCGGGCGCGGTGGCTCAAGCCTGTAATCCCAGCACTTTGGGAGGCCGAGACGGGCGGATCACGAGGTCAGGAGATCGAGACCGTCCTGGCTAACACGGTGAAACCCCGTCTCTACTAAAAATACAAAAAACTAGCTGGGCGAGGTGGCGGGCGCCTATAGTCCCAGCTACTAGGGAGGCTGAGGCAGGAGAATGGCGTAAACCCAGGAGGCAGAGCTTGCAGTGAGCTGAGATCCGGCCACTGCACTCCAGTCCGGG
>NW_016803341.1:495641-507953 GCF_001698545.2 Rhinopithecus bieti | reverse complement strand
GACTCCGCCTCAAAAAAAAAAAAAAAAAAAAAAGACCTCTAGATAATTCTGTTAAGGGAGAGATGGGAGCATTTTCCCCTTTCCCCTGCCAGTCTCATTATAATAGATGATTATTAAAAGCAGTTAATTTTTCTTTTCTAGCCCACACCAGTTATCCTATTGAAAGAGGGGACTGATAGCTCCCAAGGCATCCCCCAGCTTGTGAGTAACATCAGTGCCTGCCAGGTGATTGCTGAAGCTGTAAGAACCACCCTGGGTCCCCGTGGCATGGACAAGCTTATTGTGGATGGCAGAGGTAAGTCTACAGAGTTCCTCAGGCCTATGTGCAGAGAGGAGGCTCCTGGGGGGTGTTTGGGACTAGCATACGTTGGTCTCAGAAATCCCACTGTTTTTAAGATCATTGAAAGATGACTCACTCTGAAGCAGTTCCAATTCTTAATTGTCCTGACTGCTGAGCCCGTGTGGGAATATATGAGAGAACCTAGGTTCAAAAGCCTGTTGCCTCATAGGGAGACATGGCCTAGAAACATGAAATAGAACCATCTGGAGTTTCCTGTGGTCACTTCCATTGTTATCAAGACAAGAAAATTCCTGTTTATATCTTGGTATATTGATGTGTGAGGGTATCGACTGTGGTAAGAATATCTGAGTGGTTACTTTTATTTAAAAAATCTTTTTTGTATCCAGTTGACATGTATTAATTACTCTTCAAGGAAAATTGGGAGTCTGTGGTCTTCAAAAGCTTGTGATTTTAGACCCTTTGTGTACAGAGCGAATTCTGTATAGAAAGATCAGATAGGTATCCTTTCCCTTCAGCCCTGTCGTGATCCCTTCTGCCCCATCCCAGTAAAGTGTACATGGTCTCTAGGTCCAACTTGAAGACAGCATTTAAGAAAGGGGCTTTAAATTTTTGTTTGTTTCTTTTAAGGCAAAGCAACAATTTCTAATGATGGGGCCACAATTCTGAAACTTCTTGATGTTGTCCATCCTGCAGCAAAGACTTTGGTAGACATTGCCAAATCCCAAGATGCTGAGGTAGGAGAATAGTTGTGTGTTTAAATGGAGGTTGAAACACATGCTTGCTTGCTCCTTAGTTTTCCTCTATTAAATTTTTTAAAGATTTTATATAATTATAATTGTACAAGTAATACATGCTTATAAAAGTATTTAGAATTATTAGCATTTTAAAATTCATAGTATTTCATTACATGTAGCTTTTCATATCTGTTAATACATTGGTGAATGACAACAGTCTTTAGATATCAGTCTACTGCCTGAGACCTTAACAGGTTGTGTGCTGTCATTTGTTTGAGTTGCTAGGTTAAATAATTCCACCTCTCATCACTTATAAAATGGGGCTGTAAACTAAGGCTTCCAATCTGCCCCCCCCCACCTTTTTTTTAGGAGATAGGGTCTTACTATGTTGCCTGGGTTGGCCTTCAACTCCTGGGCTGAAGCCTCCTCTCACCTCAGCTTCCTTAGTCGTTGGAACTACTGGCATTTCCCACTACACCAGGCCTTTTTTTTTTTGAACTGATGATAAAATAGACATAAAATTTATTCTTATAACCATTTTTAAGTGTATAATTCATGGCATCAGCCAGTCTGTCTTTTAAAAATAAATTCTAACACTGGAGTATTAATAAATGTGTTGACAGATAGGTTTTGTATTTTAGAGTACTGCAAAATATATATACTACAGGTATGTCCTGAAATTATATTAAAAGGTTTATTAGGACCCACTAGCCTATAAAATAGGTATAGCATATTTAAAATTAAAGTGAGAAGAGTCTGGATTTGATTTGTTTTTGTCTTCAATGAGGGAATAATGCCTTTTGGTCCAGAAATCTGGCCACTTAAACCTTTTCTGTAGTAACCTTTTTTTTTTTTTTTGCCCTGTGAGAATTTCTTACCTTACACAGTGAACATACATGAAGTTGAAAATAAATTTCTGGGCTGAGTATGGTGGCTCATGCTTGTAGCTCATCACTTTAGGAGGCCAAGGTGGGAGGATTGCTTCAATCCAGGAGTTTGAGATCAGCCTGGGCAATACAGCACGACCCCATCTCTACCGAAATTAATCTCTTCCAGTTTTAAGTTGATCCGATATTCCTGAAAGCTCTTTTTTTCACCCTCATTAAGTAGGGTTTAGATCCCATCACAGAAAAGCACCATCTAAAAAAGATTAGCAGACTAGTAATCTGCTTATTCCCAGTTTTGTTTTGTTTTTTTTCTTTTGAGAGGGGGTTTCATTCTTGTTGCCCAGGCTGGATTGCAGTGGTGTGATCTCGGCTCACGGCAACCTCTGCCTCCTTGATTCAAGCAATTCTCCTGCCTCAGCCTCCCGAGTAGCTGGGATTACAGGCACCTGCCACCACGCCCAGGTAATTTTTGTATTTTTAGTAGAGACGGGGTTTCACCATGTTGGCCAGGTTGGTCTTGAACTCCTGACCTCAGGTGATCCGCCTGCCTCGGCCTCCCAAAGTGCTGGGATTACAGATGTGAGCCACTGTGCCCAACCACCTTTTGCTTCTTAAACAATGTTTGTCTCATGCTTCTTGGTACCATGATTTTTGTAAGTACTGTATTATAATACGCGTGACAATGACTGTCTTATCACAATGCCTTGTACGTAACATAAGTTCTCACTTAATTCATGTGTGTAATTTTATACCCTGAGAACATCTGATTGTCCACATCAGCCCTCTTTAGAGAATGGGACTGTCTGGGGAATTAATTTTGTAGCCCAGGACTATTTGACATGATGGATATCTAACTACCATTACCTTCTTTCTACTTGTTGCAAAAACCTGTGCTTCCAGAAAAAAGCTTGACATCCATTTAAAGAATACTCAGTTTAAATGGGTAGTATGCCTAAAAATGGAGTTTCAGGGCTTTATTCCCTGAATATCAGAAAACGTGTATTTCCTGTCATCTTCCAGGTGGGTGATGGCACCACCTCAGTGACCTTGCTGGCTGCAGAGTTTCTGAAGCAGGTGAAACCCTATGTGGAGGAAGGTTTACACCCCCAGATCATCATTCGAGCTTTCCGCACAGCCACCCAGCTGGTATGGGCAGTACTGATTAACCTTGCCTTGGGTCTGGGCACCTTCACATTTCTCTTAGGAAGGGGAATTTCTTTCCAGGAGTGTGGAGGGACTGGGGAACAGGGTACTTTGGGCATTTTCTGACATCTCCCTAGTAATCTCAGTTCTACTATTCTGTAGCCATTTGATGAGGTGTATTACTTTATCTTTTTAAGCCTCAGGTTAGGGTCAGCCTGGTAGACTATGATGTAGACATAGTCTTTTAGTAAGGACTAGTTTTTATCAAGTACCTCATGATGTATATTGAGACCTAGCTATTTGCCCTCTAACCTTCATTTGTGATCTGGGGCAAGTCATTTAATCTTTCTAGGCCTTACTTTCTCTCTTTGCTATCTCTAATTTGAGTAGTGACATTAAAATGAAATAATATATGAGGAGTACTTTGGAAAAGATAGTTTATATATTTGTATGCATATTTTATATATAACTAATATATAAAGTGGTAGAAGTTTTCATAGGTGTTTTTAGTAAACCAGGAGGTTTGGCTTAATCTCGTGTCACAGCTGTTTCCACTCATTTGTTTTAGTGTGTTACCTACAGACCCAGAACAAAATCTTGGAAGCACCCTGATTCTTCAGAACTGTATACTCACTCTGCATTTCTGACTTTTGGAATTTTCTGAACTATAGAGTTTTACGTTTTTCTGAGCAGTTACAAGACCTAGAAGTGTTGTTTTAGCTGTAAAGTAGAAATGCTTAGGATTTGGGAGTAAACAGACTCGGGACTAGTGAGAGATTGGGGTCCATTTCAGCAGTTGTCTTTAGCATGAGAAACTCATTCAACTTCTGTTCTTGGCAGGCAGTTAACAAGATCAAAGAGATTGCTGTGACCGTGAAGAAGGCAGATAAAGTGTAAGTCTGTAGTGGACCTTTTTTTTTTTTTTTAAGAGACGTAGCCTTGCTATATTGCCCAGGCTGGTCTGGAACTGTTGGGCTCAAGTGATCTCCCAACTCCGCCTCCCAAAGTGGTGGGATTACAGGTGCGAGTCACCTCGGCAGGCCTTTGTCAGAACCTTGACTGACTTCCTGTGGCCAAATTGGATACAGAAGCATGCTGCAGTCTCTCTGTGTGCCTGGGGCTGTTTGGCTCATGCCAGACCCTTGGCTGTGTCCCAGGCCACAGAGCACAAAAGAAGCTGTCAACTGTAGTTTAAAAGCTGCCACATATGAGATCTTTGACTGCAGTCACCGTCTGTCACTGATAATCTGCCCTAAAGATACAGAAGGTGAAGTTGGAGAGGGCTGAGTTTAGAGACTGGAAGGGAACTACCTCCACGTGGTAATAGAATCAGATGAGAGGGATTTGGTTTTCAAGACCTGATGCAGATTCTGCCCTTGTGTCCCAGGGAGCAGAGGAAGCTGCTGGAAAAGTGTGCCATGACCGCTCTGAGCTCCAAGCTGATCTCCCAGCAGAAAGCTTTCTTTGCTAAGATGGTGGTGGATGCAGTGATGATGCTCGATGATTTGCTGCAGCTTAAAATGATTGGAATCAAGAAGGTACAGGGTGGAGCCCTTGAGGTAAGCCTGCTGTGGCCTTCCTCTAAGACAGCTCTTGCTTTCATATTGACTCTTCAGACAGCTTCCTATGGCAGAAGGGTACTCATTACAGGAGTAAAGAGAATGCATGTTAGGCAGGAAGTCAGACTTACATTGTACTTCCCATACTGCCATTAGAGGCTGTGACTAGATAAACTTGGTAACCTCTGTGGATATTATTTGTCAGCAGAAAAATTGGACTGGATGATTTTCAGAATCTCAGGTTCTCTGTGTCAGTGGGTGGTTGGGGGGTTGTAGGACTATCTCAAATAAATTATCAGTGACCTCCCAATTAATGCATCTGAGAGGGATTTTTCAGTTCAGTGGTTTACTCCTAAGTGATACCGTTAAGCTCGCCCTTCTTTCATTCAATTATCTTGAATAGGTGATACATATTTCAAACTGTGAAGGGGCCTAAAGTTAGAATTGTTTCATGCACTACCCCTGCCCCATATACCGCCACTATTAGTTTGTGTGTATCCTTGCAGAGTTACTTTGTGCATATATGAGCTTGTATGTAAATACTGTTTTTTAAAGACAAAAGATTGCTTATATAGTGTTCTGTAGCTTGCTTTTGTCCATTTAACAGCATACTCTAGAAACTGATCCATATTAGCATGTGTAGCTCTTAACTCAGCATCCTCCAGTAGAGCTTTCTGTAGGGTGGTGGGACTGTTACATATCTGCACTGTCCAATATGATAGCCCTATCCACACTTGGCTGCTGAGCACCTGAAATGCAACTAATGTAACTGAGGAACTGAATCTTAATTTTATTTCAATTTAAATGGCAACACGTAGCTAGTGGCTACTGTCTTGGACAGCAGAACTCCTTTTTAACACAGCAGTGTCTGTCTGGAAACATCCTTGGTATCTCCATGCTACTTTTGGCCTTTGCAGTCTCTGGCCTCCTGTACTTATTTCTCGTCGTCAGTGACCTCAACTGAAGCGATTTGGGTAGAGGAGGACCAGCTTGAAAGATAGCCTGGCCCTTCTCTTTAAATTTTACCCTCCCAAATTGCATTCCCACTTTGCCATTTCCCCTCCTATTGTGGCACATGTCAGACCAGTGGGCTGAGATTCTCTGCGTATAATAAAGCCGTGAGGAACCTGGAAGTCATCTGAGCCATTTCCCTGTCTTCATCGTGGCTTGCTGACTTTGTCTTTACTCACTGCTTTAGTAGCAATTTTTCATCTTCTTTTGGGCCTTCCTACTTACATAAATGCTTGAGATTAGATTGGCATCCACTAAACTAGAAATTAGTACTAATAATCTTACCTGGCAAGAAAGCCAGGGACTCTAAGCCACACTTGTGTTTTTCCCAGACTGTCCTACATTCGTTAAATACATACAAACCTGACCCAGAATTCAATAAATAGTGGTAGTGATTATTTACTTGTTACCAGGGTTAACTGAGAATTTCCTGATCCATATCTTTAGTCCTCACCTCTCCTCTGAGCTTCATGCTCTTGTATCTAACTGCTATTAAACGCTTTATCTTGTCCTCCAGTCCTGTGATAGCATTTTCTGTATTTCCTGTCATAGTTGGTGTCACCACCGTTTATTTAAACTAGAAATCTGGGATCATCCTTGAAAACCCTTCTGACTCCAACCTGTCAATTACCATTGTTCAATTTTCCTCGTGATTTCCTAATTATATCTTGAGTCTCTCTTTTACTCTTTCCTGGGACCATTGCCACCCCTCTTCCAGTCTTGGATCCCCTAAATCCATTGTACTTACTTACTGTTTGCAAGGTGAAGTCTCCTACTTTATTCCTCTGTGTAAAGCCTTCTGACGTCTGCATTCCCTATACAAAGCCAGGCATTAACAGAGCCTGTAAGACCCTTCTAAACTGGCCCCTGCCTGCTTCTCCTCTCTCTTCCTTACTGGCTGGTTCTTTAAATTCTAGCAACTTCAAATGGCTTTTCTTTTTTTTTTTTTTTGGATTCCATCTGATTTATTATTTGGGGTTTTCATGAAGAAATTTACAAATATGACAGGTCTGCACAATGACAGATTTTTTTTTCTTTTATTTATTTATTTTATTTATTTATACTTAATTCTGGGTACCTGTGCATAACGTGCAGTTGTCATATGTTACTTATGCCATGTTGTGTGCTGCACCCATCAACTGTCTTAGCACCATCAATTATCATTATATCATGTATAACTCCCCCATCTGCAAATCCTCCCTCGCTCCCCCCTCCCCATGGATAGGCCCCAGTGGGTGTGAAATGTTTCCCGCTTCCCGAGCCAGTAATCTCATTGTTCAGTTGCCCACCTATGAGGGAGAGACATGTGGTGTGGTTTTCTGTTTTGTGATAGTTTGCTAAGGATGGATGGTTTCAGCTGCCGTCCATGTCCCTACAAAGGACGCAAACTCATCCTTTTTTAATGGCTGCAGCCCAGGTGTATAGTGCCACATTCTGGAATCAGTCTGTCCCAGATGGACATTTGGGTGAGCCATTCTTTTTTGTGCTATTGTGAATACGTGCTTGCAATACACATACGTGTGCATGTGTCTTGTAGTGAGATAACTGTGATATCCTTTGGTAGATACCCGTAGTGGATGCTGGGTCTATGGTACAGTTAATTCTGTCCTTGAGGAATTGCCACTACTGTTATTTCAGGTAATGCGCTTGAACTAGTTTACATTCCCACCAACAGTGTAATAAGTGTTCCTATGTCTGCCACATCCTCTCCCACAGCCTGTTGTTTCCTGACTTCTTAATGATGCCATTCTACTGTGTGAGATGGTATTCATTGTGTTTTGATTGCATTTCGTTGATGGCGAGTGATGATTGAGCTTTTTTCATGTGTCGTTGTGCGTATGAATGTCTTCTTTTGGAATGTCTGTTCATATCCTTTCCCCACCTTTTTGATGGGTTGGTTTTTTCCTAGTGTATATTTGTTCGAGTTCTTGTGTAGATTCTTGGATATAGCCTTTGTCAGATGAGTAGGTTTCAAAAATTTTCTCCCATTCTGTGGTTGCCTGTTTCACTTGGATGTAGTTTCTTTTGCTGTGCAGAAGCTCTTTAGTTTAATTAGATCCCAATTTGTCAATTTTGGCTTTGCTTGCATGTTTTGGTTTTAGACATGAAGCCTTGCTCCATGCTTATGGCCTGAATGGTACTACCTAGATTTTCTTCTAGGTTTTATGGTATTAGGTCTAACATTTAATCTCTAATCCATCTTGAATTAATCTTCATATAAGGTGGCTAAGGAAAGGATCGCCAGGTTTCAGCTTTCTACTTAGGCTAGCCAAATTTTCCCAGCACCATTTATTAAATAGGGGAATCCTTTCCCCATTCTTGTTTCTCTCCAGGTTTGTCCAAAGATCAGATGGCTGTAGATGTGTGGTATTATTTCTGAGGACTCTGTTTGTTCCATTGTCTATTCCCTGTTTTGGTACCATACATGCTGTTTTGGTTACTGTAGCCGGACTTGTAGTATAGTTTGAAGTCAGTAGCGTGACGCCTCCAGCTTTGTCTTGTTGACTTAGGTGCTTGGATGCGGCTCTTTTGGTGTCATATTTGACTGTTAAGCAGGTTTTTCCAAATTTCTGTGAAGAAAGTCAGTTGGAGCTTGATGGGATGGGCATTGACATCTATAAATAACCTTGGTCAGTATGGCCTCAAATGGCTTTTCATTCCCTGATTCCACAACACTGCCTCCCACCTCTTAGGAGCACTCGTTTTTTCCTTTTTTCTGTTTAACTAATATCTGCTTATCCATCATTCAGCTCAGGCATCACTCCCTTTAGGAAGCTGTGGATTTGAATGATGTAGGAATTGGGGACAGATACTCTTCACCCATGGGTTACAGTATTATAGATTAGAATTGTAGATGAGCACTGGCAGAGAACCTAAAGATTATTGAACTGAATACCCTTTTTTATGGTGTTGGAAATGACTTGGTCATTTAGTAAGGAAAAGATCTGACGTTGAAACCTAAGTCTCATGGTAGTGCTGAGTCAGCCCTGAGTGCAGTGTGCTTTCTATTATGCCCTGCTGTTAAATCCAACCTACAGAGAAGCTCTGTTGTGGAACAAGTGGTAGAAGATCCTAAGTTGAGGGATTGAGGTCTGAGGACCTGCAGTGATAGCTTAGAAATTACACGGGGGATTTCTGATTCTTATGACATTTTGGCTTCATCTTCTGGAGGGAGGAAGCGTCAAGGCTGTAGTATCCATGCTATTGGGGGTATGCAGGTGGAGGGTGCAGTGCAAGTTACGGGTACATGGAGGTGTGCAGGAGGAGACTTGAGATTTGGGAGTTGGGGTATAGAAGGGAGTAGCATTGCACGACTTTTGCCTTCTTTGTAAACACCTGGCTTCTCTTCTGGCATGCTTTATGGAAGTTTGTACAGCATTCTCCATTGGCCAGTGCTGCAGAGGTCAGTCTTAGAGGACAGCCCAGTAGGCCTTTACCATGCTTTGCCTCTGCTAACCAGATGATTTTCCTTAATGCTAAAGGGATAACTGAAATAATATGTTGTGTTATTTAAAAAAAAAAAAAAAAAGATTTGTCTCCGATTTTATGATAACAGAAAGGCTGTGTTACAACAGTGAAATAAAGACATCATTAGCTCAGGTTCACAGGAATGGATAAGCACTAACCAGCAAACAACTAACTTGATTTTATTTCATGCTAGTACCAAAACGTTAAATTGTTTGTTTTTTTAAAACAGGATTCTCAGCTGGTAGCTGGTGTTGCATTCAAGAAGACTTTCTCTTATGCTGGGTTTGAAATGCAACCCAAAAAGTATCACAATCCTAAGATTGCCCTTTTGAATGTCGAGCTCGAGTTGAAAGCTGAGAAAGACAATGCTGAGATAAGAGTCCACACAGTTGAGGTAGGTGGGTTCACCAGTTGGTGGGGGCATAGAAATGGGCAGCTTTCTGAGCCAGAGCCCTGGGTCTTCATGGCTGTTGTGGGCCCCTTTCTCTTCCTGCCCGCCCCCGAATATTGATATCTAAGTACTAGGCCCCCTTCTTTCCATACTCTGTATTCTCCCTGAGTGACCTTGATCTGAGGAAATTTGGATAGGGCAGACCTGTTGAAATATGCTCTGGTCCTGGGGAAGGGGTTGGCAGGGCCTTTCCAGCTACATAGCCTGCCCAGTATTTTGGTTCCTCTTGTTGGTGCAGGTGTGAGTTCCTCCACTTCTAGACTAGACCTAGTGCTGCAGAGAAAGGTATGCTGTCATTGTTGATGTTACCCAGGCTACCTCTGGAGGTAGCCGTGTCACCCACCTTTGAGCAGTTCTTAGGGAAGGGGCCTTTTTTTTTTCCTTCAAGATGGAATCTCACTCTGTCGCCCAGGCTGGAGTGCAGTGGTGCAATCTTGGCTCATTGCAACCTCTGCCTGCTGGGTTCAAGCAATTCCCCTGTCTCAGCCTCCTGAGTAGCTGGGATTACAGGTATGTGCCACCACGCCCAGCTAATTTTTTTTGTATTTTTAGTAGAGACAGGGTTTCACCATGTTGGCCAGGCTGGTCTTGAACTCCTAACCTCAGGTGATCCACCTGCCTTGTCCTCCCAAAGTGCTGTGATTACAGGCATGAGCCACTGTGCCCAGCCAAAGGGGTCTTATTGGGAACTCCCATGAATCCAGCGCCTCAGAAGAGGCTAGACCTCAGCCAGGTTAAATTATTTCTCACATCTTGACAGCACCAGCTTTGGTTCTCAGCCTTGGGGTTACTTTCTGTTTTTGTGTTGGGGAGTTTCAGGTGATTCGTAAGTCATCTTATGGGGTCCTTGTTTGCTTGGACTGAGGAGTGGCTATTCTGTTTATCTCTGTTAATTCCCAGATAAATCAGCATGTTTTATTTGGTGGGGGCGGATGGGTATATTTTACCTTACCATATATGTCAACCTTCACCCCAAAGCATTCTCATCCTTTTCTGGGTCTCTCCAGGATTATCAGGCAATTGTTGATGCTGAATGGAACATTCTCTATGACAAGTTAGAGAAGATCCATCATTCTGGAGCCAAAGTTGTCTTGTCCAAACTCCCCATTGGGGATGTGGCCACCCAGTACTTTGCTGACAGGGACATGTTCTGTGCTGGCCGAGTACCTGAGGAAGATCTGAAGAGGACAATGATGGTAACCAGATTTTCACAGGCTGCTTCTTGGCCTTTGTGGCCCTGAAGGGTTTTTACTGACCCCTGGTATAACAGATAGTGTACTGTCAGGTTGGCATGTGAATTGAGCCCTGTTTTTTTTTTTACTCTCTTTTTTTCCAGGAAGCACTCCATTTCCATGTGTGTGTGCCCAGTGGCACAAACTACTTTAGTCTAACCAAAACAAGTCCAGAAATCTAGTTTGTGAGAGAACCTAGCAGTAATGCTATGATTAGCTGGACAAACTCAAATATGGATTCTTCTAGCCAGATTTCTTCCCTTTCATGAGCATCCCACAAACGATACTTTTAGGTTTAAAGTACTCCTGAGTTCAATTGCTGGACCCAGTGCCACCCTAGTTGAGGTGAGGGAGTATAAGCTGAATCGAATGGGTCCTTATCTCCTTTTAACTTCTCCTGTTTGCCCTTGATGTGTTTTAGTTCTATTTTGGTTTTTTTGCTCTTTCAGGGAGGGGGAAGGGTCACCTGGAAGTCAAGGGAAAGGGTGGGTAATGCAGAGGCTTGGGGATTGGCTTTGGGACGAGGTGGCAGGAAGCTACCTGGCCTCGGGAACCTTCACTGCTAGATCTTGCCTTCCTTGCTCCCTAGGCGTGTGGAGGCTCAATCCAGACCAGTGTGAATGCTCTGTCAGCAGATGTGCTGGGTCGATGCCAGGTGTTTGAAGAGACCCAGATTGGAGGCGAGAGGTGAGCCGTGGGCCCAGGCCGAGCTCACAAACCCGCCTGGGTCTGGTCTTCTGCCATCTTTCGGCTGTGGTATACAGGTTTTACAGAGTCTCACCTTTGAGCCATAAAGAGCTCAGATAATATAAAGCACTACAGGAAGATCTAAAGCCTTGACTCCACAATCTTTTATGCCCTGGTGGTACAGCTGTAGACCTTTCCAAGAAAGTGTCTATAAGGTTGGGATTGGGTAACCTGAGTGAAGAATGTAAGAGCAGCTGCTGCGTGTTGGGAGGGCTGGCAGTGAGGGCAATACAGTAGGACGGTGGCAGACAAGAGTTCATGTGTGTACTATTTAATCCTGGGCATAGGTACAATTTTTTTACTGGCTGTCCCAAGGCCAAGACATGCACCTTCATCCTCCGTGGCGGTGCCGAGCAGTTTATGGAGGAGACAGAGCGGTCCCTGCATGATGCCATCATGATCGTCAGGAGGGCCATCAAGGTACGGGGCTGATGGCCTCCTGCCTGCACAGCCTACTCTCATCTCCCTAGCTGTTCAGACCTTGGATTTGTGTGGTGATTCCTTCTCTATATAACCTGCCCTTTCCTGGGTGGTGTGGTGAGCCCTGATTTGCCCCACAAATGGTAGAGAAACTGAGCCTCAGTTTCTCAAAAATAGGTCATCCTGGCCGGGCGCGGTGGCTCAAGCCTGTAATCCCAGCCCTTTGGGAGGCCGAGGCGGGTGGATCACGAGGTCAGGAGATCGAGACCCTCCTGGCTAACACGGTGAAACCCCGTCTCTACTAAAAATACAAAAAAACTAGCCAGGTGAGGTGGCGGGCGCCTGTAGTCCCAGCTACT
>NW_016803341.1:477227-495329 GCF_001698545.2 Rhinopithecus bieti | reverse complement strand
AAAAAAAAAAAAAAAAAAAAAAAAATAGGTCATCCTGCCTCGAAAGCTAAGACTTGTTTTTTTAGCCAGGTGTGGTAGCTCACACCTGTGATCCCAGCACTTCGGAAGGCCAAGGTGGGAGGGTTGCTTGAGGCCAAGAGTTTGACACCAGCCTGGGCAACATAGTGAGACCCTGTCTCTACAAAAAAAAAAAAATTAGCCAGGAATGGTGGTATGTGCCTGTAGTCAGTTCCAGCTACTTGGGAGGCTGAGGTGGAAAGATCCCTTGAGCCCAGGAGTTGGTGGCCACAGTGAGCTATGATCACACCACAGCACTCCAGCCTGGGCAACAGAGCAAGCAGAAGAAACACTTGGTTTTGTTAGCAAACTGTGGAGCTAATGTAGTCAGATATTCCAGTAATTGTGCCAGTGTCCTTGAGCTGCAGGTGACCTTGAAAATAGAAACCATAAGGTTCAGCAGGTTGAAGTTGGGATGTTCTAGATAGGGGCTGTGTCTGGGCTTTTGGGGCTTGGGATGGAGGAAGGAATGAAGAACCACTCTTTCTGGGCTGAAGGGACCTACTGAGTGGCCCAGCATGGAAGTTTGGACCAGGGGCCTTCTTCCATTGTGAGGTCTGATCTCTGCAGAATGATTCAGTGGTGGCTGGTGGCGGGGCCATTGAGATGGAGCTCTCCAAGTACCTGCGGGATTACTCAAGGACTATTCCAGGAAAACAGCAGCTGTTGATTGGGGCGTATGCCAAGGCCTTGGAGATTATCCCACGCCAGCTGTGTGACAATGCTGGCTTTGATGCCACAAACATTCTCAACAAACTGCGGGCTCGGCATGCCCAGGTGGGTCCTTTCTCTCCCCAGGGTTCCGGGTTTGGGCGGGTGGGCTGGGTTCTGAATGTGAGCTGTGCTTACTCAAGCTGTGCACGCTTAGCCCAGGAGATAGGTTGCAACTCCACCCAGCCTATCTGCCTGACCACCTGCCTCCTCAGAGGGCAGAAGGAAAGCCATGGTGCTAGCACTGGAGATCCAGGGTTTCTTCATTGCTTCTACCAAGAATATGATTGTGGCTGGGCGCGGTGGCTCATGCCTGTAATCCCAGCACTTTGGGAGGCTGAGGTGGGTGGATCATGAAGTCAGGAGTTCGAGACCAGCCTGGCCAACATAGTGAAACCCTGTCTCTACTAAAAATACAAAAAAATTAGCCAGGCGTGGTGGTGGGCACCTGTAATCCCAGCTACTTGGGAGGCTGAGGCAGGAGAATCGCTTGAAGCCAGCAGGCAGAGGTTGCAGTGAGCAGAGATCATGCCATTGCACTCCAGCCCGGGTGATAGTGCGAGACTCTGTCTCAAAAAAAAAAAAAAAAAAAAAAAAAAAAAAAAAAAAACAAGAGTATGATGCTCCTCATGGTACCACAGGAGGAACTTTGCATCCACCTTCCTGGAGGCACATGCTGACCACATGGAGTGGGCTTATCAGTGTGGTGAAGCTCTCCAGAGCTCTCCAAGTGTGACCCTGGGTTGGTTAGTTCAACCTCTCTGAGAGTTTAATTTCTCCGTTTGTTAAATAGATGTAGGTTTGTTAAGTGCTCAGCACCCAGTGAATGACCCTGCTTCTGGCTTGTATTAGGACTTTTGCTTAAAGTGACTTTATCTCTGTGTCTCACTTGCCTCATCTGTAAAATTGGGCTATTGGAAGCAATGAGATGAGAGATTGAATATTATTTTTGTCATTCTTGTTTATCTTGAGAACTCATTGTTTGATAGTTATATAGTCCTCAGGTGACCTGAGGATGGGGCTACCCCGAAACACAACAGCTTGCCTGGGAGAAGATCCCAGAGGTCTTGTGTGGTATGTCCAGGGTTAAAGGGAGGAGCTGGCGGGAGTAGGGGTGTTTCCAGGTTCCTGACATGATGCCATAGGAAGATGCAGTATTCTTCAGCAAAATGCCACCAAGTTCAGAGAGTCTGTGGGTTCCTAGCAGTGTCCTTTGGAGCATCAGTTTACAAGAGGAAAGTTGAAAGCAGTTTCATATTACCTCCTTTCTTTTCCTACTCTTTCAGGGGGGCACGTGGTATGGGGTGGACATCAACAACGAGGACATTGCTGACAACTTTGAGGCCTTCGTGTGGGAGCCAGCTATGGTGCGGATCAATGCGTTGACAGCAGCCTCTGAGGCTGCGTGCCTGATCGTGTCTGTAGATGAAACCATCAAGAACCCCCGCTCAACTGTGGATGCTCCCCCAGCAGCAGGCCGGGGCCGTGGTCGTGGTCGCCCACACTGAGAGGCACCCCACCTGTCACATGACTGGCTGGCTGCTGGGTGCACCTACTCTCCTTGGCTTGGTTACTTCATTTTACAAGGAAGCGGTAGTAATTGGCCCACTTTCTTCTCGCTGGAGGCTATTTAAATAAAATGTAAGACTTCGGATAACTTTGTAAATTATTTTGGCACAGTACTCATCAATGTCTGGCTGTAGCTCAGAATTTTAGCTTTACATGCACTTGTCCAACAGGGAGACAAGAGCATTCTGGGGTCAGCTCCACTAGAGTGGCCCCTGTCTGGAAGTTTCACTATGTTTGCATTCTCCGTTCCAGAAGTGGCTGGACAACACGCAGTTGCTTTCTTCTGGCATCATCTTATTTATCCCTGGCCTAGCCAGGCACTGCTCCCAGGGTTTCTCTGGTTTGAGTGAACGCGTTACATTACCTTGTCTGCCCCTTCTATCTCCATACTCTTTTGGTTTAGTCTTTTGTTCCTTCTTACTCAAGACTGTGAGAAGGGTGTTTTAGGGAGGGTCTCATGCTCTCTAAACTCTAGTGATCCCTTGGAAGTCTACTAAGGAGATGACTGAAAGCACTCCCCTGGTCTTTTCAGCTTAGCGCCCAGTGATCTTGGTCGTTTTGCTCTCTTGTGACCAATGGGAGTTTGGAATGGCTGGCACAGATGAGCCAGAAATCCAGCAGCGTCTTAACATCCTCCTCATTTACACTGGTCCTGATAGCTGGCCTGCACCCTTCTGTAGTTGGTCGTTGTTAAAGCTGGAGGTAAATGATGATGTCATTGTCAGCCATTGAGACTTGCTAGCTAAAACTGAAAGGGATTTTTAAAAAAAATTCTCTGAACCCAGTCACTCCTGGTTAGATGGACTCAAAAGCACAGAGGGTGGTGGGCAGGTCCAGGCTTTAGAATCTGGCATTCCTCCTAATTTGATGGTCTTTGGGTAGACTTAATTTTTCTGAGCCTCTGCTATTCTACCTATATGACAGGGTAAGAGTAGCTGTCTCAAAGAGTAGTGAGACTTAAATGTTCATTTTACTTGATGTCGGAGACACAATTTAAGCCTAAAACACTCTTTTTTCTGATTTTAAATATTTCAAGACCCTAGGAATCAAGTCAGGGGCACAAGGGCATTTTGGATGAGGAAGTCAAGGCCAGACCATGATGGCAACCTGATCTCCCACAGTCAAAGCCTGATTGGCTGGCCAGAGCCTCCTGAGGAGGCAGCCAATCCAGGGAGGGTATGGGCAGTGCCTGCTGCCCTGTTGTACTGGTGCTGAATTTGCCCTTGAAGATAGTCTCCCAGCTGAGAGTCAGAAATGATGTATCTCAAGGCGTTTCCTCTGGATGCACACACTGAAAGCAGGGTTGAGCAGTGGCAGGACAGTAACCCTAGGTGGCTTTTCTGCAGCCCTGAGGCAAGTTTTTGTTGTTTCTGAGACAGGGCCTCACTCGGTTACCTAAGCTGGAGTGTGCAGTGGCGTGATCTCAGCTCACTGTAACCTCCACCTCCCTGGCTCGATATCCTCCCACCTCAGCCTCCCAAGTAGCTAGCACTGCAGGCACATGCCCAGCTAATTTTTCAAATTTTTTTTGTAGAGACAGGGTTTCACTATGTTGCCCAGACTAGTCTCGAATTCCTGGGCTCAAGCAATTCTCCCGCCTCAGTCTCCCAAAGTGCTAGGATTACAGGTGTGAGCAACTGTGCCCGCTGGCAAGTCTTGCTAATACTTCATTCCACTGGGTTACTTGCCTCTGTACACTTGAGCTGCAGAAAGACCATGATAGCACAGATGACAAGTGTGGCCACAATACCATTTACTTCTGGGGCAGATATACCAGTTTCACCATCTTCTTTATTGGATACAGAGCCATAAATTCTCTGATGCCCATGTGAGTCCTTTTAAATACATACCCTCAGGTACATTCAGCAAAGGGCATCTTATGGGTGACATGGAGCAAAGTGCTGGGATGGCGATGCCTGGGTGGGGCAGAGAAGTGTGGCCAGGAAAGGCCCCCTGGGGGCTGGAGGTACAGGCACCACTTCAGAAACAAAAATAAAACCAAAAATTGCTTTCCACCCCTCTGCCTGTGCTTGGGGCTGGGGAAGCTACCCTCTCACGCTCAGGCCCATTATAGCCTAGCTGTGCAGGAAGGCAGGGCCTAAGGGCCAGTTATGGAGGTCGCCCACCAGTGGTGCCCACTAGAACCAAGCCTGCTGGCATCAGCCATGAGGCAAGCCTGGGTCACCTCAGGCCTCTGCCCTGGATACAAGACCCTTGCCAGGGCAGAGCTGAGGCTGGCAAGCCCAAGGCCAAGCCTTCCTTGGGCCATGCTGGCAGTGGCAGAGGAGGCTTAGTCTCATGGTGGGGAGCCTGCCTGATTGTCAGGGCAGCCTTGGGACTGGCTGAGGTCCCAAGGGGTTGGGGCGGGAGTCGTTGCCTTAGCTGGCCCTGGTATTCTGATCTTTACCCAATCCTAAACCTTATCCTCAGGCAAGGGCTGCAGATGAACACACTTGTCCAGGAATACATACATACACACAATACACAGCAATATATACAGAAATGCAGGCTGGGCACAAGGCTGGGTGAGAAAGCATGGCCACTGGGGTAGAGAGAAGGGCCAGGCCCCCAGGGGAAGGAAGTTACACTCATCAGGGACTGACAGGCTGGGACATGTCCCATGGGTTCGAGTTAACTTCTCTGGGTACTTGGGCCATACACCCACTCACTATCTCTCCTGTTTTTACCCCAAGTCCAACAGGAACTGGGACTTTGGCACCAATAGTCACTCTGGGAAGGCCTCCTTCAACTTAGCGCCTTAGAGGGATTGGGGCCCAGGTGACTCCCCACCTGTGGCCCCAAAGATTAGAGACCAGGACCAGGGTAATAGGCAGGACCCAAAGGCAAGGGATGGAGCCAAACCTTGGAGTAGCAGGCCTTGGGAAGGAGGCCTTTTTTTTTGTTTTTTTGTTTTTGTTTTTTTTTTCCCCCTTTTGAGGCAATTCCTGAGGGGCTGGCTCAGACTCGAGTGTCACAGGACCAAGAAAACAGGAGCTGCCTTGATCCTTAGGTGGTCTCTCCTGGCTGGGGAAAGGCCGTGGTGCTGGGCAGCCCACCCACTCTTTATTCCCGCAGGGATGCATGTAAGTGCGTCTTCATTTCCTGTTGGTGCTGTGGGGAAGCAGCCTAAATAAAGCATGAAGTACTTAAGCCAAGTACACCAACCTCCCAGGTAGGCACTGGGGCCAGACTGGATGGCAGGGGGTGGTAGAAACACCAAGTGGCCACCCCCACTGGGCCTCTACACATACCTGGGTCCCCTGGAGCAGGGCTGCTTGCTCTCAGATATTCCTTTCTTGCATCTTACTGGGTATGAGATGTGGAGGGATCCCTTTGGGTGGGTAAAGATGGATGAAGTGCTTCTGGGGATAGCCAGGCCCTCTGTCCTTATTCCCATCCTCAGCCCTGGCTGTATGGTTGCCAAAGAAATCCATGCATAGAGCCTCCCAGCAAGCCAAAGCTCCCTACTCAGCAGCAGGGCTCATCCCCAAGGAAAGAACAAAAGAAGAGCATCAAGGGGCTGGTGGGGCAGGGGCTGCAAAGCTGCCAGTGCTCAGGCATGCATGAAGGCTGGGGGGCACAAGTCTGTCAGCCCGGGGGTGCGTGTGCAGTGGGATACTCTGACCTCTCATTCCTGCTGCAAAGGATTGGGCCTGCTCACACACATCCTTCACACACAGCCAGAACAGGGTGGAGGACTGAGGGGCTTTCCTGGAAATAGCCAAACCCATGGGAAGTGGACGTCCCCCAGGCAGAAGGGTATCTTGTTCACCCCTCTGCCTCCAGTGCTGGTGGTGCTCAGTACTGTTGCACAAATGAATGAATGAGTCAAACTGCAACTAGCATCTGGCCTTTCAGCACCACCTTTCTCCCCCCTAGCTCACTGCCCATATGCCCCAAACTCCTTTCCCTGTGCTAATGCCAGGCATTCTAGTGTGTACCACCCAGAGAGAAGTTGCCCAGAGCCTTGTATTCAGGGATGGAAGGTCCCTGGGACAGAGAAAATCCCTCAGTTGGGCAGACTGAAGCCAAGCAGGGCATCCCTTTGTGCTTTGTCCAGGAGACAGGGAAGGCAGCACCTCTGGTTCTGGGGTCACAGGGAGCAGGAGCTGCAGGCTGCAGTTGGCAAGGCAGGACCAACAAATCCAAGGTAGCTAGGCCCTTAGTGGACCCCCACCTCCCTTCCAGGCCTCTGGAGGAGAGGAAAGAAAGCCATGCTGCTTTTTCCTGACCCCTGAGGACAGGGAGAAGCCAATGGAGCCAGCTGCTCTGGGGTAGGGGCAGGGGGTGCCACACACAGCCAAGGCTTCGTGCAGGACTGGGCAGGGAGTTGCCAGCATGACACCCTTGGTATTTTAGGTTTTCAAAGGGCAGGGACAGAACAAGCCACAGGAGGAAAAGTCAACAATGATAGCAAGATCTGGGACAGAGCTAGGGATGACGCCATGGGAGCTGGGTGTGCTGCTGCGTCCGTGGGGTCCCAGCTCTGGAGGACTCTTTACAAGGTAACCGAGGGCTGGGTCTTCATGTCCAAGCCAGGTTGCGTTAGGGAGTTGGGTTCCTGGGAAGGACTGGGTAACGAGGGGACCCCATCCCCAGCCAGGACCAGCAGCCTAATGGCTAGGGCTGGGAGCTGATCCTATCTAGGAGAGAAAGAAACCCTAAGACAGATCTAGTTTAGATGTTTGAAAGAACTTTCCAAATGAAAGTTGGCAGGACCCCCGGCCTCTGAGCCACTATGGGAGTTCTGAGAGGAGGAACTGGGGAGACCTCAAGCCTTTGGAGCCTTGGTTCTGAGACCTGATCCTTTGGGGACTGCAAAGGCCAGTGAAAAGCCCCACTGGAATCCTGTGGCTTCTAAGCCAAGTGGCTCCAGCCCAGGTCCAGCACTTCCCCTAGGCAGAAGACCCCAATGCAGCCCTCAGCCCGTGGGGCCCGTGGAGACCGAGGAAGGGGGAGTGAGTCTGTTGAGGAAGCTCTTCCTCTTCCTTGGCCCCATGGGTCTGGCTCCCTGCCAAGGCTACATCTTCAAGCAAGCTAATTAGACAAGGAAGCAAAGCAAGCCACCCTCCTCCTGGCTTCCTCCACGGCCTCAGCACAGAGGGCGGCCCCGTGCCTCCCTCCCAGACAGCCTTGGTGACCCGAAGGCCATCAGGTTCCTGCCCAAGCACCTGGATTAGAAGGAAATTCTTTGAGGACAGGAAGTACTTCTCACTGTGACAGGGCTGCCTGGGGCTGGGACCTTGACCCTCTGGAGGGTCCCTCAGGAATGAATGTAGGTATAGAAACGTGCGCCTTTCAGCTTTGAATTTAGCTCTGGTATGCGGTAGGGTGTGGGGTTGGGAGGAGGGGTCTTGTCTTACAGCAATAAATAAGTTTCCTCTCCCTGGCAATCCCCCACCTTGGAAGGGTGGTCTCATCCTGGAGAGAAGTTCTGGGTGATTGTTTCCTTTCCAAACCCACCCCCACTACCCCACTGTACTGCTGCCCCCAGCTTTTGGCTGACCACGTGCCCAGGCCCCTAGGTCTGCCTGTGGTATCCCCAGAAAATGTGGATTCAGAGCCTAGGCAGGCTGTCTGAAGGGGTGCCCCCAGAAGGCTGGGGCAGGGTTGGGGAGAAGAGTCCTCCTTGCCAAGTCTGAGCTGCCCTGTGGAGACCCCGCTGGCCTGGGGCCCCAGAGGCTCCTGACCAGGAGGCTGGGCCTCAGGAAGGAGAGGCCGGCCAGAACAGCTGAGGAGCCACTGGGTGGTTATTGCAGATCCTCCAGGTGATGACACCAGGCGCTGGTGGTGACAGCTCCTCACTGGCTGTGCCAGAGGCTGCTCCAGCCGGGGTAGGGTCGGGGTCGGAGGGCAGCTTCTGTCCAAGCCCCTGTACTAGGGAAGCAGTGCCCTGGGTCAGGCCCGTTGCTCCGCTGCTCCAGTAAGAGGACAGGAGATTTGTCAGTCCCCCTCCAGAAGCCAGGGATAACACTCGACCTCCAAAGGTCTAGTCCAAACCAGGGTCCCTCTGAAGTCCAAAGAGAGTGCCCTGATATGGGGCTGGCAGGGGCCCTGCCGCCCCCTACCCGGGTTAGCAGCCGCCTTCCACCTTGATGTGCAGAATCTTAGAGAAGCCGGGCCTCCGTCGCAGGGCCTGCGGACCGAACCCTGGGTTAATTCTCCCTCCTGCCACACTCACCCAGGTCACCAGCCCCAGTCTAGGGATGCCACCTGGGGTCTTGGACAGCCTCAGAGCCGACCCCTCACCTGGAGTTTTGTCACCATGTCCTCAAACAGCTTTTGGGCCTCAGGGCTGCTGGGCTCTTTGAAATAATCCGCAATCCCAATCTGGACCACAATCGACTTGAGGTTCCGGCAGATGCCTGAGAAAAGATGGGCAAGGCAAGGGCGTGTTTGGCCTGGGCTGTGGAGCTGCCTCCTCTCCTCTCACTAATTAATGAAATCAGACAATCAGGTGCCAGCCACTGGGAACACGACAAAGGAGAGCAGACCCATGCCACCTGGGGGCTTGTGACCGGATGCGGGGAGAGGGAGGTGGGGCTGAGGGACAGGAGAGGCTGCAGTGGCCTCTGGGAGGGTGAGTGGGCAGCCGCCAGTTGTCCAAGGCCTCTAGGAACTTCCCTGACACAGGGGGCAGCTATACTATGGTCTGGGCATTTGGGGATGAATGACAAGGAACAGAGTGGCTGAGGTAAGGCTCGTGGATCCAGGCTGAAGCACAAAGGAGGGGGAGGTGGGACAAACACTTGGAACAGACGGCTTAAGGAACTGGATATGGCATGAAGTCGGGGGAGGTGGAGGAAGATCAGATGGCTGAGAAGGGCCTGGAGGTCATGATTCTGGAGGCTGAGCAGTTAGTTCTGGTGATAAAGTCCAGGGCGTCCCATGTGGCTGAAGGGGGAAGAAGGTCTTGGAAAGAGGGTCCTCAGTGCAGGTGTAGTGACTGAGAGTGGAGTGGGTGGTTTGAGAAAGGTGTGGAAGCCAAGGAGGTATGATCTGGAGTCCAGGGAGAGAGGAGTCTTCACCCTGAGAACTGTCCTGGGGTGGGGGGTGGGGGGAGCTTTCACATATCTCATTTAATCCTCTCACCCATACTAGAGAGTCACCTTAGAAGATGGGAATACAGGACTCAGAGAGGTATAGTAACTTGCCCAACATCACTCAGCTAATAAGTAGCAGAGCCAGACCTGGGACCTAGGTCAGTCAAGCTCCAGAACCAGTGCTCTTAACCTGTCCCCCTGCCTCTGCCCTTGGCTGGAGGCCCTGATCCATCTGCCCCAGTGATAGTTAGGCTACCTGCTGACAGAGCCCCGTGGCAGGTGATAGTCATACCCTGCCCCGCATTCCCCCATTGCTCACTGTTGAAGTGCAGCAGGGCCTTAGGGGTGACGGGAGTCGCTGTGAGCACTAGCATCTCCAATCCCTTCAGGCCTTCCCGGCAGACCTCTGCCGCCACCTCCTGGGTGATCTCTGACACATGGTCAAGCTCCAGGACCTGCAGCCGCATGCAGTTTCTCGCTAGGAAGAGGAAGAAGGGGGATCCTGCTGACAAACTCCCCAGGTCATCCCTGCAGCCAGCACCCTGGCCACCACTCTGCCACCCGCCACCACCCAGGCTGCAGCCCCAGGCCCCTGTGGGATTTCACGGGGCAGCACTGCACCCATGCCTGCTTCTTACTACCCACCACCCCAGTCCAAGGAAAGACTCACCAAGTGATGCCAGGCCCTGCACCCCACAGCCGGCACCCCCGACCCCCAGGGCCCGCAGGTGGGGCCAACAGCGACCAATCATCTGCAGGCAGCGGTTACTGAAGCGCGTGGGCTGCTGGCTGGAGAATGGGAAGGGGGAGCCGTCAGGGAAGTCTTTGGATGCCTGACACCCCAGCATGCTCCTCCTGTGGGACCCCTCCCTGATTCAGGCAAGCGTTCCTCCAACAACCCAGCTGGTCAAGTCAGAAAACCGGGATCATCCCTGACTCCTCTGCCCTCATCTCATCCACCAAGTCCTGCAGCTTCTGATTCCCAAGCACTCTGTCTTTTTTTTTTTTTGAGACAGGGCTCATTCTACCACCCAGGCTGGAGTGCAGTGGTGCAATTTCCGCTCACTGCAACCTCTGCCTCCTGAGTTCAAGCGATTCTCCTGCCTCAGCTTCCCAAGTAACTGGGACTACAGGCATGCACCACCATGCCTGGCTCATTTTCTTGTACTTTTAGTAGAGACGGGGTTTCACCATGTTGGCCAGGCTGGTCTCAAACTCCTGGCCTCAAGTGATCCACTGCCTCGGCCTCCCAAAGTGCTGGGATTACAGGTGTGAGTCACTGTGCCCGGCCTTAACTACTATTGAACCCACAGTTCAGACCACCATTGGCATTCTCTGGGTTAACACTAGTCTCCCTGCCATCTCATCCTCCACACTGTAGACAGGGAACCCCTCATTCCTACATCCACTCACTCCACCATTCAGCAAGTGGTTATCAAGTCAACAACAACTGAGCTAGTAGGCCCTGGGGTGCAGTGCTGACAACATAGACACGGTCCCTGCCCTCAAAGAGTGGACAGTCTCTTTGGTGGCAGGAAAGTGGTGAGGGGCATAGAACATTACCAGTCTGATCTTAATCCCTTTCTTAAAATCTAAAATTCCCCCAACAGCTTCCAATACTTTCTAGATAAAATGCGAAAAACCTAAATTCCTTAGCAAGGCCCTTCCTGATTGCCCCAACTTTCCTTTCCATTCACACCAAACGCCATTTCCCTGAACACTTCATCCCTCAACATTTGCCCAGGCAACAGACATCTCTCTGGCATCTATTATGCACTTGGTACCAGGGATACAGAAATGGACATTCCTAGATTCTGCCTTGAGAACCACCCGCCTAGTGGAGGAGATCGAAATATCAAGAAATTATTGCAAAGTAGGGGTGGGTGTGGTGGCTCATGTCTGTAATCCCAGCACTTTGGGAGGCCGAGGCAGGCAGATCACCTGAGGCCAGGAGTTCGAGATCAGCCTGGCCAACATGGTGAAAGCCTGTCTTTACTACAAATAAAAAAATTAGCTGGGCGTGGTGGCCCATGCCTGTAGTCTCAGCTACTTGGGAGGCCGAAGCAGGAGAATGGTGTAAACCCGGGAGGCGGAGCTTGCAGTGAGCTGAGATCCAGCCACTGCACTCCAGCCTGGGTGACAGAGCGAGACTCCGTCTCACAAAAGAAAAGAAAAAAAAAAAAATTATTGCAAAGTAGATGACAGAGGGATCAGGGCAAAATGCAGTGGGGATTGAGGCAGGGGAGCAGTGACACGCTCTACCCAGGGTGTTACAGAAGGCACACTGGATGGCTGGGAGGAGCTGTCGCGTGGAGAGGAGCAAAAGAGCCTGGTGTGTTAGAGGAACTCCAAGCAGAGTGAGAAATGATTTCATAACCTGGATTCTCCAACGACCAGCTCTTTCATACACTGACCTCCCTGAACCACCTTTCATATATCAAACAAAGCTGGTGGTTTTTAGCTGGTGTTTACTGAACAATTACTGTGGACCCTGCAGGCTTTGTGTACCTGATCTCATTTGGGCCAGCAACAGCCCTAATAAGGTCCATAGTTCCTAATACCACCTTTACTTTGCAGTTTGAGAAACTAAGACATGATTGGGATTCCCAAGGTGGCACTGCCAGTAAGCCAGGACATGACCCCAGATCTGATTTTATTTATTTATTTATTTATTTATTTATTTATTTTTTATTTATTTATTTATTTTGAGACAGAGTTTCCACTCTATGCCCAGGCTGGATGCAATGGCACAATCATCGGCTCACCGCAACCTCCGCCTCCCGGGGTTCAAAGGAGTCTTTCCTGCCTCAGCTCTTCGAGTAGCTGGGATTACCAGGCATGCACCACCACGCTCGGCTAATTTTGTTTTTAGTAGAGGACAGGGTTTTCTTCCATGTTGTTCAGGCTGGTCTCGAACTCCGACCTCAGGTGATGTGCCAACCTGGCCTCTCAAGTACTGGGTATTACAGGTGTGAGTCACTGCGCCCGGCCAACCAGGTCTGATTTATTATTTTTATTTTTATTTTTTTTTTTTGAGACGGGAGTCTCGCTCTGTCCCCAGGCTGGAGTTGCAGTGGCAGATCTCAGCTCACTGCCAAGCTCCGCCTCCCGGGTCCTGGCATCTCCTGCCTCAGCCTCCCGGAGTAGCTGGGGACTACAGGGCGCGCCACCTGCCGGCTTATTTTTTGTATTTTTAGTAGAGACGGGGTATTCACCGTGTTAGCCAGGATGGTTTCGATCTCCTGACCTCGTGATCCGCCCGTCTCGGCCTCCCAAAGTGCTGGGATTACAGGCTTGAGCCACCGCGCCCGGCCCCAGGTCTGATTTTAAAGCCCTGCTCCTAATGCCTCAATGGACAGATTAATGTGTGTTAATCTGTCCTGATAGCTTGTGGAATGGGCTCAGATCCGCTCAGTCCTCAGCCCCAGACCAGGCCCAACCGTGTTCCCCCTCCCATCCCCCAAACCTGCCAGGGCTCACCAGGGGTGAAGGGGTGCCACTTGGAGGGAGACGATCTCTCTGCAGCCTGCGCCCAGGGCCCAAATGACCTCATGGCCCACGGGGTCTGTGGCACTCCTGTGAAAAGATAAAGCTGCTGGTAATCCCAAGACTTGGGAGGTCAAGGCCGGGGTTGGGGATCACCTGAGCCCAGGAGTTCTAGACCAGCTTGGGCAATACGGCGAGACCCCGTCTCTATTTAAAAAAAGAGAGAGAGAGAGAGAAAATGAAAAGATACAAGACAAAGCTGGAGTTGCCCACTCTTGGTGGCCTCTGCTCTTGCCAAAGCTTCCTTCCCTTCAGCCATAGAGCTCTTGGATCCCTTTGCTTGAGAACCCTGGCGGAGGCTATGTAGCACCTAGGGATCCCGTAGGACCCTGGGCCTAGAGGGAACAGGCCATGCTTCTAGTCGGTTGACCCACCTGTAGGTGACAGCCTGCAGGGCACGGCAGTAGCAACTGGCCAGCCAGAGCGAGCGGTCGGTGAGGATGTTTGGACAGTGGGAGATGCGCAGGATCAGCAGGTTCCCCCCAGCTGCCTTCAGCAGGGACTCCAGCCCAGCTTCCAAGCAGCCCCTGGGGATGACCAAGAGGTCAGAGAGCTGGCCACCTCCTCCTCTGGGAAACATCCTTACTTAATTCCAGGTCTGTGGCCCAACAGCACCCAGCACCCACCCACTGCAGGCCTCACCGGGTGCTCCGGGCATACTCCTCCTTGCTCTCCTTCTTTCCCCGCTGCCGGGGCTTCAAGTTCTGCAGCGTCAGAGAGTGGGCCTGAGTGCACCACTGAGCCAGCATTGCCAGGAACTGTGGGGGAGGGGAAGAGTATTTGGAGATGAAGGGGTCTGCACTTGGTTGGCTGGAGGTGGGCCAGCCCCGGATAGGAGGCTGCATGAGAGCATTTCAGGGAAGCCAGGTTGGCGCTACAGTGTTGTAAGGGTTGCAAGGACCAGACCTTCAGGGGCCAGATTCTACCCACGGGGAAAGGTGGGTTCACAGCAGGGCACAGAAGGCAGGCAGGGGCAGGCACCTTGGAGCAGACTCGGGCATTCTCAAGCAGCACCCTTGTCCAGACTGCAGGGTGGCGGGCCACGAAGCGCCAGTCCCGGCAGACCTCAGCAGCGTGCAGCAGTGTGCGCGTGTCCAGGTAGGTGAAGATGCAGAAGAGGGCGGCTCGCATCTTCAGGATCTCTGGGCTGATGACCTCATTGGAGCGTGAGGGGCTGCCCCTCTCTGCTCGTCGACCCCGTCCACTGCCTCCCTCAGGGCGGGCTGCAGAATACAAGGGTTTCAAAAGTGAGCGTGGAGGGTCAAGGCTGGTGTGGGGATGTGTGTGGGGAGCTGGGGCAGGGTAGGAGCTGCAGAGCAATGGGCATGCTGTGGTACCAGGGCCTAGGAAGGAAGGAAAAGGGGCATCTGCGTCCCTGTCCTTTGCGGTACCCCATCTCCAGTTTTACAAATTACAAAAAGGCATCCCTTGTGTAAACTTTCTTTTTAAGGTTATATATCATTCAAACTCACCCCCTACATGAGGCAATACATCAGATTTGGAGAGGGAAAGGGGTTGGAGGGTGCTGCAGTATAAATTGGGCCTCTGGAAACAGAAGGTGGGCATGGGGCTACCCAGAACATGGGGTGCAGCTACAACCCTGACCCTAGCCCTCTCACCTCCCAACCCACCCATATATGTTGGGGCCTTCTGTGAATATGGTGGGAGGCCTCTCCCCCACTGCACCAGGGGCTTCAGAGTTGGGAGGCAACAATCAACTGCTGTCCTATAAATGTTGATGAGCCCACCACGTGAATGGACCTCCCCGTCCCTCGGATGTGGCATCCTTGTGCATCAGACAATCTGAGCATACTTGTGCCACTGCAGCCCTGCCCTGTCACAAGAGTTCCTGCCCTAGGCTTGAAGAGCGCTATGTAGGAGGGGTGGGCAAGTCTGGGGAAAGGGGAGGGGGTGCAGGAGCCCAGGAGATTCACTGCCTCAGACCTGTGTCCCCCTGCCAACCCTTCCGGGACCTACCTGAGAGCCGGCAGCTGCTCAATGGCCCAGCCATAGCAGGCCCGGGACGGGGCGCATCCAACGGGCCCTCAGCCTCTGACTCAGTGGTTCGGGAGCCAACGTCAGAGACATCACCCTCTTCCCCCTCAGTGCTGTGTCGGCGGGGTCTGCGCTGCCAGTTCTGGATGGCCTGGCGCCGCAGGCCTGAGCTGCGAGGGGGCTGGGACCGCTCTGAGCCCCCATTGGCAGCCTGGGCCCGTGTGCCCAAGCCCCCAGGGCCACTGTCCTCAGGGGCCCCCTCCTCCGGCCTGGGCAGCTCCAGACTGTCACTGTCATAGCAGCCTGAGCTCTGGGATGCGGCTGGCACACGGCTGGAGGCCCTGGGGCAGGGTGGATCACACAGTAAGGGGTGAGAGGCACCAGGCCTGCCCAAACTCCCCACCCTGCCCCTACCATCGGCTGAGGGCAACCCACCCGTGCTGCTTTCCAAAAGCCCCCTCTGGGTGTGGAAAGGCAGATACACGTGACCCAGGGGGTAGGGACAGGAGGATGACACAAGCCCCAGACAGGTCAGCGGATCTTTCCAGGGCGAGGGTGGGCTGCATGGGGTGTGCTGGGCCCGAGGCTTACCCTGTGCTGGGAGAGGAGCCATGCCGTGACACTGCATATGTGCTAGGCACGGCCGGGCCCGCGTGGTGTTCTCGCTGTGGGCCCCCAGAGCAGGAGGTAAAGGAGAGGGGCGGAGGAGGCAAGAGGATGAGCAGGAATAGCAGGGGAAACAGGGAAAAAGATGGAGAGGAAATGGGGGAGAGGAGAGAGAAGGGAAAACAGTTGGGAAAGATGGACAAATGGACAGACAGACAGCCCAGAGAGGCAGGCTCGCCAGCCCCTCCCCACACCCACCCAACACCCCGGACCCCAGCTTGTGGCTCCTGGACTCTCATTTGCAGGGATGGGCAGAGATAGCCCCTGAGGGCTGGAGTCACTGAATCATATCTCACTACAGCCTCGGGGGCTGGCACTGGCACTCCTGCCCAATCAGAGGGTCTCCCCATTCCTGGCATCTGCTCATGGGGGAAAAGCCAAAGAAGGGGCGAATGGGGCATCATGGGGAGATATCCAGCCACGTGAAAGGTGAGGTTGTGGGGGACCAGGTGTGCAGGTAGAGGAGAGAAAGCAGGTGGGCACTCACCATTCTGCCTGGGCCCCGGGCATTGGGGCCAGCACCACCGCCCCCACCTCCACGGCCCAGGCTGGCACTGGGCGTGCTGCCACAGCTGCTGCTGATGACCTGCAGCTGTCGCTCGGCACGGTCAGCCCGCTCAAGGAGCTCCTCAATGAACTGCTGCAGCCGCAGCTTGGCGCTGGCCTCCCGCGCCGCTGTCTCCTTCAGGAACTGGTCGATCTGCACCACCTCCCTGGGCCCAGAGCAGTCTCTTACCCCAGAGCCTCAGCCTGCCTGCCCACCCACCCTCTGGAGGAGAGCCTGGCCAGTGCGGGGAGACACCGGCACAGCTGCCTGCAGTGTCTGCTAACGGTCACATGGGTTCCTGCAGAACAGGCCTAGCCCCACACGATGATACATACAGAAATGCATGCATGCACTCCAAGCCACACACTCACACCCCACCCACCCGGCCCCAGACCCTGCTCTCCACAGAAATACTACACACCCTGCTCTCCACAGAAATACTCAGGCATACTCAGTCCCACACAACCACTCGAGGCACACATACATCCCCACACACGTACCCCATGTACATTCATATGCCATAACCAGACACATCTCTCTCATACAGAAACACAGACATGTTCAGTCACATGTGCATGGCCTTCAATACCCAGCATCCCAACACAGAACACTCCTAGGCACATACTTAGAGCCACCAGCCATGTCACATATCCCCACACAGAGGCCCATTACACAGCCCCAGGCACAGCCCCACACATTCATGTTCGTGTACTCACATCATTTTCCAGCTTGGGCATGTGCTCACGTGTGAGACACGCAAAGAACCATGGAGGCACAGTACCACCGACACAGTCAAACATACTTTCAGGAACCTTCAAAAATACACACTAAGTCACATCACCCCACAGAGGAATACACTCAAATGCAGAAGCATACTGATAGTTTGCACCAACTTCTAGGAGCTGCATGAACACATGGCACACTTAGAATCAGCGTGTACTTACTCCCAAATGCATTCCCGGTTGTTTGTGCATCCATTCAATGTTTATTGAGCACCCTCTAGGTGCCAGGCACTGTTCTAGGTATTGGGGAAATAGCAGTGAACAACTCCTGCCTTTATAGAGTTTATGTCACAATGGGGACACATAAATAACATCTATATACAAATGCTCCTTGGCTTACAATGGGGATACATCCCCGTCAGCCCATTGTAAGTTGAAAATATCATCAGTCAAAAATGCATTTAATGCACTTACCCTACTGAACATCAGTGCTTAGCCTGGCTTGCCTTAAATGTGCTCAGAGCACTTATATTAGCCTACAGTTGGACAAAATCACTGAACACAAAGTCTATTTTATTAAAAAAAAGTGTTGATCTCATGTAATTTATTGAATACTGTACTAAAGAAACAGTATGGTTGTACATACTGTTTTTCATTTTCACACAGTACAGTTTCTACGGACTGCATGATGCTTTTGTAGCATCGGAAAATCTAAAAATTGTATCAAACCATCGTAAGTCAGGGGTCATCTGTAGTTCATAATCCTACATTTAAAGACCAGAGAAATGAAGAAGATTGAGACAGCTAGAAGGAAATCCCAAGAGTGTCCTGGAAGCCAAGTGAAGAAGGCATGTCAGGGATCAGCTATGTCAAATGCCACCAATGGGCCAAGTAAGACCATGGCTAGGCCTTAGCAACAGAAAGGTCACTGGTGACATGGGGACCCTGGCAGAGGTGGAAACCCGATCAGCCTGGGTTCAAGAGAGAAAGTGAGGAAAGAAATTGGAGACAAGAAGTATAAACAAATACAAGGAGTTTTCTGTAAGGAGGAGAGAAAAGGAGCAGTAGCTTAAGGGGAAGAGGGTTATGGCAGATGAGAGAAATAACATGTCTGGATGCTTTTAGAAATATGCAGAAACAGGCTGGGTGTGGTGGCTCACGCCTGTAATCCCAGCACTTTGGGAGGCTGAGGAGGGCTGATCACGAGGTCAGGAGATGGAGACCATCCTGACTAAAACGGTGAAAC
>NW_016803341.1:460101-476011 GCF_001698545.2 Rhinopithecus bieti | reverse complement strand
GCCTGCTCCTTGCCCTGGAAGGAAGTGCTCTCGAAGACCTCGCGCCGGGCGCCGGGCACGGCCAGCAGGGCGGCGGGCTCGGGCGCCAGCGGGAAGCCCGAGGCGGCCGCGGCGGCGGCCGCGGCCGCGGCGGCGCCGTCGCAAATGCTGTTGGTCTTGGAGAGGATGTAGAGCGTCTCGTAGGTGTGGCTGTACTCCAGGTGCGCGCGCAGCGACGACAGGCTCCGGAAGCGCTTGTGCTCCCCGCAGCGGGGGCAGCGGTACGGCAGGTCCAGCGAGGCCATGGCCCCGCCGCCCCCGCGGCACGCGGGCTCCACCGCGGCCGCCCCGCCGGTCAGCCAGGCGCGCTCATGGGGGACCACGGGCCAGGTCCCCTGCGGGGTCAGTAAGGCTCAGGGCGCCCGCGGCCCGGGGCGAGGAGGCTGGAAGAGACGCGATGAGTCTTAGGAAGAGGGTATCACTGCTCCCACCCCGGCTCTCAGTCCCGGGCCCTCATCCCCCAGCCATGAGGAAACAGCATCGAGGGGCAAGGTGCGACCTCCCAGAGGAGGCTGGCTTGCTCTGGCACCTGTGCGAGGGCCTGTATATGTGCAAGAAAGAGAGAGCGAGAGAATGAGATAATCTGTTTTTAAAGGGGCTGGCTCGTAATTACTTTTATTTATAATGGTTCCAACCTGGAAACGACCCAAGTGCCCATCAATGGTAGAACGGTTAAACTGTAGCATATTAATGATGGAATCTACCCAGCAATAAGAAAAGAAACTATTGGTACACACAGTGACATGGATGAGTCCATCCAATATTATGTTGCATGAAAGAAGCCAGACCAAAGAGTGCATGCTGTAGAATGCCAGAGATGGAGTTCAAGAACAGACACAACTGATGATGAAGTCAGCATAGAGGTCCCCAGCTGGGGGCTACATGGACTGGGAAGGGGCAAGAGGCAGCTTTATGTGATGCGGAGAATGTTCTATATCTGCTCTGGGTGGTGGTTATACAGTTGTGTACATATTTAAATAATCATCAAGCTGTATACTTAAGATGAGTGTAAAAATCCTTGGAAAGAAGATGCTTATTTTCAGTTTTTGCAGACTGCACCCCCACACAGGCTGGAACTATTGGTACCATGTTGCAGTAACCAAAACATCACTCTACCTAATGACGTCGCTTGTGTCACTGTTTTGTCCCGACTTCTGCACCACATCCTCCTATCCCTATTACTCCAAGCCCTTAAGTCTTTTTCTCAGACCTAGAAAAGGTGAAGTAGGCTTCCAGTAAGTGTCCCTGCCCCACCTTTACCCCAAGGGCTTTATTATCCATCCTCCCCACATCCCTTTTGGCACAAGGTCCCTCCATCCCCCCACCAATTCTGGCATTCCTCACCGTCAACTCCTGCTGCCCCTCCAGATCTGGCTTCCTGTCACCCTTCTCCTACCTTGTGGGGTCTCCATCCCATTCCTCACTGCCATCCTCTTCCTAACTGTCTGCAATCGGGCTTCCACTGCCCTGTGATCAAGGTCACAGACCACCTGCTGATCAGTTAAGCCAGTTGTCATCAAGGGTCTTCACCTACTTGGTCCCATGGCTGATACTGTTGACCCCTCCATCTTCACAGGCTGCCATGAGCTTTCCTGTCTGGATTTTCCCATGGGTTCTGCAACTTCCTGTTCTTGCTGCCTTCCTAAACGTCCTCATTCCCTGAGGTCTGCCTCTGGAGCCCTCCGTCTCTATCCTCCCCCCAGGAAGGAAGTCGGCTTCCCTCCCACAGGTTTACTCGCACCTGTAAGCTCTACTTCTCCATCCTGACCTGCCACACAGTTCTGTTGCCTTCTGGCATTTCCACAGGATGTATGGGTGGATGTCTGTTCCCTTTGCCAGCCCAGCATCCAGTCCTCCTCCTGGTAACAGCACCCTGCTTTGACCATAGGGAACCATCCTTCCCCACTTTCTCAGTCCACATGGTCTTGGGGATGTGACATAGACCTGGCAAATCCCCAGTCCTGGGGTAAACATAGAGCACCAAAGTTGAGCCAGTGAGCCCCAGGACTGTTCTAGAATGACTGAGGGAAAGCATTGTCTTTGGGATCAGGTTTCTAAGCTGATGGAGAAGGCCGGAGCTGCTGGGGCCATCCTTTCTCCTTTTGGGAGGAGACACCTGGGAATGAAGCCAACCCAAAGAAGCAAAACTTAGATGGAGAAAGACATTCCTCACAGACACTGAGAGCCTGGCCTGTTCAGTTACACAAACTAATCAATTCTGCACCACCACCCCCTTTTTTATGAGATGGAGTCTCACTCTTTCACCTGGGCTGGAATGCAGTCGTGCAGTCTCAGCTCACTACAACCTCCCCCTCTGAAGTTCAAGCGATTCTCCTGCCTCAGGAGTCCCAAGTAGCTGGGACTGCAGGCATGTGCCACCACGCCCAGCTAATTGTTGTATTTTTAGTAGAGACAGGATTTCACCATGGTGGCCAGGCTAGTCTCGAACTCCTGGCCTCAAGTGATCCACCGGCCTCAGCCTTCGAAAGTGTTGGGATTACAGGTGTGAGCCACTGCACCCAGCCCCTATTTCCCTTTTTTGCTTAAGCTAGTTACAGCTGAGTCTGTCTGTGTTACTTGCATCCAGAAAACATCCTAACCAGGAAATTAGAATCAGAGATGGAAAATTTTCATAGACCCACAAAAGAAATTAGCTGAACTAAGGAGGGGGGCATAAGCTGGCACTACTTCCCCCATTCCCCACTCACAGGTTGGTGAACAGAGCAGCAGCAAAGCAGATGATGAAACTGTCTCCCACCATCCCTGGAGCTCAGGCCATGTACCTAGCATGGCTGGAACATTAGGGGATTTGGAGAAAAATGTCAGGATGTTGGGAGTGTCTTTCCAATGGCCTCAGTAAGGTCCAACAAGCAAGAGATACACTCTGGCTGAAAGGAGCCCATCGGAAAGCAGAAAGGAAGAAAATTTGGGCTTGCCCAGAGAGGCCCTTTCTGCTTGTGGCCAGTAATTCAATATGGCTGAGAGTCAGATAATTAAGAGCCAGTTCTTTGCTTCAAGCTAAAGGCAGCTCAAGCGAGGACAAAGAGGCTGGGAACTAAGAGGGAGACAAGCCTGGGGCCTGACAGGCACTCAACTCCTCGGGCCCTGCTGAACCTCTCCTGCTGTGCTCCCCCCCAGCTGGACAGAAGCTTCCATTATAAGCAGCCTTCCATTGGGATGAAGCTTGAGTGAGAAGAGGCAGATAACCTTCTGCCTCCCACCCCAGACTAGGAGTTTGCATTGCCCCGTGGCAGAGGCCCAGCTAGAGGCTGCAGAACCAAGGGCTCCTGGGATGGGCAGAACACTGGGGCCTGTTGCTAAGAGATATCCCTACCCTCCTTCTATACCACCACCAGGGACTTCATTCAAGAATCATAACTTTCTTTAACTTTCTTTTTTTTCTTTTTTTCTTTTTTTTTTTTTTGAGACAGAGTCTCGCTCTGTCACCCAGGCTGGAGTGCAGTGGCATGATCTTGGCTCACTGCAACCTCCGCCTCCTGGGTTCATGCCATTCTCCTACCTCAGCCTCCTGAGTAGCTGGGACTACAGGTGCCCAAAACCACGCCCAGCTAATTTTTTTGTATTTTTAGTAGAGATGGGGTTTCATTGTGCTAGCCAGGATGGCCTTGATCTCCTGACCTCATGGTCTGCCCGCCTCAGCCTCCCAAAGTGCTGGGATTACAGGCGTGAGCCACTGCGCCCAGCTAAGAATCATAACTTTCATAGAGGTCTCTAGCTTTGGTTAATAGCTCTGGGGATAACCAAATGCAAACTGACTGAAAAGCCTCCCAGGGATTAAGGGAATTGTATTGCCAGAAAGCCCCCACAAACCAAAGGATTGCTCAGCCCCTATGGTTGCCCTGAACCTCCCCAAACCTGCATCCCTCAGTGCTCCTCCCACAGAGACAGCGAAATCAGAGCAGTGAGGTTGGTGCACCAGGGAACCTCTTCCTCACCATTCAGTCAAGCATGTGGACCACAGACCAGGTTTTTTCCTCACCCCCCTCTTCAACTAGGAGGGTTTTTCTTCTTTCAGCTATACAATTTTCTCTCCATCATTGTAGTTGGGCCTCAAATGGAAAGACCATGAGCTTAGTACCTAACCAAACAGCCCCTTGCCATTGCCAAGATGTTGAATGGGGGATAGATATGGTAACTGGCTGAAAACTTGGAATGTCTCCTCCCAGAAGTGGGATAACTATGCTTTAAGTTTGATGAGGGATAGTTGCATTATGATAAACATGAAAATGTTTTTTGAAATTACACAGTAAAGGGGGACTATGTTGATCTTGGACATCTAAGAAGTGAAATACAGTGCACTTTTATTGTTTTTACTGCCTGGCTCTAATCCCTCTTTATTGTGAATTGATCCCCAATTTTTCCTTTGAGAACCATTCCCTGCACTTTGAATAGATTTGGGTAGGGCTGACCACATCCATTGGCTCCCAGGGAACACACATGACCTCAGTCTGTTCCATTAGAATCACAGTGGTCCGGTCAGTAATGGACTCATTTCTCAACCTGGGCCGATACAGGCACTTCAGGAGCTGTGCTCAGTTGGTAGGATGTGAGCCTGGAGCATCTTGTGGCCATTTTTGTCCTCTCTTTGAGACAAAAGAAGTAAAGGACCCCTGATGATATTTGAACATCCACATCCAGATGTGCCTGAAGCTCTAACCCAGGACTTGACCATTGAGAAGGGCTGCAAATGTTTTTGTAGCTTTAATCATTTGCGTCAGTTGCCAGTCTCTAGTAATGAGACTCCAGACTAATACAATGGCCCACAGTTTCAAAAGCAAATCCCAGACTTCTCCTCACTTACTACCAGCACCCCTGTTTCCTTTGGTGTCACTGTCCTCCCAGCCATGCCACTGACCATCTTGATTTTTCTCTCTGCTAACCATCAAGACATATTGGTTTTTCCTTCCAAGTGCTTTCAACCCAACTGTTCTTTTCTCATGCTTTGTACTCTTCTAGGCCACAATCTCATCACATTAGACTGCTGGCTCAGCCTTCAGTCCTGCAGCTCTATTCCATCTGTAAAGGCGTCGGATTCCTCTGCTCAGACTCCTTCAAGGGGACCCCCATCCACTACCAACTGCAGCCAAACTCCTCAGCTTCACGATCTGGCCTCTGTGCTCTTACCAATTTGAAACTGAAAAGTGGCCTGGCTGTTTCACTTCCATGTCCTTGATTGTGATGGCTAGACATTTTTTCACACATACACCGGCCATTTCTATCTCTTTGGTAACTTGCCTGTGCACTACTTCACTCATTTTCATACTTAACATTCATATTTTCTTATCGATTTACAAAAGCTTTTAATATTATTGATCCTTTGTCATTTAATACTGCAAATATTTTTCTCAAGTGTGTTGATTGGCTTTTACTTTTGTTTATGGTCTTTATTGATATACTAAAGTTTTGAATTATGCCGCAGTAAAATCGGATTTTGTTTTTATGCTTAGGAAATCTCTCCCTACCCAAAGATTATAAACAGTTACATATGTTTTCTTTCGATATTTGTGATTTCCTTTTTTAAAATTCCAGAATATTTTTTAGAATTAAAGACTTTAAACAAATAACCATAATGCCATAAACTAACAATGACTTGGTAGTATATAAATACTTTAGGCTGTATGATTTCCTTTTGGATTTTTTTTTTTTTAAGAGACAGGGTTGGGAGGGGGGAGGGATAGCATTAGGAGATATACCTAATGTAAATAACGAGTTAATGGGTGCACCACACCAACATGTCACATGTATACATATATAACAAGCCTGCATGTTGTACACATGTACCCTAGAACTTAAAGTATAATAATAATAAAAAAGAAAAAAGAAAAAAAAAAAAAGAGACAGTGTCTCACTTTGTTGTCCAGGCCGGTCAGAAAGTGCTAGGCTCAAATGATCCACTCACCTCAACTTCCCAAACTGCTGGGATTATAGGCCTGAACCACTGCATCTGACCTACATTTGGATTGCTTTTCTTTTCTTTTTTTAGACAGAGTTTTGCTCTGTTGCCCAGGTTGGAGTGCAGTGGTGTGGTGATTTTGGCTCACTGCAACCTCTGCCTCCTGGGTTCAAGTGATTCTTGTGCCTCAGCCTCCCAAGTAGCTGGGATCACAAGCACCCACCACCATACCCGGCTAATTTTTGTATTTTTAGTAGAGACAGCATTTCACCATGTTGGCCAGGCTGGTCTTGAACTCTTGACCTCAGGTGATCTGCCCACCTCAACCTGCCAAAGTGCTGGGATTACAAGTGTGAGCCACCACACCCGGTCCATTTGTATTTTATAACCCAGCTAGAAATTTTTGGTGTGCATGGTGTGACAGGAATTTTTAAAAACCAACTTTCCGGCCGGGCGCGGTGGTCAAGCCTGTAATTCCCAGCACTTTGTGAGGCCGAGACGGCGGTCACGGTCAGGAGATCGAGACCATCCTGGCTAACACGGTGAAACCCGTCTCTACTAAAAATACAAAAAAACTAGCGGGCGAGGTGGCGGGCGCCTGTAGTCCCAGCTACTCGGGAGGCTGAGGCAGTTTAGAATGGCGTAAACCCGGGAGGCGGAGTTTGCAGTGAGCTGAGATCTGGCCACTGCACTCCAGGTCCGGGCGACAGAGCGAGACTCCACCTCAAAAAAAAAAAAAAAAAAAAAAACCAACTTTCCAATTATAGACATTTTCATACATCTTCAAAAATAGACTATTATGATGAACTCCTAGGTACCCATCATCCAGCTTCAAGAATTCTCAACTCTTGGCCAATTATTTTTCATCTGCACACTACTTCCCTGCTTCACACTTGCCCTGCCCCCACTATTGGATAATTTTGAGCAAATCCTAAATATCATATTATTTCATCCATAAATACCTTAGTATATATGAGCCAAGACTTAACTTTCTTTTTTTCTTTTTGGACAGAGTTTCGCTCTGTCTCCCAGGTTAGAGTGAAGTGGTGTGATCTCAGCTCACTACAACCTCTGCCCCCTGGGTTCAAGTGAATTCTCCTGCCTCAGCTGCCCGAGTAACTGGGATTACAGGTGTGTGCCACCAGGCCCAGCTAATTTTTGTGTTTTTAGTAGAGAGGGGGTTTTACCATGTTGACCAGGCTGGTCTTGAACTCCTGATCCACCTACCTCAGCCTCCCAAAGTGCTAGGATTACAGGCGTGAGCCACCACACCTGGCCAAGACTTAACTTTCTTTTTTTAAAAAAATGATATGTAGTAGGCTGGGTGCGGTGGCTCACGTCTGTAATCCCAGCCCTTTGGGAGGCCGAGGTGGGTGGATCACCTGAGGTCAGGAGTTTGAGACTAGCCTGGCCAACAGGGTGAAACCCCGTCTCTACTAAAAATACAAAAATTAGACAGGCGTCATGGCAGGTGACTGTAATCCCAGCTACTCAGGATGCTGAGGCAGGATAATCGCTTGAACTCAGGAGGTGAAGGCTGCAGTAAGCCATTGCATCACTGCACGCCAGTCTGGGCAACAACAGCAAAACTCCATCTCAAAAGAAGAAAAAAAAATGGTGTGTAATAATTGTTCCAACATCACCATCCTTTAGGTATATTAAAACCCAAAATGTAGCCTTGAGAAGTAAATCCAAAAGATGGTTCTTTGAAAAGACCAGCAAAATAATTAGGTCTCTGGCAAATCTATTGAGAGAGAGAGAGAGAGAGAGAGAGAGAGAGAAATAGAGAGAGAGAGAATGCATTTATATATAACACATGGGGAAAAAGAAGAGCGATAACTGCTGGCACAGAGAGGATTTTCTTAAATTACTACCAGGTACAACTCTTGGCCCAAATCTTTGAAAATCTGGGTGAACTGAATGCTTTTCTAGGAAAATATATATTATCAAAGTTGACTCAAGAAGCAATAGAAAACTTGAATAGACTAATAACTATAGACAAAACTGAAGAAGTTGGCAAAGTGACCAGAGATATTCTAGAGTTCACATACGTACAGAACTGTTCAAGAACAAGGATATTCTATAATGTATGGTGAGCCTGGTGTCAGGGCATCTGTGTGTATCTGTTCATCCTAACTAAGCGCTGGTCCTTCCTGTGGGGGGCATCTTTCAGGGCCCCAGAAGTAGCTAGCCTTCTCCCCACCCTGCTGTCTCTCACCATATACTTTTGAAGTGCCCCTTTTTGCCTCACAGCATCCTGCTAGCCAGGCTGCCAGAGAGCAGGGGAAGGCGAAAGTCTGGGGGTGTCAGCCTGTGGATGGATGTGTAAGGTGGAGGAGGAGAGGGACTTCTGGGGTACAGGTGCCTCTTCACCCCAGGCCAGCCCTCCTCACAGTTGCCCTCCATCTGCTGGAGCTGAGGAATGACTACAAATCTTAGGAAAATTTTTGTCTAGATTTATGCACCTCCTAAGCATGCACCTGAAGCTTTGCTTGAATGCAGGCGAAAGGGCAATAAAGTCAGGGGGAGGCGGGACAGAGGAAAAAGGAAAACAGAAGTGTTCAAATTTTATCACAAGTCTGTACTATGAGCACCAGGACAGAACAGTTGGAGATTTTCCTTTGCATTCTAGTCTCCCCAAATCAGCAACCTCTGCAGTCCTAAGACTTGCTTCCTTTTTTGGCCTGACCATGCCTCCAGACCTGTGATGCTTCTCGTATCTGAAATGCCTATCTCAAGCCTCCCTTTTTTTTTTTTTTTTTTTTTTTTTGAGACGGAGTCTTGCTCTGTCGCCTGGGCTGGAGTGCAGTGGCTGGATCTCAGCTCACTGCAAGCTCTGCCTCCCGGGTTCATGCTATTCTCCTGCCTCAGCCTCCGGCGTAGCTGGGACTACAGGCGCCCGCCACCTCGCCCGGCTAGTTTTTTTGTATTTTTTAGTAGAGACGGGGTTTCACCGTGTTAGCCAGGATGGTCTCGATCTCCTGACCTCGTGACCTCGTGATCCACCCGTCTCGGCCTCCCAAAGTGCTGGGATTACAGGCTTGAGCCACCGCGCCCGGCTCAAGCCTACTTTCTTTCAAGTCCCCGTCAAGGTTTTCTTTGGATAGAAGGATTCTACAGACTGAACTAATCAGAGGTACTTTTTTTTTTTTTTTTTTTTTTTTAAGGCTTACAGGTATGTGAGTCTTATATCTTCAAACAAGACCAACCATCTTAAGATGTGTGTCTTCTCTAGCTCGTGCTTCCTATCATATTCTCACATGTTGACTTTGCCAGCAACACAGATCATCTTGCATTTCTATGGCTTCCACCATCATGTGGTCACTGATAGTCCCTGCAGTGGGCATTATGATTTTCATCTGCTCAGCAAGTCTTCTTCACCTTCTGGTAATAGCAACAGCTCATCCTTTCTTTAGTGAGCTGCCCCTCTGTACTTTATGTGGTTCTGGCCGGGGTGTCAATCCTAGTAGGTGGGCACATGACCCAGGTCTGGCCAATCACAGTATTTCTATCTTCTTGGCCACAGTGATTGACCCAGGGTTGAGCATATTCCTCAAGCTGAGCCAACAGAGTCCTCTACTGGGAGTTTATATGAAAGATCAAGTAGTCCTCTTGTCCCTCTGGGATCCCATGCTAGGATGGTGAAGCTATCTATGGCCTTGTGCAACCTCCACCCATCACATGGAGAAAGCCCATGCATGGTGGGGAATACTCAGAGGAAAGCTGAGCCAAGAGCTGGAGAGTCCTCACCACATCTGTGAGGACCTGGGTGTCCAAGACTCATTCATTTCCCTTCTTCCCAGTTATAGGAATTGGTAAATTTGCTTAAAGTAGTTCAGGTTGAATTTCTGTCCCTTGCAATCAAGAGTCTTAACTAATCGTCTCCCAAATCTGCATTTCTAGCCAAGAGTTCTCTCCTAAGCTCTATTCAAACCCAAATTTATTCTATGTCTATTTACTGAGTACCTACCCTGTGCCATGAGCTATACCAGGTGCTGTGCTAGGTTTGTTGAGGGCAAAGACAACAAGATCCAGTCCTGGCCTACACACAGTTTGTTGTCTCCTGGGGCTGACTGAGGTGTTAGACGATACAATTATGAAATAAACATTATGCAAGAGGCAGGCACAGGATCTACACTTGAAGAATTGGGGGACTGGGGAACCCCCAGAGACGGTAGCATCTAAGCTGACTCTTGAAGAGCAAAATATAATTGCCAGGTGAGGAAGAGCAATTATGAGGTTGGGGTAGGAGAAGACAGACATTCAGAGCACATGAAACAGCATGTATAAGGGCAAGGAAGTGAGAAAGAGTATTCCTCCTTCAGGGAACTAAAATGTAAGCTCCTCGAGGATAGAGACATTGTGTATCTCAAACACTGCTATTTCCCCAACACTTCTAACAGTGCCTGGCGTGGGGCAGGTGCTCATGGGGCAGTGTTTGTGGAATGAACAAATGGCAAGGGCTTGATCAGATTTAGTTTAGAGAATAAAATACAGAGAGCCAAGGTCAGGAGGAAGGTTGTTGGAACACTGGAAGTGGAAACTATTAACCAAGGTAGCAGGAGTGCAAATGGGCAGAAGGATGGATATGGGAGCAATTAAGGAAGGAGAGTCAAGAAGGCCTGGTGACAGAATGACCGTGGCAGGTAAGAAAGGGAAGAATCAAGAATGAGGCTCGGGTTTGGGTCTTAAACAACTGGGGAGATAAGGACGTGATTCAGCAAGGAGGAAAAGTGGAGGATGGCAAGTTTTGAAGGGAGATAATTTTGGCTGTGGATTCCATGAGTTTGAGGTTCCAGTGGGCCATGGAAATAGAGATATTCAGTACATGGATTGCAACACGGAACCAAAAAATACAGTTTTGGCAACTTAAGGGTAAAAAGGAAAGTATTTAATCAATGAGCAAGTCCAGGGAGAGGGTTCAGAGAGAGGGGAGCTGGGGGAAAAGACGGACCCTCAGAGAGGCAGAAGAACCAAGAGGTTCCTAAGAACCAGCAGCAGAAATGGGAGTTCTGGCAAGGAATCTTAGGGAGGAGAGGACGTTCAGGAGAGGAGTGAGCAACAGTAGAAATAATGTTGACAACTCAAGTAACAGCAGAAGAGGGAAGGGCCCACTGGGCACTTTCAAGAGGGCTGCTTTGATGGGCCTGGTTGATGTGGGCTGAGGAGTGAGTGAGGTAAGGACGTGAGGAGACAATGAGTGAATACAAGAAGCTCAACTGTGAAGAGAAGGAGGCAGCATGGGAGAATCCAGAAGCAGTTTCTAAGACGGGAATGACCTGAACATATTTAAATGCTTCTTAAGGCTAACCTAATTCTACTCTATATCTTCACTTCTGCAGGCCCGAGGCACGAATAATTCAATGCCTTAGACCTGAAATGTATAGCAATTCTTTAAAAAAAAAAAAAAAAAAAAAAAAGGTTCTTAGAAGCAGCCAGTAGACAGGGAGAGAATGAAAAGAGTAGTATTTCAATATTGGTGGCTCAAAGCTTAATGTGACTAATACTGAACTCACAATACCCCAATGCCCACCTCCAAACATTCTTTCTAATGGCTCCCATCTCAACCAATGCCCTTGTTATCTATTCAGCACCCTGGATAGCGCCCCATCCCCCGCCGCCCCAAAGCCATCTCTGAATTTTCAGTGCCCCTCAGATCTCATCAATCACTGATTTTTGTCAACACTAACTTCTAAATATTTGATTCTGTCTACTTTTCCTAAAGCCACTTCCCCAGTTCAGACCTATATCCCCTTCTATATGGACCACTGATATTGTCTAAATGGAGTCTATAAATCTCCCAGCTTCGAATTCTCACAGCTTTCAACGTTTTCTGCATATATTGATCCAGTCACATCACTTTTATTCTAAAAACATTTCAGAAGGCTGGCCATCTTCTGAGAGGTTACATCCACCTGGCCTTGCCCACCCTCAAGATTGGCTGGAATCTAACCATCCCTGAGCTCTGCCAGCTCTAGCTTTTGTCTTTGCTTCTCTCCCATATGCGTTCTTAGGGTGCCCTACAAGATTTTGCTCCATGGGGAAATGCCATGCACTGTCATATCCCCAAATCTAGGCTCATGCTGGTCCCTCTTCCTGGGACTCCTGGGCCTGAATTCTGCAGGCCCAGTTCAAATGCCACCTTTTCCTTCAAGCCTTCCTTGACCTCTCCCTCTACAGCTCAAATCATATCACTGCATGAATCACTCCTTACTGTACCTCTTCAAGGATGTGGTAGCAGGTATCACATACTGATAATCATGGACATGTTTGAACATCAAATAACTCCTAACACATACACTGGAAGCAGAGACAATACAACGGATTCATCCTCACGCACAGTAGATATCAGTATGTTGTTAGAGGAATCACACTGAATAATGGAGAAATTGATTTCATGTAACCAAAGCAATTTCCACCACTCGTCATCATGGAACTGGATGAACTGGTTACAATTAAGTAAATCCAAGAATCACCACGAATAACAGGTGGCTTCCTGGTTCTGCTGGTCACCTACTGGGAGGTAAGAGCTTGCTGTCTTCTCATTGCTGCAGCTTTGCTCTAGCTGAGTTCTAAGGCTCAGGGCTTGTCTGCTTCAGTCCATTTTATCCACCCAGCAAATGATGTCTAGCACAAGGCCCATGCTAGGCACTGGGTACACATAGATGAATGAGAGTTGTGCCATTAGGGTGCCTGCAGTTTAACAATCAAAACAGTGAATACTTATCTACTAATGATTCTGGTCAGACATCATGTTATTCACTCGGTCCTCACAACAATGCTGCCAAGTAGGTGGTACTGCTTCCATACTAGGATGAGGAAACTGAGGCTCAGAGAGTCCAAATCACTTGCCCAAGGAAAGCCTGTCATGGACTGTTGCTTTGGTGGTCCCCAATGAGACATGCCTCCCAGTATTTCTGTCCTTATGTGCTCTCCTCCCACACTGACTCAGGGATTGGCCATGTGACTTGCTTTGGCCAACTGGACATTTGCAAGCCTGATGCAGGCAGAGGCTTGATCAGCAGTTGTAACTTAGGACTTATCCTCTTGGAATACTCCCTCTTGGGATCCAGTTGGCACATAAGAAACTTGGGCTAGACTAGTAAATGATTAGATGCCACATGTATTGAGACCCTGGAGAATGACAGGCTATTTTGATGTCCCTCTCCTATTAGTTTCTCAATATAATGCAGCTGTGTGAGAGTCCACGTGAGAACAGCAGGGCCCACAGCCACAGCCACAGTCACAGCTGACCCACAGACCATGAAGGAATAATAAATCACTGTTGTTTTAAATCCAGAAATTCTGGGGTGGTCTGTTACAACCTAATGAATAACTAAAACCATGATAAAGTAGGATATGAACCCAGTACTACCTGACGACCAAAGCTCATGCCCTTGGTCTCCACATTGTGCTCCTTCTGATTGGGAACATCATGCTAACACTGTAATACACACAGGTTGGCCCATGGTAACATGCAATAATTTTTTTTATGTTTTTGAGACAGAGTTTCACTCTTATTGTCCAGGCTGGAGTTCAGTGGCATGATCTCAGCTCACCCCAACCTCTGCCTCCCAAGTTCAAGCAATTCTCCTGCCTCAGTCTCCTGAGTAGCTGGGATTACAGGCATGTACCACCGCACCGGCTAGTTTTTGTATTTTTAGTAGAGATGGGGTTTCTCCATGTTGGTCAGGCTGGTCTTGAACTCCTGACCTCAGGTGATCTGCCTGCCTTGGCATCCCAAAGTTCTGGGATTACAGGTGTGAGCCACTGCGCCTGGCTGTTAAATGAATGGATAAAGGGTGTGATAGGTCACCAGAGAGGTAAAGAGATCTAGGGAATTCAAAGGCAGGATGGTAATTACTTTTCAACAACCATCACCCCCTTCCCATTACAAATATTCCAAAACAAAGCTGGGCACAGTGGCTATAATCCCACCACTTCAGGAGGCTGAGGCAGGAGGACTTGAGCCCAGGAGTTTGAGACCAACTGGGCAACATAGGGAGACCCTGTCTCTACCAAAAGAAAAAAAAAAGTAGGCAGGTGTGGTGGCCTATGCCTGTGGTCCCAGCTACTTGGGAGACTGAGGTGGGAGGATTGGTTGGGCCCAGGAGGTCAAGGCTGCAGTGAGCTATGATCACTCCACTGCACTCCAGCCTTGGTGACAAAGCAAGAGCCTATCTAAAAAACAAACAAATATTCCAAAACAAAAACAAAAATGAAGCCATATAGGCATTCCTAAATCTAGAAACAACTGCGTGAATATCACCAAACTCCCTTTCTGTGTCTATCTCTTTCTCTGTTAAATTCAGATCAGGCAAAATTGAGAAGGTGATAGAGTTTGTTTACTGGTGGCCCTGCCTCTCTGCCCCCAACTCCCCATTCTTTTCCTCTCTTTCCATGTAAAATTCTTTCCCTCTCTTTCCATGTAAAATCCACATGCAGAAAAGGGGCTGAGAAGGTGGAAATTACAGAAATGGGGAAGGAAGATTTGGATGTTAACAGATGGATTTACAAGCCAAAGAAATGAAGTTCTAAGCTGGGTACTTTTAGGAGGCATCTGTCAGCAGGTGGAGGTATCCTAAGGATGGGGGAGGCAGCTGGAGTTGTCCCCATTATACCCCTATTAGGCCCCTGTGGGTGGGGAGTAAAGGAATGCCCACTGCCTCTATAAATCCCTCTGAATCCCCCAAGAAGGCTGGGGCTCTGACTCTCCACACCTGTGGCTGTGGCCCCAACATGTATACCTCCCAGAGTAGTCACTCTAGCCTGGCGAAGACCCTCAGGGGTCAATGCATCCAGTCCTCTGCCTTCTGGCAGCCCTGGCACTGCTTTTTCTGTTCTAAGCCCTCCCTCACTTTCCTGCTCCTGCAAACAGGCACACACCTCCCAAGGTCACACACAGGCTCCAGAACCTGGATCCCACACCCAGAAAACCGTCTGGGTCCCTCGCTGCAGAGAGACCTAAGGAGAGAGCAGGCCCACACAGTACTCGCCGGCAGACTGTGGGCAGCGCACACAGGCCCCGTGTCACACACACTCGCATGCAAAGCAATGCAGAGGGGCGCACACATTCAGAGACACTGTGAGCACTGTCACCAGTACAGGCACTGGATATAAAGAGTCAGAAACATGCGTGCACACACATGCACACCTCCAGGCAATCACACGTGCACACCAGCACGCACTGACACCCGCACAGGTGCCCAGCCAGGCCTCAACACCAGGCCCCTCCCCCAGCCCCTCAGAAGCCGGCAGGGAGGGTTGGGGTTTCAGGGCGCTTCCCCTCCTCCCTCCCTCTGGCCCCTGTTCTCCAAGGTCCAGAGTCCCAGTGGGGTTCTGGAGCCCGCCCCCGCCCCAAAACCTGGCTCAGGGAGCGACAGGCGAGAGGGGGGAGGGGAAACCTGATCTCAAAACGTTCTGATTTTAATTTCTTAAATTAACCCCTTCCCTTCCTCTGATCTGGCCTGCCCAGAATCCCTCCCGGTTGGGCGGCCTCGCGGGCCTCCGGAGGGCTGTGGGGGACAAGGAAGGGGAAGAAAGCACAGTGGCTGGGGTCCTCCCTCCTTCCCTCTCCGGGAGCAGTCCCGCAGCGTGCCCGCAACTCGCCCTTACCTCCTCCACCCCGCGGCGAGGCCAGGCCCAGCGGCCCAGGGCTGGGGGGCGCAGAAGAGCCCCTGCGCGCCCGGTCCAGACGCAGGGCCGCCTCGGGGCCTCGGATCTTGTTCCACTCCGCAGCCTCGGGTGGCGGCCGCGGCTAGCGCCCCGCCTCCCTGTCGGGGCGGGGGCGGCCGAGCCTCCCAGCCAGTCGCAGCGGGAGGGGCGCACGAACCCGGCGGGAGGAAGGATGGAGGAGGAGGAGGAGGAGGAGGAGGAGGAGGAGGAAAAGAAGAAGAAGAAGAAGAAGAAGAAGAAGAAGAAGAAGAAGAAGAAGAAGAAGAAGAAGAAGAAGAAGAA
>NW_016803341.1:416366-459881 GCF_001698545.2 Rhinopithecus bieti | reverse complement strand
GAGGAGGAGGAGGAGGAGGAGGAGGAGGAGGGGAGGAGGGGCGCGCGGCCGGAGGAAAGCAAGGGAAGTGGGAGGGAGGCAGCACGGAGGTGGGGCGGAGCCAGCCCCTCCTCCGGGGCGGGCTCTGCAGCGAGCTGGGGAGCTGCAGATGCGGCCAGAAGCGGCTGCGCCGGGACCCCGCGTTTTCCGCTCAAGGTGGTTTCGATGGGGGAGGGGTCTTCGGCGCCGCCCTGGGGGTGCAGGGACAGCTTGCGCCGCGCTTCTCCCGGATGCCAGTCTTCCCGGCTCCCGGCACCGCCCAGTGCACTCCCCGCCCTGGGCACCTCCAGCTGTGGCTTCTGTTGCCCACCTTGAATCAGGGCCTCTCCACCCTATCCCTACCACTCTGGCTTGAGCCTGCTTCCACGTGGGGGCAAATCCGGGGGTGGGGCTGTTCTGTGAATCCGGAAGGGGGCGGGCGCGGGCGCTACTCCTGAGACTTGCGCCACGGTCCCTAAGCGGCCTCATGGGCAGCGCGCCTGGGTCGTGCACTCGGCGACCTCGGGTCAGACGCTTGGTCTCCGTGGAGACCGCCTGGGATGATCCCCTCTGGGCATTCCTAAGGAACCAGCGGAGCTGCTGCCGGACCCCATCCGGGGACCCAATTCTGCTCTTAAAGAGCCGCCTAGGAACACGTGTACCCATCACAAATCCCATCCCGGACCTAGAGGAGGAGGAAAAGGCCTCCAGGTCCCTGGTTCCCTCCTACCCACTCCCATCACTTGGCTAGGAGAGCAGCCAGGCTTCTTGGGACTGGAGCACCCAGAGGGCCCCACCTTTGGCCTAAGGCCTACCCAGCTGGTGAGGCAGGAACAATCTGGCTGTCGTGCGCTTGGAGGAAGTCCACAGGGCTGCAGTAGGGCTGAGAAACAGGTTTGGAGGCTACCAAGGCCAGAGCAGAGCTGAGGCTTGGATGAGAAAAGGGGAAAGTGTTATTTCAGCCTGAGGGTGGTGCTTGGGCAGGGCTGTGCACATGTGCCTTGAGGGGCAGTCTTGTTGCAGGAGAGCAGAAACCCAACTTAGTCCCAGGATTCCAATAACTCTGGGGCTCATGGGAACTCTCTTTGATCCCCGTCCCATTCCTGTGAAGGCAGAGGCATTGGGACATTCAGTATCAGGAAGGATAATTTGTAAACTTGTCAGTGGCTTTGGGGGAATGGCAAATTTAATAAGGACAGAGGCTGTACAGTGGCCAATCAGGTCGAATTCCCCCTCTCTTGATCTCTTCCTCTCTGTAGCTCTTGAATTTCTTTCCTCCTGGAGGAAGTCTTCTGAGATTGGGCAAATGAGAAATCACTTTTCCTAATACCTAAACGATAACAGCTCCTATTAACCAGGCGCCAAGCATCATGCTGATAATTTTTATGCATATCACTTACTTTTCCTAATATTATTATCCCCACTTTGCAGATGAAGCCGCTAAAGTTCAGAGCTCAAAAAATGGCATAGTCAGGATTTGAACTCAAATCATCAAACTCCAAAGTCTATGCTCAACCACAGTGCTCTCCTGCCTTCTCTCTATAATAAAGTCCACTAGACCTTCACCTGTTAAAATGCAGATTCCCCAAATCCATCTGCTCTTGCAGATGGCCAAAAATGTCCGTATATTTTCTTGGTTTAACCTTTGTTGTTGTGATGTTTCTCCTCACTCTGTGAATCCTGTGAATGTGTCAAAACAATTTGGGACCTGCACGGCTATGTATGTGTGTGCTTTTGTGCATGTGTGCATGAGTATGTGTGGATGTGTGTGTGTATGCAGGTGTACACAGGTGCATGTATCGGTGAGCACATGCATGTGTGCATGTGTGTATGTGTGGGTATGAGTTCATGCATGTGTATTTGCACATATGTGCATGTGTGTGCATATGTCTATGAATGTATGCATGTGTATTTGTGCGCATGTGTGCTCATGCTACATTTCACAGATAACAGTTCCTGCTTGGTTGTTATGGGAACCACAGTTCTAAAAATGTTAAACTGAATCCCACTCCATGTGAACCAGAGAAACCAAAAGAGAGAGAGAGCTCAGTGACGGAGACACCTCTGGGGTCCCAGAGCTGAGGCAGAGAATTGTGGGCTCAGGAAGAGCTGGAAAGACCCAGACTAGCCAGAGGTGTAGACCCACTCATGAGACCTATGGTGCCCATCAGAGCCCCTCGCTGCAGACTCGGTCCTCAGTCCTGCTTTTTCCCATCTCTCCCTCCTGATCCTTTCTCCTCCCTCTCTCTTTGCCAGCTTCATGCTCTCCAACCACCTTACTTCTCTTCCTCCCCTTTCTGTTTCCCTTCTTCTCCTTTTGGGTTTTTTTTTTTTTTTTTGGTTGTTGTTCAACTAATTGACACAATAATTAAGCACTTTCATGTTAGGCTTGGTGATATGGGGACCACACATTTGGATCAAACAAGGTTTCTGCCCTTGAAGGTGCTCAAGAGTGGGAGCATTTGGATAACTGGTGGGGGAAGAGAGGTGGCAGAGCAAAGCACAAAGGGAGAGATAACAGAGGAGGTTGGAAGGTGAATTTGGATCAGATATAGAGGGCTTTGACAGCAAGGGTGAAAAATAGGTATTTTTTAAATAGGAGAGTGGAAACCTTGGTCAGTTTGGGATAAACACTTGTTTGTTGTGAATGGCATATTAGGAAATTTTCATCATTAGTGCTGGGCAATGTGGAATGAAAGAGGGATAAGGGAGGCAGAGGGACCACAGGAAGCAGTTTGGCATAATGTAGCCCTCTCTCAAATAGGGTACAGGAGTTGGGGTGAAGAGAGAGAAAATAGCAAACATTCTGGGGTGCTTTCTCAAACTCTCCCCCATATCCCACCTCATCAAGATTTGTATTACTTTTTCCCACCTTTCCAGTGTGAGAATCAGGACTTCTCTGTTCCTCTATTACTTATGTGTGTGTCGAATTTCTCAGGTGCACCAGAAAGTAAAATAGTTGGGAACCACTGGCCCAGCATGTAGTAGCACTCAGTATCTGTGGAGTGAGTGAATATTTAGATATGCACTGGTCTTGGAACTGGAAGGTCCAGGTTCAAGGCCCATTTCATTCTCTTATTATCTGTGTGCCCTTCAGAAAATCCCCAAATATCTTGGGCTTCAGTTTTCTCTTCTATAGAGCGTGGGTTTGGACAGGATGTTCTTTTTAAAAAAAATATTTTAAAAAATAGAGACAGGGTTTTGCCATGTTGCCCAGGCTGGTCTTGATCTCCTGCACTCAAGCCATTCACCCGCCTTCGCCTTCCAAAGTACTGGGATTACAGGCATAAGCCACCATTCCTGGCCTGGACAGGATATTCTTACAAACTTCTTCCAACTGCAAGGTTGTTATGTGATTATATGAAATTGACATAGCCAAGGTATGTGTGTATATGGAGGGAGTGGCATGGACTAAGGTGCTGGCAATCGGCACAGAAAGGATAAATGTGGGAAATATTTTAATAGAAGAATTCATATCATCTGGCTTCAGTTTTCAACAACATTGCTGACTAGATAGCCCAAAGACTCTCTTGCTACAAAATATGTGGACTGCTTCATAAAATTGACAGACATTTCCTGAAATGCTTAGCTGAGCTTGCAAGAAAGGGGAAAAAGTCTACATGGACCAAAATAAGGGGACCAAGACCAAGAAATATAAGCATCAGATATGCCGTGACTAACCCCAGAAGTCATGGGAAGGGAGGCATATTGCTTGTTTGTCCTGACCTGGGTCCTGGTTAGAGAAGGGGGAACTGCCTCTGAGAATTTATAACTACTTGAGCTGGAGTTTGAACTCAAAACATCTGCATGTTACAATAACTTCAAGCCAAGAAATTAACAAAAGATTGATCTCCATCAGGTGATACTCTTGGAGTGCCTGGTAGAAGCAAACAGGAAACTGCTCAGGAGAAACATACCGTCACTCAAGGCCACAGAGTATTGCTGCCCAAGTAAATCCCCACTGAAGTTGAGCTCACAAGCTAAAGATTATAATACGTAACAGGAAACAATGTGCCATGAATGAGAGTAGAGAAGACCCTGAAGAATTACAGTAAGATTCAACAAGTCTAAGTGACAGCCTGGATGTGTGGGGAGGGAAGAAGCAAAAGTGAATCCCACAGAGCTGTAGTTGCTTAGATGAGTTCAGCGAATCAAATAACATTGCTATTACCAGAAATGTGGAAGGGTGATTTGATTTTAGACAGACTGTATTTGGAATGGCGGTGGGACATCCATATTGGGGTATTCATTAGAACCATGGGGCTGCCTGACTTAGAAGCCATTTACGTAGGAATAATAGCTGAAGGCTTGGCAATGAATGTACTCTCTAAGGAAAGTGTTGAAATAGGAAAGAAGACAGCTAAGAACTGCTCCAGGAAAACACGTTTTGAGGACCAGTTGAAAAAGAGGAGCAAATAAGGAAAATGAGCTCTTTGGTCTCCAATTCTGGTTGGGTCCTGGGTTTGGATTGATTTTCAGATTGTTTGGTTTTAACTCTTTCCATCTCTAGCCTAACATTCTCGTCCCTCACAATCCCTAGGGGACGCTCCAATAAATGGGAGCAGTGTCCCTTGGGACATAGCAGGAACTTCTCAGCTAGGAATTATAGAGCCAGACTGGGGCTCTGATACCAGGACTACTACTAAGTCACTTCTTTGGGGTTCAATTTTCTCATCAGTGATGTTAAGCCTAGGTGAGTGTGAGGACAAGGGGAATAATAGAGCTGATAGCACTTGCTGGAATGCTGCTGGAGAGGACAAGATAGGGGTGATCAGGGGCCAGCCACCCACTGTCTGCATTTCCTCCTTTGTTCAGGTTGTGTGGTTTGGCAGCAGTTGCTTGAAATGTGGGCCATTATGCTTTTCTTGCCCTACTCTTCATGAAAAGTGAAGTCAGGTGGCCTATGCCTAATAAGTGAAAGGTGTGGTGACTTAAATAGTAAGACAATGAGGGTCATCATTATCTTGCGTCTCCATGAATACACCACTTACTTATCACAGTGCCTGACAGTTCACCATTTGGGCCTCTTCATAGGGTTAAACATTGCCCTCTGCAGGCTGCTCTTCTAAAATGTTAATTCTCCTAGAAGAGGTAATATTAAATCCTTTACCACAAATTAGTTTCTTAGATACAAGATACTTGGCCACATGAAAGCACTTAACACCTGGGGAGAGAAAAGGATGGGATTCTCTGAGTTGATCATTTTGTCTCTGGTCAGTTGGACTGTGCGGTGGAGGGTGAGCATATCTGAGAGTGAAGGGGTGAAGAAAGAAGCAAGAGGATCAGAAGCTGGTTTGATCTGGCATCACAGGGCTGTAAGCTCTCTTAATTCAAGAACAGCTCAGCTCAGAAGAGAAAAGAATGAAGTCCCCAGACACAGGCCTTCTTTCTTCCTTATCAGAGAGGGGTCATTGGAGCACAGATGGAGAGCACAGCAGCCTTTTTATGCTCCAAGGTCTGCCCAAGGTGGCCAGAAAGAGTGGAAAAGCTTTGGGTAGGGAGTTCAAAGAGTAAAAAGGGCCATCTTCACCATTACAAGGTCATGCTTTCCTCATCACCCTCCTAGCCTTCCTCTGATCCCAAAGCCATAAAGGGTTCACTTGGAAGGACAGCTGGAGAAAAGTGGCTGTGGCAGGCACATGGCTGAATGGTAAGTAGGCTGATGCCTCCTGGAGAAGATCCTTTTTGTGGGAAGAGCAACTAAGGTGACCATGAGTCTTTGGCAAGTGCCTGCTCCTTGCTATATTCAGGTGTGCTCTAGCTAGATGCTGATACCCTTTGGGCCCTGACACCATGTGACTCTTGAACAGATGCATAGATACTGTCTAGAGCCTCTGTGACAGTGAACGCTCTGGGCTTTCACAAACAGCACCAAAATACTGCAGCCTTTTGCTGCTGTCGCTACTGCCTGGAGCTCCCTCTAGCTGCCAAACCTGTTTCTCACCTTCTGGTAGGAAGCGTTTCCAATCAGTGCTGTTAAGCTTAGGTGCCTCCATTCTGGGGTTGGAAAATGAGGGTTGGCTTTGAAGTTAGATAGATGTGTTTGACGTGTCTGTTCCTAGCCTGGGTTAACTACATTGTTCCAGCAAGCTATCTACATTGCTTCCACATCTTTGAAGTGAGGTGTATGCCTGCTTTATTTGGGATTGTGAGGATTAAGGAGAATAATATATATATAATGTTGAACACCTACACCTTTTAACCACTTTGAAGTTCCAGAAACACCTCCAGCCCTTAGGTGAGCTGTGATTAAATTCGTTCATTAACCCAGCACACATTTATTGAATGCCTACTCTGTGCCGCAGTTCCTGGCAGGTGTACCTGAAGTGGGTGTGTAACATGTTCAGGGCCTGTACCCCATGAGCGTGGGGATGTCCTTTATCCTCGGGCACTTATGGTCCTGGGGGAGAAGCTGAGGGGAAGGGTCAGGAGCTTACATGGCAGATTCGGTAAGCTTTTAGCACAATAATTTTAATTGCAAAAATAAACAGTTTTGTCAACTGCTTGAGAGTAGCGTCTGCTTTACAAAAATTAACAACAACAAAAGGAAAAAAACCCCAAAGCAAAACGTTACATCCAATGGCTGCTGGATAAGACACTGCTGTACAAAGTCCCGCGCGAGACCGGCTTGGCGCTGCCCCAGCCTGTCTCTGGGGGTTATAGAGGAAGGCGTGGGGCGTGCGCCAGTTACAAAAGACTGTCTTGAATCCCAGGGTAGTGCCTATTCACTGGGTGGTCTCAGAAGACTTCCCCCAAAGCGCGGCTGACAAGGGACAGCGCCTGGACCGCGGGAACTGTCCGCGGAACTGGTGCTGAATAGGGCGTGTGCGGCGGGCGCTTCAAGGAAACTGGAAGCGGGACCGGAGGCCGGCCCTCGGGCGTGCGAGGAGGAGTTGGAAGAAGAGCGGGGAGGGGAACGGCCCGGATCTCGTGCGCGCCGAATGGCGGCGCTCCAACCCATAAACCCATCTCTTGCTCAGAGGGAGGCGAAGGAGAGGCCCAGCGAGTAAAAGCCGAGGCCCTTGAGCCGCTCCTCGGCGCGCGCCTTCTGCTTGAGGTGCACCTTGCTGTGCCGTTTCTTCTCATCGCTGCGCGCGAAGCGGCGGCCGCACACGTCGCAAGCAAAGGGCTTCTCGCCGGTGTGGGTGCGCACGTGCGTGGTGAGGTGGTCGCTGCGGCTGAAGTTGCGGAGGCAGATGCGGCACTGGAAGGGTTTGTGGCCCGTGTGGATGCGCAGGTGGCGATTGAGCTCGTCGGAGCGGGCAAAGCTCCGCACACAACTCTCCACCGGGCAAGCAAAGGCCTTGGCGTGCGGCCGCGGGCAGAAGCAGCGCGTGCTGCATTTGCCGCCACGGCGCCCCTTGCGTCGCACCTTGGCCTGGGGGAAAGGGGTGGGCGGCGGTGGCGGCACGGGTGGTGCAGCCACGCCGCTGCTTCCAGGGATGTCCGCCACCAGAGGTTTAGGGAAGTCCGCCGCGGCGGTGCTGCGAAGGCCCAGCGGGGAAAGCTGAGGCTGCGTACTGACCAGAAACTCTCCACCGTCGCCGCTACTCCCTCCCTCCCCACTAGGAGGGGTCAGGAGCCCAGGGAGGCCCTCAGCCCCCTCCCCTAAGTCACCCGGGGCCCCCGGGAAAGCGTCGTAGGCCCCGCTAGGGTAGAGTCTGTTGGCTGGGACGGCCGACAGTTCCGCGGGGCAGCTGATGGACAGCAAGTCCTCAATCTTGGTCCCTATTGCGGGAAAACGAGCCTCGGGGGCGGCCTGGTAGCCTCCCTGTGACCCACAGTTCCCCGGGCCCCCCACAGAAAGCAGCTCCCAGGGCGCGTAGGGACCCTTGAAGGCAGAGGCAGCGTCCAGCGCTGGCGAGGCGGGAGGCGCCCGGAGGCCGGGCTTGACGTCGGGCGGGGAGAGCTGAGGCTCATACAGGCACTGTGAGGGGGCGCCCGCGCAGGGCGAGGCCTCCCAGAACGCCTCTGGGAAGGGGACAGCGCCCAGATCCGGGGAGTAAAGGTCCGGCGGAGCCGGCAGCAAGGCATCGGGCCCCGCGGGAAAAGAGGCATCCAGCGGGGATCTGGACGCTGCTGCCTCTGGACCGGGGAACGGTGCCAGGCCTAAGATGCCCGACATGAGGTTGAAGAGTGCCTCCGGGTCGTGCGGGTGTTCGGGCACTGCCTGAATGAAGAAGCTACCGCTGTAGCTGAGGCCGGGAGGGGGTGTGGGCGCAGGCCCCTCCAGGAAGCAGGAGTCGGCTAAGTCCCCACTTGCGCTGCAGCTGTTCAAAGCCCAGCTCAAGAAGTCGCCTGCTGAGGAGGGAGCAGGAATCAGCTCTGGGCACATCAAAGGGTGCACCTGAGTCCACAGCCCCTACCCACGAAACTCTTGGTGCCCACGGATATACACAAAGTGCCTTTTGCACATTCTGATTCAGCAGGGGCCCGCATACGTCCCAAGGAGCACATAGAAACATGCACACGCAAAACACACGTGCACAGGCAAAAGGGCGCTCTGATAACCGCACAGGTTCCTGCGGAGGCGCTGGCAGCCCAGTGTGGGTGGGAATGGGGGTGCGCACCCCAGGACTCCTAAGCTTCCCATCGCCCCTATTCTCACAGCTCCAGTGTCCCAGTCCCTCCCGGTTCTCAGGTGTGGTGCGCCCCCGCGCTGCGCTGTAGTCTTCTGAGCACCCCTGCTCGCCCTCCTTACCTCCAGGGTAGCCGGTGGCCGCGGGAGCGTCCCTGGCGGGCAGCCGGGGCAATTCAGCGCTGGGTTCGGCGCAACAGCCTTCAGTGGACTTGACGAGGAGCGCGTCGGGTTCGGAAAACTCGCTAAGGTGGAGCATGGCGCGGCGCCGGCTGTGGGGCGCCCGGGGCCTCGCCCGCTGGGCTTGGGGGCGCACGGGTGGCGGGGAGGCTGGCGGTAGGGGTTCCCCGCAGCGCGCAGACCTAGGTGCCCGGGCTCCTGGCTTCGGGCACTCACCTCTGGGAAACGAGTTGGGGAGCCGCGGCGCCCTCGCTCGCCCGCACCGGCCTCGGGCGGCGGCTCCTCGCCTCTCCAAAGCGCAGCCGGGCTCCCCCAACCCACAGCCCCCCCACTTATATAGCTGCGGCGGCGCTGGCTCCGGGCTTCCGACTCCCCGGGCCACTGCCATTTTGGGAGGCCCCGGCCCTGCCGCCGTGACGTAAATGCCCAAACATGGACACAGGATGTGTGCCGGGGACTCCCGAAAAGGAAAGCTCGAGCTGTGACGTTGTTGTTGTCGCCGCAGCCGCCAGGCTAGCGCCGCTGCGTGCGCGCGCGCTCCCCAAGCGTGGAGCCTGTGTGCGCCGGGGCCGCGGATGCACCGGTCTGGGGCGCTGCGCCTCACCCCGCCGACAGTCCGGTAGATGTGCTTCCCGACTAGAGGCAGAGGCCGAGGAGCAGCAGGGGAGGACCTTGGACTTGGGGTTCCACAGTGTTGGGTTTGAATCTGCCCTCTACCACTTACTAGCTTGACATTGAATCCCCTTTAACGTCAGTTTCTCACCTGTGCATTTCCTATGGAGAGAAACTGAGAGCACTTAAACGTCCAGGCGCACTCAGTAAACCATGGAGATTATTGCCATTCGTTTATTTTGCTCACGCCTGTGTTTTTCCATTTTAATTTTTTTTTAAATTTGTGCTAGGAAAATAACTTATTTAAATTAAAAGGACTGTAATACTTGTCAATAGTAGAAGGAAAGTCAACTAGCACAACAGGGTATATTCTAAATTGAAAAGTAAAAGTCCCTGTTTTTTCCACCCACGTTTATTACTAACTCCTGGGGTAGACACATTTAAGTTTCTTGGGTATTCTTTCAGAAAAATTTTATGTAAATTCAAGTATACACATTGTTCTGCAATATTATTATTATTATTTTTCACTTGAAATAACTTAAGAGATTGTGCCATGTCCTAACATAAAGATCTTGTCATTCTTTTTCAAGGCTGTATAGTACTCCATTGTAAGGGAGGACCTTGAGTTAGTCGATTTGTCCCCTATCCGTGAGCATGTAGGCAGTTTCCAACCTTTTACTTATACCAATGTTGTTGGAGTCAACATCCCTGACTATAGAAATGTGAATGTGTTTGTGAGATAGATTCCAACGAGTGTAATTATATGCCAAAGTATATGTAAAATTTTGATAGACAACTGGCAAATTGTCTTCCAGAAAAGTAGGGCCAATTCCTGCTCACTCCTCCCTCACCCACAGGGTATGAGATGCTTCTGCAGACCATTTTTTCTGCCTTCATACAAATGACTTTCACTCTAAGGATGTTGTTCCCAGCAACACATAGGGAATCCACGGGAAATATCTCCCTGGAATCAGTACTTGAAATAGTTGGGCTTCTTTTGAGAAAAAAAAAATTCCTAGCCTTAAGGAGGCTGTGAATCTTGGCTGCAGAAGCATCAGAGCCAACTCCAGCAAAGAAGCTTGCCTACTCTCCTAGTCTAATTTCCCTTCTGCTGTGGTTTTCCCTCTGTGTCATTCTTACATTCTTTTTACAATGTTTATTTTATTTTGTATTATAGCTCACTTAACTCCTTTCTGAAACCAAATAAATAAATACATGGGGGGAAGGATTAAATAAATACATGGAATAGCCTGTTCTTCTTTATTAAGAGCATCAATTCCTGAGACTCTGTGTGCTGGAGGGTAAGGCAGGCAGGTCTAGGGCTCCGCCTTCCTTCTCTACTTTCTTTGAAATAGAAACAAAGCCCTTTGGGGGTGGTGGACTCAGCATCATGGTCTGTATAGTTCCCATCCTCTCTTCCACCCCGTGCCCTCCTTTTCAAGAGAGAGAGAGAGCCCAAGAATGCCCAAACCCCACCACATTCTCAGTCCTTTCACCCGATGTCCATTATCCCAACATCCATTCATTCAGTTTCTCGATGTTCATTCATTCAGTATTCATTTCTTAAGTGCCTATCACAGACCAGAAGGTAGACTTTGGTTTTATGTCTGCTGGGACCCTGAGCCCCATCTCCAGCACTAGGTGCCCACTCTTCATCCCACTATGACCCTATAAGTGTTTTCACAGAATAGGTCCTTTCACACAATCACCTGCAAAACATATGCTGACACATTTGTATGCATCTTCTCCTCGAGTCCACAAATCATACAAAGGTTCTCACAGGGTCATGCACTTGCAGTGTGTCTTACTAAATGGCTACACTTATGGTTCTGTATTAGTAACACATACATGAGCATGTAGGAAATGCAGAAACCCAGCAGATGTCTGTAAAGATTGGACACACCAAGCATGATTTTCCTTATACTCTATTTCAGATCCAGGGTTTGATTCTAATCCAAATGCATTGCCAAGGCCAGGTGAGCCCACACCAGACACGCAGGGCACACATGTCTCAAATCCACTCTGGCATCCTACTGCCTCAGAGGGAGGAGGAGGGGAGGAGTTTGGCTGGGCTGGTGTCCAGGTCTCCCCAGGTCACCCCGTCGGGCCAGATTGGTCGGCCCCAGGTTGCCCATCCCTTCTGCTGTTCTTCCCTCTGCCACAGCATTCCTCCTCCTTCTTAGTCACAGATAATTCCCCTACTCTCTTGGTGAGTTGCCAAGCCATTGCTGCTCTCTGCCAAGGGCTGTTGGACTAGGTCTGTGTTAGGACAAGGGTCCAAGTCACCCTAAGTTTCTTGTGTTAGAGGCCAGACCTGGGGACAGGGCTTGGGGTTGGGTAGGAGTGATTAGGAAAGGAGATAGGGAAGAGACAGCTTGTGCTCTGGGTGTGGGATGGCTCACACCCCCATGTCTATGCTACTCACCTCCAGTGGACACACATACACACACTCACAGGCACAGAGGATGGCTGCCTCTGGAGGGCAATTTACATTTGCATTTGGCTCCTTGAGTACTGGGAGGGAATATAAAGGGGGCTGAGCATTTTGTAGTTCTTCCCAGCTCGTCCCTTCTCCCTACATTTTAACAGCTTACAAAGAGATTCTGGGCCCAAAAGGTCTTTGGGAAGGGAAGGAAGAGAGAGGAGCTTAGATCTATGAGCTCCATTTTAATCACACTTCAAATATAAGAACACAAATGTACACAAGGGAAAAAAGGGAAATCACATACATTGAGCACTTTACAAATATTTTATCATTCAATCTCCACAAAAGTTCTATGGAGTAAGGAATTGGAGACCAGTTTCACAGATGAGGAAGCAGACTCAAAAACGTCAAATGACTTGATCGACACCACACTTCTATTCAGTGGTAGGGCTGAGAGTCAAGTCCAGGCTATCTTACTCTATAAGACAATTTAGGAGAAGATAATTAATTTTACAAAAGGATTCACTGTTAGATGGCTTTAGATGGAGGATCTCCCTGTAGCTTTCAGATAGGATGTGATGTGCAAACTCAAGCTGGCTGGTGCCCATCCCTGCAAGAATTCCCTGGAGTGATGGCCATGGATAGGTCACACTAGTGGGTCACATCTAGTACTGAGGAGTAGCACATATAAGGTTCTTTGGAGCTGCTGTGTAAGTTGTTGGTGTGTGTGTGTGTGTGTGTGTCTGTGTGTGTGTTTGTATGTGTGTTCTTGGGGAAGGTGAGAGCGAATTTTCTATTTCCATGGGAAAAGGTGCAAAGGAGAATTCACTTTCTAGACAAGCACTGAACAAACATTTGCTGAATGAATTAATGAATGAAGAAATTCATTCATCAAATATTCATAGAGCACAGCCCAGTGCCAGGTGCTGGGTTGGCCCTTCAGATGCTGATGCCGCAGTGCATGAGACTGGAAGCTTTGAATCCAGGGAAGGAGGTGGGGAGGGGCAGAGGGAGGGTAGAGGCAGCCTCCCTGCTCTCTCTTCTGGGGAGGGCTCAGCCCCTGTCATAGTTCTGGTTATGCTACTGCTCCCTCCTCCACACCCTACCTTGATCTTTCTGCTCTAAATATCATTGTGTTCAAATAATAGTGTATATATTTTAAAAGACTCCAAGAAGACAGCTGCCTGGGAGTATTAATCATGAAGAGGCCAGCACTCGGTCTCCATGGCGACTCCTGACAATGAGAGCTGAGGAACAGTTCCATGTCCCACTTCCTGGGGCCATGGAGATGCAGGGGCACTGCATCTCTCACTCCTCTTTCCTCTCTGCTTCTCCTTTCTTCTCTCTTCCTTACCTCTCCTCTCTTCTTCTCTCCTGCCCCCTCCCTCCATTCCCTCTTTTTTTCTCTTCCTAAAGGATTTATTTAAAAGCAGAGACAGAGGCAGGGTCAGCCATCAGATTAACAAAAAACATGGCCAATGAAGCCACAGCAGAGATGAAGGCTGCATCCAGTCGCAGTGTCTGCAGTGCCCAACTCCACTTCCAAGACCTCAGCAGTGCCCCCGGGCTTCCACAGCCAGTAGGGCAGAAGTAGTGTGATCATCTGCCCCTGAGGCAAGAGGCCGACCTTCTCTGTCTCTTTTCTCTTCCCTGCTCATGGCCCATCATTTGTTTGTGGTTTGGGTCATTATTATGATTATGAGTATGGCTATTATTTTTAGTGCCCATGAAAGTAACAGGCTTATTGAAAAAAGACAAATGTTAAAAATTAGAATGCAAAGAACGGGGTATCTTTCACTATCCTGTACACACACACACATGAACACGTTTTAGGTCAATTCCTATAGATTTTTTTCATGCATATTCATGCAACATGCATTTAGTCAACATCCATTTAGTCAACAATCATTATCATCATTCTTATTTACATCATTTTCATACTATACATAGTCTTGTAACTAACTTAACAGTGTACCTTGTTTTTTTTTTTATTTTTTCCATAATGATACCCATCTATAGTGTTGATCTATAGTGTTGGTAACAATTTCACCAGAGTATTTCATTCTGTAGATGAATATAATTTTTTAACTTGTTTCCTGTCTTTCACTATTATAATGAATCTGGCTATATATAGCCTTTTATGTATATGTGGTACATTGATAGGGTAATAATATTACAGTATTCTAGCTAACAATTGCATGTTATTTACTATAGGCACTATCTGACAGGTATTGAGAGCTTTACATATACTCATCATTTAATCCTCACCACAACCTGATTAGTAGTATTATTATTTCTATTTTACAGATGGAGAAATTGAGCATGGAAGACTAAGAAATTTGTCCAAGCTTACCAGGTTAGTGATGATGCAAGGGATTTGAACTCATACTATAGCCATAGGCTAGGTTACAAAAAGTGAAATTTCATGCTCATTTCAGCAGCACATATACTAAAATTGGAATGATACAGGGAAGAGTAGTATAGTCCTTAAAAAGAGTGAATTTTTTTAGGACTAAGGTACAAACACTTAAAATTATATATATTGTTAAATATTTCTCTAAAAAGATTGTTCTAATCTCTGGGCCAACTAGCAGTATATGAGGACCAACTGGTAAACAGAAAGAGGCATCCCAGTGATATTTTAATTTTGTTGTAAAATTATCAGTAAGGATGAGAATCTTTTCACGGGGCCTTAGTATTTCCTTTTCCATGATATTTAGGCTTAACACCTCACTCAAATACTTTTTTTTTTTTTTTGAGACGCAGTTTCACTTTTGTTGCCCAGGCTGGAGTGCATTGGCGCAATCTTGGCTCACCGCAACCTCCACCTCCTGGATTCAAGCGATTCTCCTGCCTCAGCCTCCCAAGTAGCTGGGATTACAGGCATGCACCACCATGCCCTGCTAATTTTGTATTTTTAGTAGAGATGGGGTTTCTCCATGTTGGTCAGGCTGGTTTTGAACTCCTGACCTGGGTGATCTGCCCACCTTGTCCTCCTCACCCAAAGACTTTTTGAGTGGAAAAACCTTCCTTATGCTCCTCACATCCCTGTAGTGGGCACTGAAAGTGAGGCTGCTCTGATCTGGCATAGACTGGGAGGACTGGGTGGGGACACTGGGTGTGGGGGCTTCTGTACCCTCCTTACTTTTGTTCTTTCTGTTTTGAATTCTTTCTATTTTTATTTATTCATTTTTTGTAGAGATGGGGTCTCGCTTTGTTGCCCAGGCTGGTTTCTAACTCCTGGGCTCAGGTGATTCTCCCACCATGAACTCCCAAAGTGCTGGAATTACAGGTGTGAGCCGGCACACCTGGCCTGTTCTTTCTATTTTGGATCATGGAGAGAGGTGGCGAGGAGAACAAGGTGGCTGCATGCCATTAGGAAAAGTGGATTCTTCCAAGGTGGCTTGGCTTCTAAACTGTTCTCCTACAGGAGAGAGGGAGGTTATTCTTTCTCTTGTCTTCCATTCTACAGTCCTCCTTTGGCAACACTGGACAGAGCTGAGAGGTAGATGATCACAGAAGAGGTGTGACTAGGGTGGGTTCTAGGAGGGTCAGAGGTAGGCGGACGGTTACAATGACTTCATACTGCTACTGCCCTGTGATTTGGAATCGGTCTCCCATCAGTTGTTTGGATCTAAGCCTTGTTCTCCCTTTGTGGGCAATAATGGACTTGGATCTTGCTGAATGTTTTTATTTGATTAAATAATGGTGTTCAGAGCACTAATTTTCAATTCATGTGTTAAGAAGGTAAAAAGGAGGCTTAGTGAGCAGACTGAGAGAGCTATAGCTCTAGAATAGAACTGGAATCAGAAACGAGCCTTCTTAACCTATCTGTCTGGCATGTTTCTCTCTCTGGCCTCCTGTTTTCACTTATCCGAGCTCATCTCACTGTCTTTTCACTGTCTCTCCTCCCCCATCTTGCCATAGTTTTCTTTAAACCTCTTTGAGGTAGATTGGTCACTGTACTGAGCTTGGACAATATAACTCCGAAATGCCCAGGCAATTTATCCACAGCTAGGTCCATTGAGCCATAGCCTGGGTCCTCTGTGTGTCCTTGAATCCTGTCCATCATCATCAGGCTGGGCTTCTGGTTGCAAATCACAGAAAAGCAACCTCAATTAGCTTAGAGAAGAACGATGAAAGAAAGAGAGAGAGAGAGAGAGAAAGGGAGAAAGAAGGAAGGAAGGAAGGAAGGAAGGAAGGAAGGAAGGAAGGAAGGAAGAAGGAAGGGAAGGAGGGAGGGAGGGAGGGAAGGAAGGAAGGAAAGAAAGAAGGAAGGAAGGAAGGAAGGAAAGGAAGGAAGAGGGGAGGAAAGAAGAAACTTATTAGCATATCCAAGGGAATGGGGAATCCAAAAAAGTGTCAAACAACCAACCTGTAAGGGCATCAGGGACACACTGGGTGTCGGAAGCTGGGTATCAGAGGCTAAGAGTTCTCAGAATGCTCCCAGCTCCTTTTTTTTTCCTCACTGATAACTGAAAACCTGGCCATTGGCAGATTGTGTGTTCTACACATCAGATGCTGTGATAAATGGATTTTCATTCCCAGTTCCAGGTAGGGAATCCTAGAAAAGACCTCTGCTCTTCTCCCGAGGACAATTATATGGCTAGCAGGCAGGGTAATATACAATTGACAACACCACTAGGGTCTTGTGCTTGTGCTTTGAGGGCCAGTCCCAGAAAAGAGGAAATCACTGTGAGCCAGGAAGCCTCCCTTGTCCTTGAGGGCAAGAGCTGGGCAGCAATGAGTTCTGGCAGGTTCTCATAACCAGGGCAGAAACAGTTCCCTCTGCTTAACAATGCCCCTGGAGCAATTCGCCTACTCCATCTGTCTGCCAGCTCCAAGGAACACTGCTCAAAATAAAAATCCCTAATTAGCAATTCCTTCAATCCACAGCAAAACAATTTATTTGTTTCCTAGAATAATCTGGAGCCACATTTGGCTTGGCAACCAGTGGGTTCCACATGTTCATGCGGTGTGCCATGTGAAGACTTCAGCAGGGAGTTTTATTCAGTCAAGGCATGAGGGGGGATACCCTGGGGGTCACCTCCCCAGGCAGCAGCAAGTGGGGGCCTAGAACAGAACTGGTTTTATCAATGTTGTGCAGTGAGTTTCTGGTACAGGGTAGGTAGCGAAGGAAGAAAGTTCAACAGGATTTCTAAGCACCTGCTCTCACAAAGGCCAAACCAGTGATCCCTACATTTGGTAGGGATACATGGCCTGCAGGAGACATAGAGAATCTGACAATAGAGTAAAACCTCAAGCCAGGGAGTCAGAGGAACTGATTGTGACCCAGTTCTGCCACTCGCTTGTTCTGTGACCTTGAACAAATTACAAATACTTTCTGTGCTTGTGTATTCTCACCTGTGAAATGGGAGTATGTTATCTTCTCTACCTACAGTCTCAGGATTAAGAGTCAGAATTAACAAATTGGCCGGGCACGGTGGCTCAAGCCTGTAATCCCAGCACTTTGGGAGGCCGAGACGGGCTGATCACGAGGTCAGGAGATCGCGACCACCCTGGCTAACACGGTGAAACTCCGTCTCTACTAAAAAATACAAAAAACTAGCTGGGCGAGATGGCGGGCGCCTGTAGTCCCAGCTACTCAGGAGGCTGAGGCAGGAGAATGGCGTAAACCTGGGAGGTGGAGCTTGCAGTGAGCTGAGATCCGGCCACTGCACTCCAGCCCAGGCGACAGAGCAAGACTCTGTCTCAAAAAAAAAAAAAAAAAAAAAAGAATTAACAAATTAAGTGGTGGTTGAAGCACAGGTACTTGCTACAAAAAAAAAAGGTGATGTTAGAAACAATATGTCCAGTTGAGAAATGGTGAGTAATTCTTCGTACCCCAAATTTATGCCCTGTGTTTTCTGGGCATCTATGCATATGGGGGTGGAATTGGTCACTATGACATGAATTTCATGACTAGTTGTTTTCTTCCAATCCTTGCTCTCATTCATTCATCATTCATTCATCTAAATATTTGTTGAGGACTTAATACATCAGCCAATTCAACTACGTATTACAGAAAGGTGCGATGCATGTGCCAGTGGGAGAAGGACCGGATGGTTTGAGATCATAGAATGAAGCAGGAGGTCCTTAGCTCATCAAGATATTCAGGGAAGGCTTCCTTGGGGAAGGAAGTCTAGGCTCCATTTGAATGGAAACTAGAAGGTTAAGTAAAAGTTAGCCAGAAAAAGGGAAAGGTTGAGTGAGGAGAATGTTCTAGGCAAAAGGGACAGCATATACAAAAGCCAGAAAGTGAGAGAAAAAAGACAAGGGAGGAGAAAAGGATTCAGGGAACTGGCGGAAGCCCATGACGGCTGGAGCGTAAGGAGGGAAAGGGCAAGCGGGGTCAGGCTGGAGAAATTGGTGAGCTTAGGATCCCGGAAGATGTTTTAAGTGGGTTTAGGCATTTGGACTTGTTTCCCCCCCCCCCCCCCCCCCCACCTATCTGATCACAAGCTTCCATGCATAGGCATTTGGACTTTATCCCTAGGGTAATACAATGCTATTGAAGAGATTTAAGCTGTATAGGCAATGCGATTTTTATCTTAGAAGGACCAGCGTTCTAAGACCACCTTCCACGCTCTAAGATAGCATGGAAGGTGACCTGGAGGGTGGATCGGTTAGGAGGCCATTGTGGCAAGTCACCTGACAGTGGGCTCTCAGACCTGAACAGTGGGTGGCAATAGAAAAGGAGAAGCTTTCAGAGTCAGCAGTCATTTAGGAGCTCTTTTATAACACACACACAAGGGTGAATAGCTACCCATGGGGCAGAAGAGAGAGGAAGGAGTCAAGGTTGACTCTTGGGTTCGGTTTTGACCATGGGTTAGTGGTTTTTTTTTTTTTTCAAGACAGGCTCTCATGCTCTGTTGCCCAGACTGGAGTGCAGTGGCACGATCATGGCTCAACTCAACTTTCCCCAGCTCAGGCAATCCTCCCACCTCAGCCTCCCAAGTAGCTGGGACCACAGGCACGTACCACCACACCCCACTAATTTAAATTTTTTTTTAGAGGTGGGGTCTCACTGTGTTGCCCAGGCTGGTCTTGAACTCCTGGGCTCAAGCAATTATCCTGTTTCAGCCTCCCAAAGTGCTGAAATTGCAGGCATGAGCCACCGTGCCTGGCCAGTGGTCATTTATTTAGGTGGAGAATCAGTAGGAGGAAGAGTCTTCCTCCGACCCACTATATTTTATTCGTGGAGCTTTAATTTACATACAGTAAAATGAGCAAATCTTAAGTGTATCTACCATTTGATGACTTTTTAACATAAATCAATATATAGAACATTTACATCCTCTAAAAGTTCCCTTGTACCTTTTTCCAGTCAGTAGATACCCCCTCTTTCAGGTAACCATATTTCTCAGTTATATCACTATAGATTAGTTTTGCCTACTCTTGAACTTCATATACATGGAATAATTCAGTATGTACTGTTTTGTGTCTGGCTTCTTTTGCTCAACATAATCTGTATAAGATTTACCCACTCCATTTTTTTTCATGCATCAGTATCAATTAATATATGTTTTATATGTATCAATCCTTTTTTCTCAGTCACTAACTTTCCATTGTTTAAATATACCAATTTGTTTATACATTCCCTTACTGATGGAAGTAGATTGTTGTTGCTTAATTCTAAGTGTGATTGATATATTTTATCACACTTTAAAGATGTCATTTACTTCAGCAAAAAAACCTTTAAAAATTGAGTAATTACTAGTCATAAACTTAAGAATGTGAAAGATGAATATGAAGAAAATGATGAAATTTTTTCTGAAGGGCATTGAACAATAGACTAGGTGGGGAGAGATGTCTTATCGGATGGGAAGACTCAATATTATGAATATGTCATTGTCGGTGTTGGTGGGTTCTCTCTGAAGCAGACATTGAGAGGGAAGGCTACAGGGAGTTTATTTGGGAGTAACACATGTGAGAGATAAAGGCAAGATTGGATGGAAGAGCCTCATACTGCAATGAGCATCTGATGGTTTCAGCCAACTTAGTGGCGAGTTCCAGAGCAAATACCCATTAGAAGAATCCTGCACTGGGAAGAAGAAGCCAGTCCCTATGCCCTCTTTGCTCTCAGTCATTGGTGAGGGGCCTAGTTGGAAAGAGCATGGTCTTGGCCTGAAAACTGAGGTGAACCTGAAAGGTGCTAACAGCTGTAGGCTCATGGATAGCTGCACTGCTTGCAGCTGAATGGCAAATCCTTTGTTGAAGGGAGACTCAAGTGGCTACACCTCCATAGCTGCCACAGTCAGTTCCCCAAATCAATCTGTAAGTTTCATGCAATTTCTGTAAAGAGGCCAATAACATCTGTGTTTTTTTTTTTTTTTTTGTGGAACGGGGTGCAATTTGACAAATTAGTTCTAAAACATGTTTGGAAGAATAGGAAAAAATAATCAAGAGAATTTTGAAAATGATGTCTAAAGCTCTATCAAATATCAAAACCTGTTAACATAATGTAGTGCTAGTGCAAGGGATACCCAAATGAACCAGTGGAACAGAGCTGAGAAACCAACCCACATGGATATGGAATTTAGAATATGATAAAAGTACCTGTTCACAGTAACTCAAACATTTGATTATTGAATAAATGGTATTAAGAGAACTGGGCAGACCTCTGGAGGAAAAAGTAGAATATATATTTTACACAACACTCAAAAGTAAATTCCAGATATATAAAAATACAATAATAAACCCCAAACTATATAATCAAAAAATAAATCAGGTAATTTTTATAATCTTGGCATGAAGAAGGTCTTTGCAAGAATGAACTAAAACTCAGAAGCCATATTGGAAAAGAATGGCTATGTATCCATCAAGAGGGGATTAGTTAAATAATTATAGTAATTCATGTGATTAAAAAAACTGTAGCAGAGGCCGGGCGCGGTGGCTCAAGCCTGTAATCCCAGCNAAAAAAAAAAAAAAAAAAAAACTGTAGCAGTTTAAAATAAGATAGATCTATATATACTGTTAGAAAGTTGTTTTGATATATTGTAACATAACAAAAATGAATTGCAGAACAGTACATATTTTTAGTCTATTAAATTCGATAGTGAGTATAAAAATGTTAATTTGTAGAAAATGAGCTGGATGGATACATTTCACACTAATAACCTGGTAACCTTTGTAGAGTGAGACTGAGGGAAGAGAGTATGCTAGGCACAACCGAGGAGCCAACCTCAAGGACTGGGTATCTATTAGGCGAGACCAGATGAGTGCCACAGGTGCATCTGGAGACAGAGGTTTTAAACTTCCCTGCTTGTAGAGTGATCTCCTCAGTGCTATCATCATTACACCCACTAATTCTGCTAGCCAGTATAAAAACAAATCATGAAAAATCAGGTAATAAATATGGAAAAGGGAAATGAAATAAAAACAGTTTGAAAATATGGTAGTTGGTATAATCAATTGGGCAGAAGGTAGACGCGGATATTTTGGACTGATTTGCTTAATCTCTATTTCTCCTTGCTTCTGAGGGCCTCCTTGTACTGCAGAGGCTGGAAAGCTGAAAACTACAGTTCTCAGATTCCTTTACAGCTAGAATTTGAATGCAAATTAAGTAATACCAAACATATGCCTTGTGTGAGACTTAGAAGGTGGGCACGGGGCAGAGTCATCTCCCTGTCTCTTTGGGTGGTTTTTCTACTGTTGAGCCATATCAAGGGACATGAGCAGTGCTCCAGTGCCCACTCCCTGGTTTTTTAGGTGTTGAAAAGTGGGTGTGTTGGCCAGCAGGGACTTCCTGGTCCCTGTACTATAGCATATTTTTGAGTTTAATAATTTTATGTTCTGAGATTCATTCCAGCCCTTTCAAATAATTTGTAAGTATTTGATATCTTCTAGTAAACCTCTTCCGTTTTAAAACCTATAGTTTCTGTTTCCTAGTTTCAGTTATCTTATTGCTGTCTAACAAACCATCCAGAATTTAGTAGCTTAAAACAACAACAATAATTTATTTTGCCCACAAACCTGCAATTTGGGCAGGGCTTGGCAGGGAAGGTTCATCTTTGTACCACATCGAATGAGTTGGAGGGGTTCTACTGAAGGCTGAAGGGTCTACTTCCAAGAGGGTCCATGCATACAAGTGGGCCAGCTGGTGCTGGCTGTCAGCTGAGTTTCCTGGGTTCCTGTCCACGGGGACTTTTCCAGGTGACCTGGGCTTCCTCACAACAGAGTTGCCGGGTTCCAAGGGAGAGATTTTTGAGACAGAGAGAAAGACAAAAAGAGAGAGGGAGAGGGATCACCTTTATTACTTAGCTTCAGAAGTCCCATAGCATCCCTTCTGCCATACTCTAGTAGTCAAGGCAGTTATATAGACTCATCTAGGTTCAAGGGAGAGGACTTAGACTCCACCTGTTGACGGAGGAGTGACAAAATTCTGGAAGAGCATGTGTGATGGAAATATTGCAGCCATTTTTAGGAAGTATCTGCCACATGCCTGCTCTGAATCATGACTGATATAGTTAATAACAAGGATTTAAAGCCCTCAACAATTTAAGCATAAAAGGTTGAACACTAAATACAATAGAAAATATTAAATCTGTAAATATTGAAATAATATTTTATTTTATTTTTTTTATTTATTTTTTTTGAGACAGACTCTCACTCTTTCACCCAGGCTGGAGTGCAGTGGCACAATCTCGGCTCACTACAAGCTCCGCCCCCTGGGTTCATGCCATTCTCCTGCCTCAGCCTCCCGAGTAGCTGGGACTACAGGCGCCCACCACCACGCCCAGCTATTTTTTTGTATTTTTAGTAGAGATGGGATTTCACCGTGTTAGCCAGGATGGTCTTGATCTCCTGACCTCGTGATCCGCCCGCCTCAGCCTCCCAAAGTGCTGGGATTACAGGCATGAGCCACCACGCCCGGCCTCAAAATAATATTTTAAAGGAATATACAAGTATTTAATTTAATACAATATTAAATTTATAATTAATAATAATTAACATCTATAAATATCTAAACAAATTTTAAAGGAAATATACAAGAAAGATATAAGTGAAGGAAGATTTTTTAAGGTTAAAATTTTCTTAAATAAAAGGCTAAAAATAGAAGGAATAGTTTTAAAAAGAATAAAGGTTTAGGGCCGGGCGCAGGTGGGCCTCACGCCTGTAATCCCAGCACTTTGGAGGCCGAGATGGGGCGGATCACGAGGTCAGGAGATCAAGACCATCCTGACTAACACGGTGAAACCCTTGTCTCTACTAAAAATACAAAAATTAGCCGGGGCATGGTGGCGGGTGCCTGTAGTCCCCAGCTACACGGGTTGAGGCATGAGGCAGGGAGAATGGCGTGAACCCGGGAGGCGGGCGCTTGCAGTGAGTGGAGATCGCGCCACCGCACTCCAGCCTGGGTGACAGAGTGAGGGACTCCGTCTCAAAAAAAAAAAAAAAAAAAAAGAATAAAGAAAAAAAAGAATAAAGTTTAATACATAGGATGGAAAGGTAAGGGAAAATAATAGAAAGAAGGTAGAACTGGAAGCCTGAAAATTAGGAAGAGAAGCAATGAAATGGGGTAAGGATAGTATAAGAAGAATGGTTAAAACAGCCCTTATTGAGTCAACAAAGTATATTCAAATAGCATTGAGACAAAAGCCTATTAAATTAAATAGATCTTTGTTAAAATAAGGAAAAATGACCAGAAGTCAGTTAGAAGTCATTTCTAGCCCTAGACACGAGGAATCCCTCTTGAAAGGCCCTGTGGAACCAGACTTACCTTACAGGGCTGCTGCTGGTAACCTTGCTACATCCTGCCTTTGGAGGTACCATCTCTGCTCTCTCTCGCTCTCTCTCTTTCTCTCTCTCTCCTTAACCGTTTCTTCTCCATGCTAGTTTCAGACTTCTGTCTAAGAAAATCTCCTTAGACTTTGCTGCCTATATCCATGGTCTTTCCTTGTCCTGTGACCATCACAACTGCGTTATCATCCTGGTCTTGGCAAGGAGAGAACAGAGCCCCATTGGGTTGCTTCTTGTGGAGGCCATTTTGCCACCGTGCAGGTTCAGGTAGAAGGTGGTCTGAGAATTGGTGTGGGAAGGTTGTCACGAGGACCCAGGAGTCGGCTATATCTTCAAAAATGCATCCTGTCAGTATTTGGGTTCTTTAATTTCCCTTGTCTAATCTGCCTTTGCTCTTATGGTTATTTTGTTTTCATGACAGTGATTAAGAGGAGAATCAGCTGTCACCCCAAGCACATGCCATGTTTCCCAAGGGGACAATCTGGGTTGATTCGCTTTCCTGGACAGTGCTTTTGCACTGACTCCTTTGACTCTTTTGTCCCTCTCTTTTCACTGGGTTGCTATCATTTCTACCACCAGAGCCTTGTTGTTGAGGCCAAAACCCCCACCACCATGGAAGACCCAGATGTCCTCCAGGCCTCTTTGGGAACCACTGTAAGCAGAATTTACCCAGCTGTTGGGTGCCAGCAGCAAGTTCTCCAAAGCAGCTCCGCGCAGAGCAGGAGCTGGGCTGGAGGTGGAGGGCTGAGAGGTGAGCGTGGCAGGCTTCAATTATGTTGCTAGGTTCTGAGTTGCTAGGTTCCGAGTTTCCTGAAAGGCTGTGCTGGCTCACCCTGGAAACAAGTTGCTTTCCTGGCAGCTCCATATATAGGCTGCTGGGTGCCTGCTGCCAGCACCTTTGCCTCGGAGCTCCTGGGCTCCCTGGTGGTTCTACTGCCTTTTAGAGCCTTATGTCCCTTGGTTATCAGAGGTTGAGCCTTTCTCCAGAGCAGCAGGATTGCCAAGACTCTTCTTTGGGGTGTTAGCTTTGTGGGAGGGGCTGGAGGATAAGGGAAGTAGGAGTGAGAAAAAGAGAAATTGAAGCCTGTGATTGAAACTATTTCGTCTCTCTCCTTATTTTAGAAAATTAAAGGATGAGAGTGGTGGGGTCCACACTGTTCAATGGGGGAGGGTTCCTTGGCCCACCCCTGCTTTCCCATAGGCCCTCCCATGACCATCTCAAAATATGGCTGGCCCCCCAGGCTGGGGACTGTGCTGGAAGCAGGCTCCATCTTTGATGTGGAACCAAGAAGCATTAATGGATCCATAGGGAGACTGAGCCTCAACCCATTGGCCTCAGTAGTCCACATTTTGACCAGCTGAATGAATTGGCCCTTGATGACAATGAAATGGATTTTTGAAAAAATTAGTGGGGACAGAGAAATGGAAGGACCCTCTGGTCAAATGCCTAGAGAATACTCGCAGATAACACTGATGGGTGCTAACCCTGTGCTAGCAGTTTCTGTTTGTCAGCTCCTTTCCTGCTGCTCACTGCAGCTCTATGAGGTAGGTGATTTTATTGTCCATATTTTATGAATGAGGAATCTGAGGAACAGAGAGTTTAAGTTTTGAATCAGGATTAAGAAGATAGAAGGTGGAGATCTGGGACATAAACTGGGTTCCAGTACTGTGCCCCTAACCACTTTACTCTCTTTCTTCTACTTTCTCACGTCGGCCGGACTGCCTTCCTATCAGTCTCCTGATCCAGCCCCTGACTTGGCTATCCAGGCAGGAAGCCACCTATCCCATAGCAGACCTGGTCCTCCAGAGACAGCTCCCCAGGTGGTGAGTCTCGGGGTGAGACTGCCCTCCAGATTTCCCTCAAGAGCTCCTATCTGACCCAGCATCTGTGCCCAACCTTCCTATCACTTTGGCCACATTAACCTCATCTTAGGGGCTCTTGGGCCTTCTGGAAAGTCTAAGAGCAAGACCCAGATTTAGACACTGCCCTTCCTCATGCCCCTTGTCCCTACGACTTCTCACCCACCCTTCTTAAGGCTTCAAGTCTCTTTTCTCTAAGCCCTTGTTCACAGCCTTCTCCAGTGAGGCTCTTCCTAGCTTTTTCTCCAGGCCTTGCTCAATTTGACTCAAATTCTCAAGTAGACTTGTCCTTCCCCTTGTTACTGTGCTGTCAGTATCTTTTTTTGGTTATTGTTGTTAAGCTTTGGTCAAATTCTGTGTTTTTGTATAAATTATCTATTTGTATAGACACCTATCTCCCCTATTCGACACCAAGCTCCTTGCAGGCAGGCATCAGCTCTTATTCACCTTTGTATCTTTTCTGCACCCAGGGCTTGACATACATTAGATGCAATGCACATTTATCCAGGTGACTTGCCAGCAGGGTACAGATTATTTCTGGCCCCACAGTTATTCACTATCCATTAAACACCCTTTACCTTTATACAATTATTTTTTGCTTGAACCAAATGAAAGCAATCTTTCTTTTTTTCTTTTAAACTGATTATCTTTGTGTACTCTTATATATGATACATTTCATGACACAAATTTTAATTAAACATTATAATTCTGCCAAAGGAATACTTGAACATTTCCTTTGATTATTTACAAATATGCTTTTCAAAACTTTTGAACAAATTAGAAATCACATTTGTAAGCAAAATAACATTAACACTAGAAAACCTTATTAATTTGCTAGTATTTGCCTAACGATTGTAGAATTCCCAGGTCAATATCTAAACTTTTCAAAATAATGAAGCTTATTCTATCACTTTCCTCCTACTAAGATGTTATTATATAATAATTCTTTAAAACCTCATCCCTCAAAAATTTATGTATGTTTTATAATATTGGAAAACTAGTGCTGATATATAATTTGTACATAAACACAAATACTAAATTGGGGAGATATGCTAATAATTTATTTTTTCATCTTTATTGTTGTAAAACTGACAAATAAAAATTGTGTATATTTAAGGTATACAACTTGATGTTTTGATATACATATACACTGAAATAATCATCATGATCAACTAATTAACATATCCAGCACCTCACATAGTTAACGTTTTCTTTTTTTTTCTTCTTATGGTTATAACACTGAAGACCTTATGATTTCTTCTTAGCAAATTTCAAGAATCTAATATAATATTACTAACTATAGTCACCATGCTCTGCATTAGGTCTCCAGAACTTATTCATTCTGTGTAACTGAAACTTTGGATACTTTGACCAACATCTTCTTATTTCCCCCTCACCCCAGCGACCACCCTGGCAACTACTCTCTGCTTCTATACATTTTACTGTTTTAGATTCCACATGTAAGTGAGATTATGCAGTATTTGTCTTTCTGTGCCTGGCTTATTTCACCTGACATAATGTCCTCCAGGGAGTACAGGCACTCGCCACCACGCCCGGCTCTTTTTTTGTATTTTTAGTAGAGACAGGGTTTCACCACGTTAGCCAGGATGGTCTCGATCTCCTGACCTTGTGATTTGCCCGCCTCAGCCTCCCAAAGTGCTGGGATTACAGTCGTGAGCCACTGTGCCTGACCTGGAACCAAGAAAATCTTAACTGACACGCTCATCAAATTTCATGTTTCCTTTATTAATCTGTGGTTTTGCTAATCATCTTTAAATTTCTATAAATCCTTCTTGTATTGATTTTCCTGCTTGAATTGCCTTTCATAGAGATGAGTTCTGCACTTTCAGTGGGTGCAACAGGACTGCTTTTTATTTACTTTGACTTGCTTTGTTCACTTTTCTAGCCATATCCTGCTGCCCAGCCCTTGATGCCCCACCATTTGGTATTTGGGATTTAGGGACCAAATTTACGTTTCTATCCTCTTGCTATCCAGCATCCTCCCACACTCTCCCAGCCACTCTGGAGGCCGGGGCAGAGGACAGCTTCAGCCTAGGAGGTCAAGGCTGCAATGAGCTATGATCGCACCATTACACTCCAGCCTGGGTGACAGAATGAGACGCTGTCTCAAAAAAAATAAAAAGAAAGAATGTCCAGTTTCCATGTCTAGAAGGTAAATTATGAACAAGAACATTAAAATGGTATTTTATTCACTTCAATGACGTAGAAGTCATTGAATGGCTCCCAATTATCTGACCTCCTGATGTTCATGCCCCTCCCGCAGTGATTGGACTAACCTGTGTGATGACAGGACATTGTAGAAATGGTGGTGTGTAACTCTGAGCCTAGGTTATGAAAGGTATTCCAGCTTCTGCCTGGGTCACTCGTTCTAGGGGAATGCAGCTGCCATGTCATGAGCATACTCAAACAGCCCTCTGGAGAGGCTCCTGTGGAGAGGAACTGGAGCTTCTCACTGTCATCCAGCACCAGCCACAGGAGTGAGTCAGCTTAGACCTGGATCCTCCAGCCCTAGCCAGGTTTCCTGGATGTTTCAGCAACATCTTGACTTGACCCTCCTGAGACTTTCATGAGAGGCAGAAATATCCACTGAAGCTGCTCCTGAATTCCTGGCTCACAGATACTGAGCTCAGATACTGTGTGAGATAATAAATGTTTATTGTTTTAAGCTGCTACATTTCGGGTGTAATTTGTTATACAGCAATAAATAACTGGAACAGATATGTATATAGATCCAAGCTGTATTAGTTTCCTGGGAATGCCATAACAAAGTATCACAAACTGGATGGCTCAAACAACAGAAACTTATTGTCTCACAGTTCTAGAGGTCGGATCTTTGAGATCTAGGTGTCGGCAGGGCTGTGCTCCTTCTGCAGGTACTTGGTGAGGATCTGTTCAGGTCTCTCTTGCAGCTTCTAGTAGCCTCAGGCATCCTTGGCTTGCAGATGGCTGTCTTCTCCATCTGTGTCTCTTCACATCATCTTCCATCTATGCATGTGTCCATCTGTCCTTGGGTCCAAATTTTACCTTTTTGTAAAGACAACAGTCATGTTGGATCGGGACCCACTCTAATTGTTACCAGAAAAAGTGGTCTTGATCCAGACCCCAAGAGAGGGTTCTTGGATCTCGGGCAGGAAGGAATTCAAGGTGAGTCACAGAGCAGAGTAAAAGAAGCAAGTTTATTAGAAATGACTACGTTACAGACTATGGTGTCCTCACAAAGCCAGCAGAGGAATGCACTGTCTTTAAGCTATTTTTCTTATATAGGGGTCTTGTCTACATAAAGACTAAACTAAACCATGACTACGTGAGGGTGAGCAGATAGCATGACAAAATGTATCATCCTATTGATTTCAAGAAACGATCCTTGACATTTTTGTGTGTGTGAGTACATCAAAACATAACTATTATTATCTTGAAAGGGTATGTTGTTTTGGGTGTTGGGACATCTGGACTTTCTGTTGTTGTAGGAGTTTGTCCTTGCAGGCATTACCAAGCTACTTCCTCAGCTGTAAACATCTTAGCATCATGGGTTGTGACTGGTAAGGAATGTGCCTTGCTAGGTTTAAGATGGAGTTGATTTTAAAATGATATCACTGTGGCTCTCCTGTGCTCCTGCTTCCTTAACATCATGACCTCTTTGTAACTTGATTACCTCTGTTAAAGACCCAAATAAAGTCCCATTCTGAGGCACTGTGAGTTAGGACTTCAGCCTGTCTTTTCCTGGGGTGTATGATTCCACCCATAACAAATGCTTATGTGTCAAGAAGTCTGGAGGCAGAAGTCTCAGGGCTGGTGTGGCAGCTATAGGATGCCATCAAAGATGCAGGCTCCTTTTAGTTTTCTTTTTCTTTTTTGAGACGGAGTCTTGCTCTGTCACCAGGCTGGAGTGCAATGGTGTGATCTCCGCTCACTGCAACCTCCACTTCCCAGGTTCAAGCAGTTCTCCTGCCTCAGCCTCCCAAGTAGCTGGGATTACAGGCGTCTGCCGCCACGCCCAGCTAATTTTTGTATTTTTAGTAGAGATGGGGTTTCACCATGTTAGTCAGGCTGGTCTCAATCTTGTGATCTCGTGATCCACCCGCCTTGGCCTCCCAAAGTGCTGGGATTACAGGCGTGAGCCACCGTGCCCAGCCTCCTTTTAGTTTTCTTCTCCACCATCCTTCATTTTGGGGAGGATTCTTTTTCCCCATTTCTGCTTTTTTCCTCCATGAGCGGGGATACCCATTACTGAAATTCCTATCCTTTCTAGAAGGAAAATGAAGTTTCTTCTCTGTTCAGTAAAGTTAGGGAGGGTGAGCTTGGTGTGCCTGTCTTAGCTCTGACTTCTTTTCTTCTTGGGAGACAGCTGCCAGCAGTAGGGACATGTGCCCTTCAGTGTTCTCCCTTATGACATTAGATTTATATGGGGAGGGGCCTTGCCCCTTGAGTGGGCATCAACTTAGAAGTTGGGAGTTTGCAGTTTCAGAAACTTCAACATTTGGTACATTGGCCAGAAACACTAAGAAGTAAAAACCTAAGAGTGGGATGAAGAGGAAAAAATATTCATATGGAAAATTTTTTGGTGGGGCCAGATGTGCGGTTTGGAGGTTTGTACTGTAGTTGTGGTTTAAAAGAAGGAATTTTCTGCAGTTGGCTTTTAATTCTGTGATCCAGGTGACAGGTTTTCAGCTGTCTACATAGTGTTTAGCTCTTAATGTTACTGTAGCTTATGGAAGTTTTGTCCATAGATGAGTGACTGTCTCCATAAAGAGGTGCTCGCTCCTTCCTTCCTTCCTTCCTTCCTTCCTTCCTTCCTTCCTTCCTTCCTCCCTCCCTCCCTCCCTCCCTCCTTTTTTCTTTCTTTCTTTCTTTCTTTCTTTCTTTCTTTCTTTCTTTCTTTCTTTCTTTCTTTCTTTCTTTCTTTCTTGTCTTTCTCTCTCTCTCTCCTTCCTTCCTTCTTCTTTCTTTCTCTTCTCTTTTCTTTCTTTTCTTTTCTTTTCTTTTCTTTTCTTTTCTTTTCTTTTCTTTTCTTTTCTTTTCTTTCTGCGATAGCGTCTCACTCTGACACCCAGTTGGGAGTGTAGTGGCACAATCATAGCTCACTGCAACCTCAACATCCTCCAGGCTCAAGCGATCCTCCTGCTTCGGCCTTCCAAAGTACTGGGATTAAAGGCTTGAGCCACTGGGCCTGGCCTTGTTTTCAAACTTGAATGTGAATAGAATCACCCAAAGGCCTTGTTAAAACACAGATTTCTAGATCTCATCTTTTTATTCTCTTTCCCCCAAGGGATTGTTCTGAAGCAGTTGAGTCCTACCTGGCAGATATCTTGTGTGGCTGAGTAACAGCAATGCTTGCTTGTGAAGCTGTGGCCAACTTGGTTGTATACCAGCTTGGGTTTGCTTCCCCTCCTTGCCTCCCTCACATCTCACTTCCCTCCCTCTTGCTGCCCTGGGGCTTGTCCCTCTCAGAAAAGCACTAGCACAGAAGCTTTGCCTCCGTGCTTTCTGCTAGGAAACCTGGGCTAAGGACGGGCTGAAAGGGAAGTGAATCTGAAATAAAATAACATTTTTAAAAAAAGAAATTAAAGGGCTATATGTAGATGGATTCTCCTCAAAGAAATGGCAAGTGCATAGTCTCCAAGTTAACCTTATGCTGGGATATCTTCTGATTGATTGTAAGTTCAAAACTTTTTGGACTTTAATGGTTTCTGGACGACTGGAATAATCCGGCACTCTGGTGAGGCCAAAGCCGAGGAAATGGTCTCGCAGTCTCCATCTCTCTCTTCCAGTCAGTTCCTTCTGAGTGTCTGCTGGGGTCTTTTTTTCTTTTTGAGACAGGGTCTTACTCTGTCACCCAGGCTGGAGAGCAGAGACATGATCACAGCTCACTACAGCCTCAAACTCCTGGGCTCAAACGATCCTCCCTCCCCAGCCTCCCAAGTACCTAGGACCACAGGCATGAGCCACCTCACTTGGCTATTTTTTTTTTTTTTAATTTTGTTGAGATGGGATCTCTCTATGTTGCCCAGGCTGGTCTTGAATTCCTGAGTTCAAGTGATCTGCCCGGCTTAGCCTCCCAAAGTGCTCGGGTTATAGGCATGAGCCACCGTGCCCGGTTTCTCTCATACTTGTTATTTCAAAAATGGCTGCCACAATTCCAGACATTACATCCTCAATCAAGGCAGGATGAAGAGAGGAAAGGGTGGTCCCAGCACAACCTTCTTTCACACTTAAACCTATTATCAGGAAAGCAGCAGCTTTCTCACCTCCACCCATCCCCATAGACTTTCCTTATGTCTCTTTGGTTGGAATTAAGTTATTTAGTCACCTTTGTCTGCAATGAAGGCTGGGAAAGTGAATACTAGGCTTCTCACCTCTACAGTGTAAAAGACAAAACAGGAACAGACTGGGATTGGTTGTTGGGTTATCCAACCAACAGTGTCTGCCATGTGAGCATTATATGATTTATATGATTATTTACCTTGCTTTGAGTGAATATATACATTGTGTTTCCTAGGATGGTCACTTCGTATCTAAGTAGTTCAAAATGCTATTCTATTTCATGCGTATGTGTTTTCAGATTGCATTTTACCTACTTTATTAGTCTGCGTATGCAGTAGGCAAGACTCTCAGTGTTGTCCTTGCTCTAGGGCCCATGCCCTTCAAGCCAAACCCTGGCCCTGGGCATCCCAGATATATGGTGCATGTCCCAGATGTTCTGTGCCCGATACAGCGGATATTCTCCCAGAAGGCTGGAGAGTTGCACCTCATGCTGAGAGAGAGCGAAATAGACGTGAAGTGGAAGTCAGTTGCACTACGTGAGCTTCGGTCGTGGCTCTGCCCTTTTCGTTGTAATGAGTCTTTGGGAAGCTGCCAACCTCTCTACATGCCTTGCTGTAATATAGGCACGAGAACATCTATCTGCCAGGCCATACAACCTAGTTCTTAGTAAGCGGTGATGGTGATCTGTCTGAGAGCATCTCCTACTGCAGCTTTGATTACTCAGGCGAGCTGAATTGTTTGTTAATTTTCAACTTTAAAGATATAATCTTCATCTCTCTACCTCCTGTCTGTCTGCTATAGCTTCCCAGGACCATTCCAGCCTCCATTGCTTCCCTTTCTCCTTTAGTTTTCATAGAACATATGGTCTACTTCACAATTTTAGCCTACAAACTCACACTGTCTTGGATTGTTAGTTCATCCTCTCATGGTTTGAGTCTCACTTCCCCAACCAGTCTGTCTGATGTCCTATCTGAGGGCTGTTCCACAGATTCCTTTTTTCCTGAGCCTCCAACTGTTGATACAATATCAGCACTCAGTAGACAGCTGTTGAATAGAATCTGCAATGTCCCAAAGATTAGAAAGAGAAATACCCATGGCTTCGAAGCCTGTGCCATGCTAAATGGCCACTGGAGCTCAGCCGTCCTCTTCTTACTTTGTTGTCTTCTAATTAAGAAGGATGTGGAAATGTAGGGTGTAGGCCTGGATATGTAGAAGGCTGGGTCGGGCGTGTTGGCTCACACGTGTAATCCAGCACTTTGGGAGGCCGAGGTGGTTGGATCATGAGGTCAGGAGATTGAGACCCCTGAACAACATGGTGAAACCCTGTCTCTACTAAAAATAGCAAAAAAATTAGCTGGGCCTGGTGGTGCGTGCCTATAATCCCAGCTACTTGGGAGGCTGAGGCAGGAGAATCACTTGAACCAGGGAGTCGGAGGTTGCAGTGAGCTGAGGTCGTGCCACTGCACTCCAGTCTGGTGACAGAACAAGATTCCATCTCAAAAAACAAACAAACAAACAAACAAACAAACCACCTGCTCTGTTCATACAGCCCCAAACTTGCTGTTAGTGTCCCTGAAAGTTCATAGCTTGGACTCCATAACCTCCTTGGCATACTCCTGAGTCTGTTCTCTCATTCAGAAGTCATGGTTTTTAGCGAAAGAGCCCCTGTCAAGCCTGAACACCTTATGGGCATGGGCTCAGCTGGGTATGTGGGGACTGAAATTTGGATTTTTCCATTGTTGCAGTGACAACCAGGAACATCAACTCTGGACCAGGTGGGAGGAGATCAGGCTTCTCCTCTGGGTCCGCAGCCACTAAGGTCTCTAACCCTGGGACATTCACTTAGTTTCTCCAAGTCACAGTTTTATCACATCACAGAAGCTGAGAATTGAAGGCTTATTTTCTAGAGAGGTGTGTGTAGTGTTGACAGCACTGGACTGAGGATCAGGAGAGATTACTAGACCTCCTGAGCCTTGAGTTCTGCATCTATAGAGTGAGGGGGCAGGAGATGTATAAACTAAGATTTCTTCTTACTCTGAATTGTGGAATTGTAGGTTTGTGACTTACTAGGGGTCACAGCATGAGGTAGTTGGTTGCTAAATCTGCTTTTCCTGGTTCCCTTTCTAGATTTGAGTCTTATTGCTTGAGATTGGAATGTGTTTATTGTCTTTGACTCCTTAGCTCTGTTCTCCTCTTGACTCTTTGGGGTTGGGCTATGGGATGCTGAGTGTTTCAAGACTTTTTCAAACCTTTGGGACATTGTTTACAGCACTGTGTACTTTGGAGAGAGCTTTTACATGTATTATCTGGCCAGAACTTGACAGTCTCTCTCTCTCTCTCTCTTTTTGTTTTGTTTTGAAAGAGCCTCACTCTGTCGCCCAGGCTGGAGTGCAAAGGCACGATCTTGGCTCACTGCAACCTCTGCCTCCCAGGTTCAAATGCTTCTCATGCTTCAGCCTCCTGAGTAGCTGGGACTACAGGCACATGCCACCACACCGAGCTAATTTTTGTATTTTTTTTTAGTAGAGACAGGGTTTCACCATGTTGACCAGGCTGGTCTCGAACTCCTGACCTCAAGTGATCTGCCCACCTCGTCCTTCCAAAGTGCTGGGATCACAAGCATGAGCCACTGTGCCCGGCTGACAGTCTCTTAAGAGCTAAGTATTTATAGCCATTTTCCAAATGGGAAATTGACTCTTAGAGAAGGACCCAAGGTCCCAAGGCTGCTGACTTAGGGGCAGAGCTGGGCAAGAATCTAGGTCACCTTAATTCCAGCCAAAGGATATTTACTCATAACATTGAGGGGGTATTGGGAGAAGATCGTGTGGCTCAATGTGGGGAACATAATGGGAAACAAAGGATACTTGAATTGAGGCTCAAAGGAGAAGGGAGGAAGAGGTGGTTGCCCTGACCTGGCCTTTCTTCACTGCCACCAAGCCAGGCTTAATGCCTCTGTTTCCTTCAATCAGAGAAGGCTGATTTTTTTTTTTTTTTTTTTTTTTTTTTTTTTTTTTTTTTGAGACAGAGTCTCGCTCTAACGCCCAGGCTGGAGTGCAGTGGCCGGATCTCAGCTCACTGCAAGCGCCGCCTCTCGGCTTCATGCCATTCTCCTGCCTCAGCCTCCCGAGTAGCTGGGACTACAGGCACCCGCCACCTCACCCAGCTAGTTTTTTTGTATTTTTCAGTAGAGACGGGGTTTCACCGTGTTAGCCAGGCTGGTCTCGATCTCCTGACCTCGTGATCCGCCCGTCTCAGCCTCCCAAAGTGCTGGGATTACAGGCTTGAGCCACCGCGCCCGGCCGAAGCCTGATTTTTTTAAACTCTGGAAGCCATATGTGGTCATCACAAATGATTTAATCTGAAAAGAAGGGGAGAGAGTAAGAAGAAAGATTCCTCTGCTGTGGCCCATCTCACGCACCCTCTCGTAATGTCTCGAGAGTGTCTGCATAGAGTTGCCATCCTTTCCATAGTCCCTGGCATGGCCGAGGCACAGTCTATCCCTCATACTCTCTATTTATTTTCTATTCTTTTCGTCTTTTGAGATAGAGTCTCATTCTGTTGCCGAGGCTGGAATGCAGTGGTGCGATCTTGGCTCACTGCAACCTCCGCCTCCCAGGATCAAGCTATTCTCCCACCTCAGCCACCCATGTAGCTGGGACCACAGGCATGTGCCACCATGCCTGGCTAATTTTTGAATTGTTTGTAGAGACAGGGTTTCACCATGTTGGCCAGGCTGGTCTTGAACTCTTAGGCTCAAGTGATCCTCCCGCCTTGGCCTCCCGAAGTGCTGAGATTACAAGCGTGAGCCACTGGTGCCCAGCCACATCCTGTATTTCAATTGGGGTGGAATATTGGTATCTGAATTGCAGCACTTGTTCCTTCTCCCCTTCAGGGTTCCCTCAGCTCTACATGAAAGTGGGAAACATAGCATCACTTTATTAATAGTGTACAAGTAGATGCTCCCTGCCAGGAGCAGGGTTTCTCTGAGCTGGAGCACAAGACTTAGGTGTGAAAGCCTGGAAAATTCTTCCTATGCCCTTTCTTCTGAGAGGCTAGTTGAGTCTACAGAGCCTACCCACTCCCCTTCCTCCCACAGATGCAGGCAGAGAAGCTAGGACAGTGGAGGTTGACTAGAAGGATGGCCAAGCCTGCTCTGCTCACTGCATGGAGGCAGAGAGTGAAAGGGAGTGAAGCCTAAACTCTCACCTCTCATAAAATATAATTGCTCTGCCCACCAGTAAAACACTGCTCAGGAAACATAGTCTTGGCTTTGAGCATCTCCTCCAAGCTCAGAAAGGACTGGTAATGTGGTGTTCATTCCCCAAGAGGCAAAGACGGGCATACAAGGAAAGTGGGAGAAAGGTCCCTGCCTTACACATAACAGAACTTTCTCTTTTTAAAGTGACCCCTTTATTTTGGGCACAGTCCTCCCAACCTCCCCACTTAAACATGCAAATATTCTGTGAGGATATATTGATACCTGCTATGCTAGAAATTGGGAATCAGAGACAACATAGATGTACCATCCAGAACAGCAGACAGCCACCTAACAGTTGAAATGAAGTGCTCTGATAACAGTGACAATAGCTAAGTGTTCAGGGAACCCTTACTAGGTACAGGTATTACACCCAGCACACCACAGGCTTCATCTTGTTCAATCCTCGCAATAATCCTATATGGTAACTTTAGTATTCCCAGTTTTCAGATGAGGGAATTTAAGTTTAGAGAGGCTAAATAGCTTGCTCAAGGTCACACAGCTAGCAAGAGGCAGGGTTGGGAGTTGCGGCAAGAGTTCTGCCTAAAGTCTCTGTGTATAACCACTGTGTGATATTCCTATGATCGAGGACAACATGGGGTGCCACAGGAGTCCAGAAAGGGCAGTTACCCAGGTGGCAGAGGTCAGGGGGATCACAGAGAAGCTCACATATCACTCTGTGAATGCTTGACGACCTATTAGGGAGCAGCCCATTAAATGGGGCAAAGAAAGAGGGAGCATTAGTAGGTCAGGTCTGCACAGGACACCTCAGCAGGGGAGTGAGGGGAGGGGTAGGCTGAAAGGGGTGAGAGGAGTGTGGAAAGGGGTGACGTGAAGGCTGAAGTTCACAAGGATATATGAGCAAGCTTGTTCACCTCCATGTTAATCTGGAAGTGTTAAATAGTGACCGCTATTGAGGCTCGTTGACATAAAAATATTTATCTCTGAGGAGAACACAAATGAAAATATCTAAGAGAGGAGGGAGGGGAGACATCAGGGCATCAGGAGCCGGAATCTCAACCATCTGGAATCCTACTGAGATTTGGCGGCCCATTGCAGAGTCTCAGGTATCTTGCCAAAATCTTTTTTAAAGGAGAAAAAAACAATAATGTTGCCTTCTAGAATAATGCACCAGAAATGCCTCACGTTGGTATTTACAGACGTCCTGCCAATGCCCGGAGAGCATATAATGGACGGATAGCAAAGGCAGCGAGGGGGAGAAAAAGCAGCAGAGTGATTGAGCTGTGCCTCCTTGGGTTTTTATTATCGTTGCTGCCTTCAGCCATATGCTTTTCAAAGGCTCTGACAAGCCTGGAATGGTTTCAAAGGAATTCCTAAACCCAGATTTCATTATCGTCATTACATCTCTGGATTGTCAGTGCTCTGCATAGGAAACACAAATTTACGAAAGTTCTTAAATGTTTCTCCATAAATGTTGATCAGCCTCTCCTGTCATTACATGAAATGTCTGGGATGTTGACATAGAGGCTAATAAATAGCATTTCTCTTCCTTGAAATAGGATGTCTTGCCACTTGAGTGGGTTCCAGAAGCTGCATAAAAAAGGGAATAAAATGGTTTCTTTTTCCTTTTTCATCTATTTGGTTGTTCCTTACCACCCCACCCTCACTGCCACTTTTAAAAACAGAATGAAAACAGACTCAATCTGCTGAGAATGCCCGTTTTTAAGTACACCACGGACCCTATTTGTGCTGCAGCTGACAGCCAAGGCATTTATCCCTCTGCCACCCACCACTGGATAGTCTATTTGGTTGTGAGTTTCCATGCATCTCGGGTCTTTTGCCATCCTTTTTCTTGTCCCCCTTCCACATACCAACCTTGCTCAATTTCACAAACAGAAAAACTCAGCCAGAGGCTGATGAGTCAGGTGAGTGATGAGTCAGGAGCAGAGCCTGGGAGACCCTAGGACCAAATGGGGCTCTGGAACGCTGTAGCATCCCTGATCCCATCTTCATCTCAAAGGACAGCATGCTTCTTTGCAAGAATGATGGCATCATACTAAGGGTTCTGGAGAACTAAAAGCCATAAGTACATTGGGTGCTCTGTTAAAACCTGTGTAAAGGGAGCAAAGGGATATATCCTGTGAAAATGCAGAAGTTTTCCACTTGAGAGAAGTTCTTGGATGGATGGAATATGTAGAGATCTGGGGAATGCTGGGATATTCTATCCAAGATGAAAGGCAAGTTGCTTCACCTTGTGCCTTGTCATTAAGAAAATTAATGTTTCAAGGACACTCTTGGATATTGGAGGCAGAATCATAACACACTTAAATGTCTGCTGCAAAAACTTGCTCTATTCATGGGATAACATGAACAGCTCCCTGGGAGTCAATACAAAGGCATGTTCAGCACTTTGAAATGAAAACATGGGACCACTAATATATTTTTCTTGAGCACACATTGCATACCAGACATTGTTCTAAGTACTTTATGCGCGTCACCTCATTTGATCCTCACAAAGGCACATAGGTAACGTGGCAGATAGAATTTGATGCCATATATCTCCCGAATTCATTGGTCTTAACCACCGCGCTTTACTATTTTCATTTTCAGATCCATCAGTTGATCTTGGAGATTGCAATTTCCAGGCGATGCCCATTTCTCATCTAGTCTATCATAATTTCATTTTCTTCAACCTATGGAATCAATTATAAATTTAACCACCTACAAACCCACTTACAATAGTGAAAAGTGAGAACAAGTAAGAGGAAGAAATTTACCATAACTTATATTTTAAAGGAAAGAAAAAGGGGAAAGTAATTATTCATTCTTCAAATACTCTAGAAGCAGTACAGGAATATGCAATTGATTATGAATATGGTAATCCACAAAAATGAATTTTGTCTTTTTTTTTTCTCTGTCACTACCACAATTGGGGAAATATATAACCTCCAGGATTTGGGGATGATTCCAACAACCAATAATTTTAAAAACAATATTTGTTCAGAATTTTTTTCAGAATTACAGTTTCAGATAAATTAATCCTTTTTGTTCATTTCTTACATGGCCTTGAGTACTTTAAAGTCATGGTATAATTCTTCCTGTGGCTACACTTACCTCCTACTTATTATGTAAGAAAACACCTTGCTCCCAGCCCTAACATTCCTCCCCAATTTCTCTTTTCACTGTTCAGTAAATAAGGGTTTCTGAAGTCAAATTTTTGTGGCTCATTCTGTGGGAATCCCAAGTGTGGCAGAACAAAATGTTACTATCATTTTTAACCCTTCGCTTCACTCTAAGGGTGGTGGCATATTTTGTTTGCTAACTTCAAATAAAGTCATTGTTCTTAGTATAATAACCTTGTACATTCTTTTTTCAATTATGAAATCTTAGCATACTTCATATATTCTTGAGGGTAGAATTTAATGGTGGTCTTGTCACCTCTGTAGATTGGAAAAAAGAATTTAGTTCTAGGGTGGGAAAGGGATATACATTTTAGATGTAGAAGCTAGAAGAAAGCAAAATTACTGTATTTAAGGAAAAAGGAACTATAAAATAGAAATAATAACAGTTCAAGACAAAATAGGATTATTTTGAGAGCTAAATGAGATGACTTGAAGTGCCTGGGCAGAGTTCTCGGCACATAGCAAGAGCTGAACCAATGTTAAAATGTTTTGTACTGCTATTGTTGTTGTTGCTATTGTTATATAAACTTTTCTTGAAAAAATATGCTAATAATAGAAATAGAATCAAGAAGAGAATCAAAATAAGAACTAGAAATGATATTTGTAAGGGTTATCTGCAGTGCCAATTTAAACACAGAGCTAGAAATAAATACTAACGAAACAAGGTTACAAAATGAAATGTATATGTTATAAACCTCGACAATGGAAAATAAAATAACATGTACAAAAAGACAGAACACGGGAGGAAATATTAGAATGATAATTTGTTTTAGGTGTGTCTCTAGAATACAGCATGTAGTTGGGTTTTGCTTTGTTTGCTTTGTGAGCCAATCTGAAGATCTTTTTGCCTTAATACAAACAGATTTTTACCTAATAAAAATCTTGCTCATTTACATTAATTAATATTGTTTGGCTCTGTTTCAGTAATATATTGTTTTATACTCTCTCTCTCTGTCTTTTTTTTTTTCTTTTTTCAGAGACAGGTTCTCACTTTATGGCCCAGACTGGGGTGCAGTGGCACAATCATAGCTCACTGCAGCCTCAAACTCCTGGACTCAAGAATCCTGCCACCTCAGTCTCCTATGGCTGGGACTACAGGTCTGTGCCACCATGCCAGCCTAATTTTTAAGTTTTAGTAGAGACAGAGTGTTGCTATGTTTCCCAGGCTGGTCTCAGACTCCTAGCCTCAAGTGATCCTCCTGCCTTGGCTTCCCAAAATCTCACTCTGTCGCCCAGGCTGAAGTGCAGTGGCGCAATCTTGGCTCACTACAACCTCTGCCTCCTGATTTCAAATGATTCTTCTGCCTCAGCCTCCCAAGTAACTGGGATTACAGGTATGCGCCACCACATCTGGCTAATTTTTATATTTTTAATAGAGATGGGGTTTCACCATGTTGGCCAGGTTGGTCTTGAACTCCTGACCTCAGGTGATTCACCTACCTGCCTCGGCCTCCCAAAATGCTGGAATTACAGGCATGAGTCACCATGCCAAGCCTGTTGTCTCTTTTTCATTGCAATTTTTATTGAGATAATGGTAGATTCACATGCACTTGTAAGAAATAATACAGAGATCCTATGAACTCAGTTTTCCCTGGTAGTGATGTTTTACAAAGCTATAATACAATATTATTAGCAAGATATTGTCATTAATATAAACACCCATTTTAATCAAATTTCCCTGGTTGTTTGCTTTGTTTTGAGTATGTGTTTCTTCCAATAATTTGGAAGATTTCTATTTTTAAATCAACACATAATAATTATATATATTTATGGGGTACAGTGTGATATTTTAATACATGTATACAATGTGTAATGATCAAATCAGAGTAATTAGTATTAACACCCATCACCTCCAACTTTCATCATTTCTTTGTGTTGATTACATTCAAAATTTTCTCTTCTAGCTATTGGAAAAAAATACAGTAAGTGTTTATTTAATGTAGTTACCCCACAGTGCTATAGAACACTAGAAGTATTTCTCCTATGTAGCTGTAATTTTGTATCCATTACCCAAGCTTTCCTTTTGTCCCCTCCCCCAGTTCTTCCCAGGTTCTAGTAACCACTATTCTACTCTCTGCTTCTATGAGAACAACTTTTTTAGCTTTCACATATGAGTGAGAACATATGGCATTTATCTTTCTGTGCCTGATTTATTTCACTTAACATAATGTCCTCCAGGATCATTCATATTGCTGTAAATGACAAGATTTCATTCCTTTTTATGGCTCAGTAATATTCCACTGATTATATATACCACATTTTCTTTATACATTCATCGGTTGATGGACACTTCGGTTGATTCCATACTGTGGCTATTATGAATGTTGCTGCAATAAACATGGGAGTGCAGATACCTCTTCAACATACTGACTTCATTTCCTTTGGATATATACCTAGTAGTGGTATTGGTGGATCACATGATAGTTCTATTTTTAATTTTTTGGGGAACCTCCATAGTGTTTTCCATAATGGTTGTACTGATTTACATTCCCACCAATAGTGTATGAGTCCCTTTTCTCTGCCTCTTTGCCTAAATTTGTTTTTGTTTATGTGTTTTCTGTCTTTTTGGTAATAGCCATTCTAACTTGGGTGAGATGATAGAAGATTTCCATTTTTTATTTTGGCTTTTAGCTTTGTAATTTTATGTAACTATCTTAATCCTCTATTTCTTTAGAGAGAGTCTATTAATTTCCAACTATGAGCAATAGTGAGGTTGGAATATTTCTACTCCCTTCTCCTTTTCTCTACTCTCCCTTTCCCACCACCTAATATTAATTGATAGTCTTATTTGCTTAGAATTTAACTTCGTATTGTTAAATATACTTCCTTCTCCCATTTGATTTGACAGCTTTGTAGTCCAAACTATTAAAGATGAAGAAACACATTTATACCACAACATGTTTGTACTTTATGTTACTTTTGTTTTCTCTTTCCATCTGAATTTTTGGCAGTTATATCAGTTTTAGGTCATCCATAATCTGTTCTTACATCACAGTCACTGCATGAGTGATATGGTTTGGCTGTGTCCCCACTTAAATCTCAACTTGAATTGTATCTCCCAGATTTCCCACGGTTTATGGGATGGGTTCAGGGGAGGTAACTGAATCATGGGGCTAGTCTTTCCCCCATGCTATTCTCGTGATAGTGAATAAGTCTCACGAGATCTGATGGGTTTAGCAGGGGTTTCCACTTTTGCCTCGTCCTCATTTTCTCTTGCCGCCACCATGTAAGAAGTGCTTTTGGCCTCCCACCATGATTCTGAGGCCTACCCAGCCATGTGGAATTGTAAGTCCAGTTAAACCTCTTTTTGTTCCCAGTTTTGGATATGTCTTTATCAGCAGCATGAAAACGAACTAATACAATGAGTTTTGTTTTGGTCTCCAGTAATATAAATTTAGTGCTCTCCGCCAGTTCTTTAGTTGCAATTTTTCCAGTCAGTTCTTGGTAGGCCTAAGTTTATCCTCTAATGGATTCCTCCATTCAAATCATTGGAATTCTCAGAATTATTTTACGTTCAAAGTTGTTTATCTGTTGTCTGTGTACTTGAATGACAGCTTGACTTGGAATAAAAGATCATACCTATTTTGCTTAAGGATTATGTTATTCTTTCTTCACTGTCTTAACAGAACTTTTAAGTTGCAGTGAAGTCATTATTTTAATGACAATAAAGTTCATATTCTCAAAGGAAGAGGGAGAATAGATGAGGAGAGAAAGGCTGAGAAAAATAAAAGTTTTTAAATAATATAAATAAAGAAAAAAGTCATAAAAAAGAATGAAATGAAAGTATTAGGTGAAAGAACCATAATTGTTGAAATAATAGATGAGATAGCAGGAGAACAATCAGATACCCAGAGAACGATCAGAAGATGAGATTAAGAAATTCCCCTAGAAGGTAACAGAAATGTAACATAAAATACAAGCTAAGAGATGTGAATAACAGAAGTTGAAATGTTCACATTGAGATAGCAGGAGTCCCCGAATAAGAGACGAATAAAATTATGGGAAAGTAATGTTTGAAGAGATAATGATGATAAAGTTCCCAGAATTGAAAAGTCTCATTATATGTCAAGCTGGATAGGTAAGAACAAAATCATATTTAGACATTTTATGGTGAAAGTTAAGAACAACAAAGACAAAGAGAGAATTCTAAAATCTAGAAAACATCAAAGACAAGGAGCCTCCAGAGCAGATTACCTACAAAAGGCACAAGAACCATATTGACGTTGCTTTTCCCACAGAAAAAGTGGATCCAAGAAGCCAATTGAGTGATAATTTTAGAACATGAAAGAAAAATAATTTCAAGTCCAGACATTTTTTATGTAAAAGGTGTAGCCTAAATGTAAGACTTTAATAAACATATCCTCAGGCACAAAGGCCTTGGAAAGTTACCACATTAATAAAAAAAAAAAAAAAAAAAAAA